>NC_073313.1:121239922-121603047 GCF_027595985.1 Sorex araneus
GGACTTGGCACTCTTCGCCCCCCCTCTCGCGCCAAGTGTGACCATTAGCTCAGCAGTTTCCCCGGAATCCAGACACATGTCTGTCCTCTCAAACTGTCCACAGGCCCTTCATCCCCAGGCACCAGAGCCGACCACGTTGTCTGTGAAAGGGGAGCTTGCTACTGTTAGCCATTCCGTATGCAGACTAGCTCTGGCAGGAAAATCCGAGTGATCGGCGGGAAAGTTATGTGCGCCTACGTGGACCATCTCGGTAGGGCATAAATATTCATGTGGGCTCTTTAAAGGAACATTTCAAGCAGCCTGGGATGAAGAAGCGCTGCCCGAGGAGCCGTCGTCTATTTTAGGAACACCAGAGCGATTGGCCATTAAGAAATGTCTTCGCTGTAATTCATGGCATTAACATAAATGGGAATAAAAGGCAATCACTTCCCCCACTGCAGGAAGTGGCCAAAAGAAAGACTTTGATTTAAAAAAAAAAAAAAAAAACTACTGTTATTTCCAAGGAAAGTCCTAAATACATTGGGATGGAAGTCAGAAGTTGTACCACTGTCTTGGATAATTTTGGTATTAATCCTTTGTGAGTGAGGGTTGGGTTCATTATTTTCCCATTCTGTGGCATCTGTCTTTGCCTCTTTTGAGGTGCAGGAGCTTCTGTGTCGGAAGGAAAGGGACAGACACAGAATGATTGTGGAATATGAAAAGTATATTTAGTATGGGACTAATGTCCAAGGCTGGGGAACACAGGAGGACTGGCCGTAGTCGGAATCTCGGCACAAGAGTGTCTGGGTGGGGGGGGCGTGAAGGACACTCAGCGTAGAGAAGGGACTATTGTTATGACAGAAATAGTTGGAAAAGATCATTTACGGCAGGAACTGAGTGTTGAAAGTAGGGAGAGAGACATACCTGATGACCTCTCAGTGTCGGTGTTGCAGACCTTAAGGGGAGGGGGAGAGAGGGGGGGAGGTGGAGGGAGAGGGGGAGGGAGGGAGGGAGGGAGGGAAGATTGTGTGCCATAGAGTCAGGTGGGGGCAGGAGGGGCCTGGGGACAAGGTGGTGGGAAAATGTGCCCTGGTGAAGGGGCGGGTGTTGGAACCCTGTAGGACTGAAAGTCACTTTTGCACCAGATACAACTCACGTATTCTCCCACTTCCTCCAGTCTTGTCCGGGGGCAGGTCTTGAGTGCGTGACACAGGGATGTGTTTAGCTGGACCCTCCGCCCTGGCGGGGCCCGTGGGGGAGCTCGCGTGGCGTGCGGGCTGTCACACACTCGCTCTTGCCCACCGGCTGTTTCCGAGACGGCCTGAGTCAGGCTTTGGATGAGCGTCGCTCATTCCCGGGCTGTCTCCCGTTCCGTCCTTGGCCCCGGGGAAGGGCACTTTGGCAAGCGCTTGGTGCTGCAGCCGTGGGAAACGGGCACTGTCGACGGGCACTGCCGTCCACCCGAGTCCACTTGGAAGCCTGGTGTGGCCGCCAGCACGTGGCCGCCTGTGGTTTCTCCAGAACAAGAGCACGGACGGGCGGAGACACCAAGTGGGGAAAAGCTGGCTCCGGGCGCCCGGGCCGGGATGCGGGCGGGAGAGCAGAAACTCCAGCAGGACACTCCCAGGCCGGGGCCGGCAGGCTCCACACCGTCGTTTCAGGCCGCCAGGAGCCAAACTCTCCTCCTCCTGGTGTGATGGACCAGGAGGAGGATGAGTCCTGCATGACCAGGATGTCTCGGGAATAGCAGTCTTCTTCGAGAAAATGGCACGAAAGTGTGTGTTGGTAGCAGTGACACACGGGGATGCTTTGAATTGGGAGAGTTTGAGCCCGTGGCACTATCTTTGTCCACCGTGATACTGGCCAGAAAGAATCCGCCCATGGCACTGTCTCGGCACCCACGGATCCTGTCCAGACGAGCACCCCAGCACCACAAGTGTTGGCAGCACCGGGGGTGTCGCAGAGGCCAGGAGACCAAGGGCACCTTCCACTCGGACACAGGGTGGGCCCGCCGTCTGCGCTCAGCTCTGTGAAGGACGGTGTGTCCAGGGTGGACGGGAGGGAGCAGGGGACGGAAGGGGCCTCATGGTCAGCACCGAGTACCGGACAAGCCCGTGAGCCCGCGGGTATGGGACCGAGAAAGGACCACAGGGCAGAAGCTGCCATGGCCTCCCTTCTGAAGGGGCGTCTGCTTGTGTTTATGCACCTCAGGCCTTGGTGTTTGTTCGATTGCGGTCACACCCGGTGATGCTCAGAAATCACTCCAGGTGTGGCACTCAGGAATCACTCCTGGCGGTGCTGAGGGGACCCTATGGCATGCCGGGGATGGAACCTGGGTTGGCCGTGTGCACGGCAAATGCCCTTCCCGCTGGACTATCTCTTAGGCGCATTAATCTGTGTTTCTTGCCTTTATCTTCTTTTCTTTTCACTTTAAGTGATGGCGTGTGATTCACGGGAGTGTTCACTCTACTCCTGCCTGTGTCGCTCTGGCACCACACTCGAAGTCTCTTCGTATTTTCACACATTTGTATGTGTTTCCGTTTCTCTCTGGGTCACTTTGTTTCACCTGTTTTGTGGTTGTACTGCTACTCGTCCTTCTCGTGTCCCGCCACCAGGGAGTCCCTAGCCTCTTCAGGTCAGCTCAGTTCTGGAGTCAAACCCTCCACTTCCAATCACTAACTGACTGTTGCTCCCTTCGTACTTTCTTTTTCCTTTTTTTTTTTTCCTGCATCCCACCTGCTTTGTTCTTTTTTTTTAAAACTTCTTAAATTGAATCCCCTTGAGACACACAGCTATGAAGTTGTTCATGATTAGCTTTCAGTCCTGGCTCCTCTACTATCCATCCCTTCCCCTGGCCACATTTCCCCCGACCAGGGACCCCATTTCACTCCCGCTTTCATCTGGAAGTCAAGTGTCATGCTTGGTTTGGGCTGCTGCATTTCCCCGTTGCTGAGTCTCCTGGGCCTTTGTGTTGTTGCCTCTGATCTGGGCCGGACCCGCGGTGCTCGGGGCTTCCCCCTGTGGCATCCTGGGGCTCAGGCTGCGGCTGGCCGTGTGCAAGGCAAAGCCCCTGACCCCTGTCGCGTCTCTCAGCCCTTCCTTTGATGTGTTGGAGAAGATCAGCAGTTCTGGCCTGTATGGCCCCATTCCCGGGGGCTGCGAGCTGGGGAAGGGTTGCTGCTGGCTGGGGCCGGCGTCTCACTGTCTGACTGTCTGTCTGTCTGGCTATTTGCCCCCCGCACCACCGTCTCCGTGTCTCAGCCTCTTCCTGGGCCCCAAGGCCCTGGGCGGCCTCCAGACCGCCTCAGCCGGCACTCAGGGCTGGAATGCCTCAGTCCTGCCAAGTCCCAGGGCCAAGGGCAGCTGCCCTGCAAACACTTGTCCATCACACCAGGCCCCGGCCCTGGGAACCCAGAAGTAAAGTCTGTCCGATTCAGTGGCGACGCCATGGAAACCAGAGAAGGAATATCAAAATCCTAAGCTGAGCCCAGCCGGCTGGGCGTTTCCCTGCGGATCGGACAGAGCTACAGCCAAGGCCGCGCCAGGCCGTGCTGGACAAGACACACGGTAGCAGCGCGTCCACCCTCCGCGGTGTCCCGGGAGCAGAATGGGCTTGGGCTGCTGACGTCCTGGCGGGCGTTGGCCCCGAGAAACAGGAGTGAGACGGAGCATTGTCCTGTGCCTCCCTTTGAAAGAGGCCGCGGAATCCATCCCGGCACAACAAAGCAGGCCGCAGTGCCGCGCAGCGCGTGACTGGAGGTCAGATTGTTCCCCGGACACTTTATCCTGCTCCTTGGCTAGCTTCCTTTCGACACCATGGGTGTATGATACCGCTCTTCTGACAGTGAGACAGACGGTGTGGAGACAGGAGCTGTGAGACAGCGGGCAGGGCTGTTGGCTTCCCTGGCCTTGCATGCAGCCCCCCCAGCTTCCATCCCTGGCAACCCTTAGGGTCCCCGAAGCTCTGCCAGGAGTGATCCCTAAGCACAGAACTGGGTACTGCCTGGTGTGGCCCAAGAGCAGACCAAACAAGGTACAGCCTGTCTCTTATTACATGTGCCGGGGCCTTCTTATGATACAGAAATACAAAACCCACCACCATAGCACATTACAGAGGTTCTCCATGAATGTCTGGGCAAATTGCAGAGATCTGGGTCAGCGAAATGGCACCATGGCCCAATCACAGCCTTTGCTTGAGCCGCGGTTTGAACCCCAAGTTCCAGCTCTTAATGGTCCACGTTATTTCTGCGTGTTTGGGGGCCTCGGGGAGCCCTGAGGTCACCCCAGCAGTAATCAGCCAACGCCGTCTGTGCTCGTGCTCAGGGAGCTGTGGGTGCAGCATCAGACTCCAGGCCTGCAGCCAGTGACGCCCCGGGACATCCGCCAGGGCGTCCACATGCGCTGTGACCCCCCTGCAACACAGCTTTTGCTCCTATCTCTTGGCCAAAGTGAATTGCACCCAGCGCTGCTGTTTAGTTATTTCGCTGTTACCTCCTCGCTGTGTTTGCAGCTGTGCTGCCTCATGGGGAGGGCGTTGGCCTTGCTCGTGGCAGACCTGGGTTCAATCCCTGTTGCCCCATATGGACAACCCCTCAGGAGCGCCCTTGAGCCAGGAGTCAGGCCCACACCTATCTGCTGTGTCCCAAACAAGCCCTAAAGAAGCAGATGCAGGGTACTCCCGGGGAGCCCCAGTTTCTTGTGCTCCGAGTCTGCGGAAGGGCAGGCGGTAAGGCTGCACCAGGTTTGCTCAGGCTCCATTTGTCTCTTTTGCAGTTCCTGACGTGATGGTGGCAACACGCTGCTCGGCTCACACGGAAAGGCCCCTCTTCCTGCCCCTCTGGGTCACGTCCGTCGCCAGCGAATGACAGAATGCCTGAGGGGTGAGTCTTCAACTCTCGCAGGGACATGTATGTTGATGGGACCTGGGGGTGCCTCTTACAGAAGGGACTTTGGTCCTGGAGGGGAGTCTGGCCGCTTCATCCGTCTTCTCAGCGTGCAGGCGTGCAGTCCTGCCCCAGTGCAAGGCCAGGCTCCTCGGGTGCGTTGAGAGGGGGCGGGATACCCGCGTGCAGGTCACTCTGCAGGCCTGGCGGGTGTCCTCTGAGGCAGGGCAGACTGTAGCAGCCCGCATCACAGTTTATTCCAGGGTGATGGAAGTCACATTTTTTGCTGACAACTAATCAGTTTCCCAGAGCCTGCAGCAATATCTCCAGCCCCGTTTGGCAGCTCAGGTGACCTTTATCAGGCTTTGAGAACTGAAAGTCACAGAAATGCAAGGGACAGTGAATGCTTTCGAGTTTCTCACCGCTGCTGAGGAAGGCTGCCCTGTGGCCCTCGAACACACGCACATGCAAATGCACACACATGTGCATATGCAAACATGCACACAGTCACATAACACACGCACACACGCAAATGCACACATGCACGTATACACACACAAATACACAAACTCAAACACATGTGCCTTCAAACATGCATGCATACAGGCACACACGCACATGCACACACATGCGCATGTATGCACACGCACATTCCTACCCTGGGTGCAGGGAGGGCCTGCTGGTGAGCAGCACAGTTGTTCTGTGGCGCCCACATCACCCCTTTTACATTACAGTCGTGGGACTGGCTCGGTCCCTCGCTTGTCAGGGGCGTGTTCAGAGCGCTGTTTCCTTGGTGGCGTTTTCCTCCTGAGAATCTTCAACCCCGTCTCTCTACCCTGGCCAGGCCTGGCGCGTGCTGTCTTTCACGTCTGCCCCGCTCCGATGACTTCATGTCTTTGTCACTGACCTTCGCTCCCTGGTTTCTTCAGGAAAATGAGTGGTTTGACTCCCTTGTCCCGAGGTCCTGTGACTCTTAAAACTGATCTGTGGAGGAGATTGCACCGTCTCCGCGGGTGGTGGTGTGATTTAGGGGTGTGGACACCCACCCTCCCAGCAAATCCGTGACTAGGAACAGGGTGCTGGCCCCAGAGTGCCCCTCACAGTGCCGGGACACGTGTCCCAGCCTGTGCCCTGGAGTCCCCGCTGAGGGGCAAAGGGCAGGGTCCGCGGGAGGGCAGAGATGCGCCCGCCGTGGCTCTCTGCGAGAGCGGGGGCGCCTGGAGGATTTGGGGTCCAGGCAGAGGCGTGTAGCTCGGGACCTCTGCCTGGGCCTCTCCTGCCTTGCGCGGACTGCGACAAGGCCAGCCGGGCGCACAGGGGGCGTTAGGGAGTGTCTGTACTCTGGGCGGGGATGCTCGGAGCCGAGGTGCTCTGCAGAGTTGTGGGGAAGGCTGGTGCCCAGGGAGGGAAAGGTGCCCCCATGGGCAGCATGGATGTGGGAGCCTTGCAGGGGCCGAGCGGGGGGCAGTGACGAGGTGTGCGAGGGTCCCGTGTGAGTGCCAGCATTAAGGGGCGGGTGGGGGCAGAAGGCCGTCAGCTGCTGGGACATACCTTCGTGGAGGGGCGGGAAAGGGGTCCCGGGGAGTGCGGGCCAAGCGGCGCGGGGGGCTGCCTGCGTGTGTGGTGCTGTGCAGTCAGTGGCCCTGAACAGCCAGTGCTGGTGGGCGCAGACCGAGAGAGAGGCCGACGGGATGCGCCTTGCCCAGGCCAGGCCGTGTCTGGGGTCTCCGTCCCAGGTGCCCGAAGGTGGAGGGCACCCGGGCCATGGACAGAGGCGGCTGCTGGGAGCGGCAGCCACAGCTCGGCCCAGGAAGGACAGAGCAACGCAGCCCTCGCTCCCAGCAGGGGAGAATCCGCCGCGAGGAGATGGAAAACTCAGCTTTTATTCAGTCAGCGATAGAGAATCCCTCAACAAGGGGCAGAGGGAGGACGGTGCGGAGGCGCTTACAGGGCATGTGGTGGCAGACCGAGGTTCTGTCCCTGGCACCCCGTAGGGCCCCCCCCCCCCGAGCCTCCCAGGAGCGACCCTGAGTGCAGAGCCAGGTCCCAGGACAGTCCTGCAGACCCCTGAGAAGCCCTGGGTCATGGGGGTTCCTGATTCCACAGCACCAAGGAGCACTGTTCCTCGGAGCCTGGCATGGAACGGCCTGGCCCAGCTGACGGGATGTCGCCGGGTTCGCTCCTCCCCTCAGAACTGAACCAGCAAGGTCTCGTTTCACATCCCGTCATTGTCCCCTACTCCGCGCCTTGGTTTATTAAATTTTAACTACTTGGCGGCGGAAGAGAGCAGAGATGATTTGCTTGAGAACGAAGGCTGTTGTGACCCCAGGCTCCGTGTCAGAGGAGCGAGACAAAGCCCGGCCAGTCATGACTGAAGACGGCGGACGGTCCGGGAGGCACAAGGAAGAGGGAGGCAGGCCGAGAGCAGGTCCCGGCACTGTCCTGGGACGCAGCTGGCCGTCCATGCAACACTTTCTTCTGACTGACGAGCCCCCCAGGCCCAGGCTGCCGCCCACCCTAGCCATGCATCCTGAGGCCTTCCCCAGGGCCAGCCCAGTGCCCCTGTGACGACAGCCCCAGAGCGCGCAGGGTCGGGTGTGGCGAGGGCCCAGTTTCTCGTTTCAAAGGGTCTCCCCACTCGAGCCAGGATGAGTCTCCCCTCATTCTCACGGGGGCTTGTGTATGTGTATTTCGTATTTCCTCAGGCATTTTCTTTCGTTACTGTTGTTTGTTGTTTTGGGGGCCACACCCGGCGATGCTCAGGGCTGACTCCTGGCTCCGCACTCAAGAATTCCTCTGGCGGTGCTCAGAGTGCCCTGTAGGACGTTAGGGATCGAACCCATGTCAGCTGTGTGCAAGGCCGGCGCCCGCCCCACTGTCCTGTGGCTCCAGGATTTGTCCTGTGTTTTCTTCCCTTCCCCCAAGAGTCCTGACTTCTCTGGGCCTTGCCGAACCGGCCTTTCTGCAGCGAGAGCCCCGCACACCATGCCTCTCGCGAGTCGTGGGAGACTTGGTGGGGACAGGCTTTTCTCAGGGCAGCACTCGGCGGCCCCGGTGAGTCTCAGTGACAGCAGGCCGACCCGTGGACAGCAGGCACTCAGCGCCGCCGCCTCCAGCACCGTCTTGCTACTCGCAGTGTATCTGTGCTTGTTCCTCTTTCCCTCCACTTGCTTCCTGTGGCCGGGTCCCACTCGGCCTTCCGGGGGCGCTCGCCGGGACTCACTTACGTGCTGGCTGCAGGATACTGCCTCCCTGGCTGAAGAGTATCAGTTTGAGTGACGGCTCCCGGGGGCTCTCGGACCCACAGAAACCCAGGCCACCATCAGGGCCACAGCTGCCACGTGCCGTGTTCGTAACGTGCCTGTCCGTTTCACAGCTCCCGGTCGAGGGCCGCTGTTTCAGGCTCATACTTTGAGTGACACAGAGCGGGATCAGGACCAGGGGCTGCGGTTGGCCATTGTCACGGCGTGATCACGTTATCTTATTGGAAAACATTTCTCCCTTTATCATTGCATCACAGTGAGACAGTTACGGGGTGTTCATGGTCGTTCACGGCCAGGTTTCAGTCACACAGTGCTCCAACAGCCGTCCCTCCACCGATGCACATTTCCCAGCACCAGTGTCCGCAGGTTCCCTCCCCCCAACACGTGCCCCCCTAGTCTATGGCCCCACCCCACCCCGGCCTGGAGGCCTTTCTATGGCAGCACCCCCTTTCCCTTTCGGGCACTGTGGTTTGCAATACTGTCACTCAGAGAGTATCGTGCACCTCCCTTTCCCTCCTTTCAGCACTCAGGTCCTGTCCAGAGTGCTCATTTCTAGCCCTCGTTGTCATGGCGGTCCCTTCTCTGTCCTCACTGCCCTCCCCCACACCCTCTCCTCCTGCCACCTGTCGTGATCTTCCACCCGTGGGCCTGTCCTCGTGGCCCTTGTTTCTTCTGTGCTTAGGGCATTTGTCTCATACTGGGTTGTTTCTCATAGTCCACAAACGAGTGCAGTGCTTCTGTCTGCCCCTCGCCTTGACCCCATTATCTATCCCCCACGGACGCTGACTCATGGCCACCTCTGGCTCCCTTTCTATGTACACAATCTGCCACAACTCTCTTCGTCCTGTGACTTTCTCAGGGTCCTTTTTCTACTTGAAGAATGGTGCTTGCCAGCAACATAAAGCCAGCTCCTCAGCCGCCCTCTCCCCACCACTGTCTGTTTCTCATCCCCAAGGCTGATTTCACAGACCTTGGCGTGAGGTGGCTTGCTGTGTAGCCCGGTGAGCAGCCACCCCTATAGGGACTGTGTCCCTCTACCCAGCCCTCAACAATGCCATCCCTCCTTCCGCACCCACGCTCGGGTTATCTCCATCCACTGACGCCCCACCTTGCTGTGTTCCGACCCCTCCCCCACGTCCCCCTTGGGTCTTCCAAGAATTCTCCAAACGAGAAGTTTCATCATCCTGAACCTAGTCTCATGGAACCAGCGCCAAGAGAGTTGGTGACTCGTGTCACTGCAGACAGGTGACCCCACCTGGTCCCTGCCCCTCTACGACCTCCAGTCACTTTCTTTTCCTCTCCCCCACCCAGCTCCGCTGTGATGCACAGACCCCACTGTTTGGCACCCCTCAGGGTGGTTTCTGGGGCAGGGTCCATGGTTGGTTCAGATGGTTTTGCCCGGTTTGACAGCCTTGGGCTGTGTGAAATTCTCCGCTCCTTGCCTTTTCCTTCTTTTTTTTTTTTTTTTTTTTTTTTTTTTTGCTTTTTGGGTCACACCTGGCGATGCACAGGGGTTACTCCTGGCTCTGCACTCAGGAACCACCCCTGGCCGTGCTCAGGGGACCATATGGGATGCTGGGATTTGAACCCGGGTTGGCCGCGTGCAAGGCAAACGCCCTACCCGCTGTGCTATTGCTCCAGCCCCCCTGCCTTTTCCTTCTTGACTCATTTTGCTTCCCATAATCCCTTCAAGCTCCATCCGATGTGCTCCAAGCGACACCTTTTCACCTCTTTCTTGAGTCCCTGGATGAGATGTGTCCTGTTGTCTTCCACCCCGTCTGCCAACAGGGTCTTTGCTTCCTTCCTCCAGCTCTGGAGAACGATGGTGCAGAACAGGGGCTGGTCAGGGGGGCGCGAGGGCAGGGGGCGCAGGCAGCTTTCTGTGTGTGGCTGGGGGTAGAAACTCGCAAGTGGTGTTGCCGGAGCCTTCTTGCCGTGTTCTGTCCGTGCAGAGGCTTTTCTACACTGCTTTCGTGGTGGCTGCTCTTCCTCAGTCCCCCTTGTCCCCTGACGCTTTCCTTGCAGCTCGTGCCCACTCTCCGGCGGGGGTCGTGGTTGGCATTCCCCCCGCAGCCCTGCCGCCCAGCCCCGCACATCTGGAAGGCCGGGGCACAGCGGCGTGGCATGGCGGTCTCTCAGCAGCGCTTTCCTAAGCAGGTGTCCTCCACGACCAGGGTGGGCCGCGGGCATCCAGCCAGCCAGGGCCTGTCCCTGCAGCCGAGTACCTGCCGGGGGAAGAGCGTCGTGTCCCAGCCAGGCAGCAGCCAGCCCCGCGTCTTCCCCCCGGCGCCCCGTCCCACCCGCCCTGCTGCCCCAGGGTGGCCCGCGCGCCTCCTGGGGCTCCTCCCGGTGCGTCTGCAGCCCCGTCCTGTGGACTCGGCGCAGGGGTCAGCAGCCTGCGTGCCCCCGTTCTGGGCTGGGCAGACCGCTGTGTGCGACGCCTGCCATGTCCTGGGCATGTCCTGGGCATGTGCTGGGCATGTGCTGTGCCCACCCCTGCCCCGACCCGGGCATGCAGAGCCCCGTGTGGCGGGGTCGCGAGCACCGCGGACCTGGCCCCCAAGGAGTCACTGCAGGGCGGTTTCCCCGTTTGCGCGGCTCTGTGCAGGCCCGGGTCGGCCCACGCACGGCGGGGTCAGCTGGCCGGTCCCGCAGGCCTTTGCGCCGGGGTGTGTGCGCGCCCGTGAGTTCGGGATGTCCCGCCAGGAAACCCATCGCTCGCCCACACGGGCGCGTCCCCGGCGGTGCGTGGCTGGCGCGTCCTTCGCGCCACGGGGGGCCGGGCTGCAAGGTCGTGACGTCACAATGGCCTATTATGCACAGGCGCACTGGGCGGGGCCGTGTCCTGTGCAGTCCATCGGGGTCTCTCCGGGAGGTCTCGGGCGTCTCCCTGGCGCCCTCTGGAAGGGACTCTGTGCGGGCGGGAGCAGCCGGGGCGCCCTGGGAGCCTCTAGGCCAGGCCCCGCGCCCACCAGAGCCGAAGACTGCGGACGGCGACCAACGGAGATCGGGCAGGACGCGCACCCCTGGGCAGCGCTGTCCCATGGCCGCGTGCTTCAGAACGTTTTCTGACACCCTCCACGAAGCACGGAGCTGGCAGGTACCGGCTGCAGGGTGCGGAGCGGGCACGGGGGTGGCGGGGGGTGGGGGCGCAGATCTCACGGCATTTCCCCCGGGACCGGGAGTCTCGCGGGATTTGCTCGCTCGTAGAAATCTCACAGGATTGTCCGCTGTTGGAAATCTCGCGCTATTTCCCTCTGGTGGAAATGTCATGGCTTCCTCCGCCCCCTTCTTGAACATCTCACGGTATTTCACGGTACTTCGCCCACTGTTTAAAATCTCGCGGCATTTCCCGGTAGTGGAAGTCTCACTGTGTTTCTCGCTAGCGGAAATCTCACGGTATTTCACCCGTTGTTGGAAGTCTCACGTGTTCTATCGTTGCTGGAAGTCTGACGATATTTTGCCCACTATTGGAAATCTCCCGCCATTTCCCGACAGCGGAAATCTCACGGTATTTCATCTCACGGTATTCTACATGTTCTTGGAAGTGTCACGCGTTTTGTCTGTTATTCGAAGTCTCACGCTATTTCTCCCACTTCTGGAAATCTCGCGGTATTTCCTACTAGTGGAAATCTCACCATATTTCGAGGGTTGTTGGAAGTTTCACGTTTATTTTAGTTGTTTGAAATGTCACGGTATTTTGTCCCCTGTTTAAAATCTCGCGGCTTTTCGCTCGTTGTTGGAAATCTCGTGGTAAGTTTCCTGTTATTGGAAATCTCTCGATATTTTCTCGCTAGTGAAATTATCAGGTTATTTTGCCCATTGCTGAAACTCTCACGGTATTTCGCCGCTAGTGAATATCTCACGCTATTTCACCCATTATTGGAAATCTCTTGGTATTTCAACGCTCATGGTTTTTTGTGTTGTTTGAAATCTCACGATATTTCCCCCTGGGGAACTCTCACAGTGTGTCTCCCGTTATTGGTCATCTCAGGGCATTTACCGCTAGTGGAGATCACGTGGTCTTTTTCCTGTTGTTGGAAATCTCGCGGTATTTGCAGTAGTGGAAATCTCCCTGCACTTCACAGGGGTCCATCTGAGCACTCAGAGTCTCCCAGAAAGGGCGTCAGTGAGTGGCGACCCCCGCCCGAAAGGGCCTCCCGGCCAGGTTTACACTCGGACATCCTTGGACACTCCTGGCTGTGAGCTTTTGGCCCACGGCCCCATTCCATCAGCCGGAAATGCCTGCTGACTGCCCGGAAGTGCCTGCCGACAGACAGGAAGTGCCCTTTGCCAGGCCGGAAGTGCCCGCCAGTGAGGCGCTCGTGACCGCCCCCGGGGCCTCCAGGCCTCCGGGGCCGGAATGTTCCGGGAAGGAAACGCTTTTCGTCTCTGCGGGCTCTGGGCTCCGCCCGTCCTTGCTGGGTTCCCGGGACGCTGTAACGTCTGGGCTTTGCCTCCGGAGCACAGTGAGACCCTTGGAGGATGCCGACCCCGCGTGTCCCCCCAGTGGCCTCTCCCGCAGGACACGCCGCTTCCCGCGAGACGTGGTGTCTGCAGCGCTGACCGCGGACGGCAGTGACATGTGACCGGGGGGGTGGGGGGGAGGATGCAAAGCTGGAAGCGCCACCGCTACTGTTGCAGGAACTTTTACACTGTCCGCTCTGCTGTGTGACGTTCCAAAGGGCTCTTGGACGACAGGGGTGCGCTGACGTGTACGGGGAAACGCTGTTTTTCCTTTGTTTTCCTGCTTGCTTTGCTCGGCGGCCACTCCCGGCAGTGTTCAGGGGTTACTCCTGGCACTGTGCTCCGGAATGACGCCCGCTGGTGCTCAGTAGAGCGAGTGGGATGCGGGGGAGCTGACCCAGGTCGGCCGCGTGCACGGCATGCATCCGGCCTTCTGGGCACTCTCTGGCCCCGGAATCTCGATGGACATGTGCATGCGGTTGAAACACTCTGCTAGTGAAAAAGTGGTAAAAGTAGTACTATTTTGGGTTCTTTTTGTTTGTTTTGTTTTTTGCTCTTTGGCTCACACCTGGTGATGCTCAGGGGTTACTCCTGGCTCTGCACTCAGGAATTACTCCTGGCGGTGCTCGGGGGACCCTGTGGGATGCTGGGAATCGAACCTGGGTCGGCCAATTGCAAGGCAAACGCCCTCCCCACTGTGCTATCACTCCAGCCCCAAAGGTAGTACTGTTTATTTGAGGGCTTCACTCTTAAAAGTTTTGATCTTGGAACATTCCTGCAATGTGCAGCGTACTTGCTATCTGGATCATTAGTAAATGACCTTTTGCAGCTAAAACCTCACCTCAGTCAGGAGGTGGCCTGACAATCAGCACCTGCCAAGCATGGACTCAAACCCATTCCATTAAGTTCCTAAAGGGAAAGGTGCAGATCTGACTCTTTTCCAGCGATCTCTGAGCTGAGGCCGCTGACATTTATAGATGGGTGGAGGGGGCTTTCTTTACACAGGTATAAGCATGGTCTGCGAAAATGCGCATATGCATAAGCGTGGCCTGTGTAAGTACACACAGGTACACACACAGATGGCAGGCATCAGAACTACGGAGATGACAGGACTAGCGATGGTATAGGTACCACAAAGTAAAATTGTAAAGAATACATTATACTAATAATAGTATTTCCATCCTGGATGGTGCCGACCAAATCCTAGGGAAAACCCACAGCATTCTAAAGAGAATGGAATGGTGGGGTATGGTTCTAAACACTATCGTTCCACTTGCAGCAGAAATTGAATTTGCAAAATAATGAAAACCGTCTTAATGTGATCCCAGGCCCCGCTTTACTTTGGCAGTCAGGAGGAGTCGCCAGCAGATTGCCAAACATGTAACAACACCGGGTGCCTGTAATAGCAGACGGAGCAAAACTGGGCCCCAGACACTTGAGGAAACAGGAAAGATACAGATCTCGTCCAGATATTCAGTGTCAGACCTCAGCCCCGTGGAGATGTGGGGCCAGAAACAAACGCAAAGACACTTTGCATTTCCTGCCCCACAAGGCGGGCGTCGTGTGGATAAAGGCGGACTCTGTGTCCTTGCTTAGTAGATAGAACCAGCCCAGGGGAAAGAAAATTGCAAAAGCCAAAAGGTTGCTCTGGGGGCCGGAGCGATAGCACAGCGGGTAGGGCATTTGCCTTGCACGCGGCCGACCCGGGTTCGATCCCCGGCATCCCATATGGTCCCCTAAGCACTGCCAGGAGTAATTCCTGAGTGCAAAAGCCAGGAGTACCCCTGAGCATCGCTGGGTGTGACCCAAAAAGGAAAAAAAAAAAAAAGGTTGCTCTGAACTGCCAGAGTCTGGGTCACGGTAGGAGAGGAAAGATAGAGCAGTGGTTGCGGCTTTCTTAGGATCAAAAAAGTGTTTTTTGGTTTTGGGGCCACAACTGTGGTTACTCCTGGCTGTGCGCTCAGGGATCTCTCCTGGCAGGCTCCGGATTGAACTCATGTGGGCTGTATGCAGGGCAAGCCCTTCCCCTCCGTGCTATCACTCAGGCCCTGTAGTCTACAGTGTGGAGGGAAAGGGCCGGGCACGGGGCCTCTCAGTCACGACATTCAGACCAGTGTCTAATGGGGACAGGGGGGAGGATTAAGGAAAAGAAAAAAGTCCACTGTAGAGGCGGGCCCGCAGAGGGGGGCAGCTGAGGACATCGGTGGAGACAAGGGGACATTGGTGACTGTTGCGACAGTGAACAGTCAGTCGTGTTCACCAGAGCTCAATCATGAACAACTTCGTAACTGTCACAGGGCAGGAGGGAGGTAAAGAGGGGCGGGAAGGAAGGCTGGACGGGCAGATGGGTTCCGACCATCCAGTGCTGCCCACTGACGCTGTTGGCTCCCTCTCTGGTGGCAGCTGGGACCACCCACAGCACAGCGTCCTTCGGAAGGAATGTGGAGGTGGCGGTGTGCAGGCCCCGGTTCTGGTTTGTTTTTGAAAGAAGGCAAATGCCCGCGTCCCCCAGGCAGGGAGAGGCCTGCAGGGCACCCCAGCTGCCTGCCCCTCCGCATTCCGGAGCCACTTGAGGTGGCTAGGAATGAGCCACAGCCCGGGCTGGACTCTGGAAACGCGCCCTCAGCGTGCCGGGAATGCCAGCCAGCAGGTCGCCTGCCGGGCTGGCCTGTAGCGGGCAGCCCTGCGGCAGAATCCTACGGCCATGAGCCCGGCCCGGTCCCCGGCAAGGGGCTCCGCGGGGATGCAGCCATGTGACACAGCCCAGGCTCCGCGCAGGCGACATCACGGCGGGGTCTGGGCCCAGTGTGGCCCGGGTGCTCGGGCACCATGTCCCCTGGGGCACCCCATCTGCTGTGTGCGGACGCGCCCGGGATTCCCCAGGGGAACTCAACTCCCTCCCGGCCGGCTCTGCCCTCCGCTCGGCCCACAGCTGGGCCCTTCACGGCTCCCACCTGCAGGAGTCTGTGCCTGCACTTTCCTAAAAGCCCGTTTCGTGGCAGCCACAGTCCACTGCGAAGTCCATGGCGCTGTCAGTCAGGAAAATTAAAATACTAAATAGGGTCCAGGAGTCCCGAGGTGCAGGCACGACCTTCCGGGGCTACTCTGCCTTCTTTATTTGTGCTCTCTTTCTCTGTCTCTGTCTCTGTCTCTCTCTCGTTTTGTTTTCAAGCCACCCCGGTGGTGCTCAGGCATCACTCAGGTGGAAAGGGCTGAGATCAGACACCGTCTCCGCAGATTGGCAGCAGGGCCTCCGGCTCAGATGTCACGGCATTTGGAGGCCACCCAGAGAGGAAAAGCCTCTGGCATGACAGCCTGCCAGGTCGTGTCCCCGCAGTGGAAAGGGGACCCCGTGTCACCTGATACGGCAGTAGCTTCTCACAAAGGACACTCAGGTGCTCTGGGACTGACGCTGCCTTCTGGGTCCTTCAGAGCAGGACAGGAACACTTTGATCAGTGAGAGCAGATGCCCGGTTCCGGCCACCCAGCCTCTAGCGCCAGCTTTTCAGACGCGTTTATCAGCAGGCATTTGGCTGTCACCTTACACCCGGAGGAAATCGGGCTGAGAAAGAGATTGTGTGTGTGTGTGTGTGTGTGTGTGTGTGTGTGTGTGTGTGTGTGTGTGTGTGTGTTGGATATCATTGGTTTGTCCTGCGTGTGTTGGATATCATTGGTTTGTCCTGCTCCCCTTGCCACAAGGAGCTTAGGTTTATCAGTCACGCCCATCAAAGTGCTCCCGAGTCACTCCCATTCCTTTATCTGTAACTACTTCTACCAGTTTATCTGCTCTTCCCTTAATCTGACTCTGCTAATTTGTAAGGTCAGAACTTCCTAGGACACTGAATATCATAACATTGCCTTTCTCTCCTCTTTATGCCTTTTGAATAATTTACTTTAAAGCTATGTCTTTTTTGTATAGACACAAGAGGACAATATTATGTCTTTGTAACTTGGGACTTAATTGGCCTCGAATATTATTCCCTCCCAGGCATCTGCTTTCTCCACTTAAGCCTCAGTTGCCCTCAGTTCCTAGCACCCCAAAAGCAGGGTCCCGACGAGGGACAGGAAGGATCCAGGGCAAGCGGTGAGTTATGTGCTACCCTGGCATCGAGATGGGCCTGGCCAAAGTGCCTAATTCTTAACTGTAAGTTAAGAGCTTGATCATAGACAAATGCTGTCATGATCCAAAAGTAATTATGAGACTAGAACCATGCTAGGGATAGGAAAGACTGTTCTGGCCTGAGCACTGTAGTCTGAGATTGAGATGGCCCCAGGAGAGCAATTCTATAAGCTTCAATGTACCTCTTATTGTGTCCATACAAAATGATTAATATTATGAATTCTTATATGTTTGCTGGCTGAGGAGAAGAGAAACACATTCATGGGACTCCGCCCTTGGGTGGATCCGCCTGCTGAAAGAGATTAAATCCTAGGAGAAGCATCCCCTGAGGGAAAGGAATCTTACCCTATTGCTGACCACACCTATGTATGCCCCAACCCCCTCATGCTGTGGAGATTTAACTAGGCTGTAGAGTGGGTTGGGGGCCAGATCCACAGATCGAGAGAGAGACCGAGAGTCGGGAGAGAGGCAGAGAGAGAGAGAGAATGAAGTAGGATGGGGGAGAAAGAAGCAGGAGGAGAATCAGAGGAGAATGGAGAAAGAAGTTTGGAATAAACTGTGGTGAGACCAACCATCTTGGCTCCGTTCCTTCCTTCGCCTGCCACATCATCGCCATCAACCTCCCCGGGGTAGGGAAGCGGCCGGAGACTACCGAACTCGGGTGGCGGGAGAGACAGCGCTGCTGCCCTAGGCCCTGTGCCTGGCTCGGTGCGGTGAGGCGCCCCTTCCCTCGCCTGCGCTTTTTCTTTTTATTTTAGTTTTACATATGTGTGTGTTAGGTTTTTATGTCCATCCATATAAGGGTGAGTATACCTCTGTGTGTGAGCATGTGTGTGTGCATGTATATGTGTGTCCGTGTGCCTGTTTCTGTATATGTATAAGCATCTCTGCATATTGTGGATGCGCATGAGTGTATGTGGTGTATGTGAGCATGCATGTATGTGTGTGTACATGTATGTGTGTGTGCATGCACATCTGTGTATTGTGTGTATATGAGCATGTGTATGTGCATGCATATGATTGTGTGGGCATCTATGTGTATCGTGTGTGTGCATGTACATATGTATGTCCTGTCTGACCCCGGAAGACTGAAGCTGCGAACTGACCACCACGGGGCGAGTGTGAGCGCCATCTGCTCTGGACGCCCTTCCCTCCGTTCCCCTCGTTCCGTCTCTGTTCCCGAGGAGCGCTCGCACCCGCAGATGCCGTTCCCATCCTTACCCAACTCCAGAAATAGCAGCAGTGAACGTCCGGGCCGTGTTGACAGAGTAATAGGAGAGTGAGATTTCTATCTGCTCTCAAGTTAGGGGCGCCATCTGGGCTGATTTACCCGGCCGCTGTTTATGTTCGTTTTCTTCTTTAAAGCGTCAGTTTGCACCGCTTTGAGACGTGACTGTGTTGCATGTAATTTGACTCAGACTCGGTGTCCACATGAGCGGTCACGTGCTGTGTCCTTTCTTGCTGACACTGTTGCATATGGGGCCAGGGAGAGCGCGGGGACAGGAACACGTGTGTGGGCATTGTGCGTGGTGCCACTCGGGGCCCTGAAGAGGAGCACGATGCATCATGCACCAATCCTGGGGGTGGGGCAGAGGGCAGCCCTGATTCGAACCCCGCCCCTGCTGTGGCTGCTAACTAGTGTCCACGTGGTCAGAAAGGGCCCACAGGCCCGGAGGTTCTGAGAGAAGAGCTGGTGGCACCATGAGCGTGTGCGGGACAGAAGGGGCATCCCGGGGGCTCCAGTACTGCACACACTCTCAGCGCTCTTGCTCTGCTTTCATGCCCATAGACGGTTGGAATTAAAACTATTGCAGTGGCTTGCGCCGTCCTGCCCAGCACGTGTGTGTCCATGTGTACACCATTTCACTGGTCTGTACCGTCTGCCCAGTGCATGTCAGTCAGTGGCTGTGCCACCCGGCTCAGCATGAGTATGTACATGCGTGCCTCCTGTCAGAGTCTTGTGCTGCCCTGCCCAGCACATGTGTTTACATGTGTGCATCATTTCAGTGGCCTGTACTGTCTGCCCAGCATGTACATCTGAGCGTACCTGTGTGAACTATTGCCGTGAACCTCTATCCACTGTGTACATGTGTGTAGCATTTCAATAGCCTTGAATCCTTCCCAGCGTGTACATGTATGTACAAGTGTATACCATCTCCATGGCCTGTGATGACCAATACACAAAGTGTACATGTGTGTGCATGCATGTGTATCATTGAACTGGACTGTACCATCCTGCCCAGCATGTCCATGTGCTTGTACATGAGCACACCATTTCAGTGGCCTGCGCCATCATGCCCAGTGTGTGCAAGTAGTACCTGTGTGCATGCGGGAGCAGATGCATATGTATGTGCATGTACATGTTTATTAATAGACTTGAAGAAGGGGCATTTCCATGTAGGCACTCAAGGATTTTTTTTTTTTCCTGAAAATGTGTCAGTTTTGCCAAATAACTTTGGGGACCTCTGTTTTGAAGGACTACTTTCATATTCAAGACAAGTTTATCTGAATAGAAGCAGATCAATTTTCAAAAAAAAAAATTTATGGAGGGAACAGGGTTGGAACAATAATCCAGTGGGTACATTTGTCTTCTATGCTGCCATCGTGGGTTCACCCCTGGCATTGCATATGTTTTCCCAAGCCTACAGGATGTTCCCTGAGCAGAGAGCCAGGACTCAGCCCTGAGCACAGACCTCCGGGCCCCGGGCACGGATGCAGGCTCACACAAACACATGGGCACCAACCCTGCCTGCATGTGTGCCTGTGTGTGCATCTGCGTGCATGCGTGCTGGGGCCCAGCCAGGGGCCCAGAGGCACAGCAGGGTGGCCGGCCTGTCCTTTGTGGCCGGACCCTGGTGTTCATTTCCTCCTACCAGGTCCTGACCACAGGCTGTCCCGGGATGGTGCTCCCTCTGTGCCTCAGCTCCTTCCTCCATTCCCAGTGCTCACCACTCCCTGTGACCCCTCCGTGCCCCCTAACGCCTGCGTTAACTCCCATTGCCACCAGCTCTGCACGTGTCTGCCCAGGTCCTCATTTCATCTCTCTCTTTGTCTCTCTCTGTTTCTCTGTTTCTCTCTCTCTCTCTCTCTCTCTCTCTCTCTCTCTCTCTCTCTCTCTCTCTCTCTCTCTCTCTCTCTCTCTCTCTCTCTCTCTCTCACTCTCCCCCCGCCCCCCCTCTGGGTACACGGTCCCACGCTCAGTGCCAGCAGTGGCCTTCCTTGCCCAGGGCCCATGCTTGACCCAGGGCTGAAATCTCGGAATCCCGGATCTGAATCCAAGTGGTGAGCTGGCTGCAGCCCAGGGGGGTGGGGTGCCCAGACAAGGAGCTTCCTTGCTTCTCGCCACCCAGGGTCCCTGGGGAATGAGGGGGCGGCGGGGATTCCAGTAGGCCCAGGGTCAGGACTTGCAAGTGCCTGAGACTGTTCTTTGGGGGTGGCACACGTGATCTGTTCCTCCGAGTCCAGCGAGCGTGGGCGGAAGGGAAGCCAGCCGGTGGGGCCCGAACAGGGTTGCAGGTGAAGGTGCCTCCGACTGACCTCGACTTGGCGGCCCTGGGCAGCCCAGCCTCGCGGGAAATTCCATTTCAAGTGAGTTTGCGCTGACGGGCCACGCTCTCTAGGAGACCAGCTGGGCATGGGGTAGAATCCTGCCAGCCCCTCCTTTGGGCACAGAGTCGCCCCCCCCCGCCTGCCTCCAGCACCAACAGCTGTGTGGGCCGGCAGCTGCAGCCCCCTGTGTACAGCTGCCAGACCCCTGCACCCGCCCTCTGGGTGGCAGAAAGGGCACAAGCAAGGAATTGTCCTGGGACGCCCAGATGGCGAGCGTCCAGTGTGGGCTGGCGGGGCCAGTGGGAAGCAGGAGGTGGGGGTTCACCGTCCGGACTCTACGATGGTCCCTGTCCGAATTCTCGGCACGGCCTTTGCTTCTGCGGGCGTGGTGTGGAGTGAGGCTCCACAGAGCGGAGAGGGGACAGTTGGGAGTTGACAGTGGGGACAGGTGGTGGGGCGGGTAGTGAGGTGGCGACAGGGAGTGAGGATAGTGGAGGGGGGCAGGAACTGGTGTTGGGGGGTGCAGACGGGAAGTGGGGATGGAGGCATGGGGACAGGAAGTAGGAAGCGTGGCTTGGGAGGGGAGTGGGGAGAGGAAAGGGGTAATTGGGTGGGGACAGGAAGTGAGGATGCTGGGATGGCACCTGGAAATGGGGTTATGGGGTGGGAGATGGGGGTGGGGCCAGGAAGTGGGGCTGGTAGGGGAACAGGAAGTGGAGCTGGTGGGAGTACCGGAACTGCAGTTAGAGGAATAGGAAGTGAGGTTGGTGGGGAAATAGAAAGTGTAGGTAGTGGGGGCACAGGAAGTGGGGTGTGATAGGAAGTGGGGCTGGTGGGGGAACAGGAAGTGAAGGTAGTGGGAAAAGGAAGTGGGGCTGGTGGGGGCACAGGAAGTGCAGTTAGGGGGGATAGGAAGTGGGGCTGGTGCGGTGGGGACCAGGAAGTGAAAACAGTGGGATGGGGAGAGGAAACGGGGAGAGAGGAGTGAGAACAGGAAGTGGGGATGTTAGGGTGGGGCGAGGAAGTGGAAATAGTGGTGGGACGAGGAAGTGGAAATAGTGGGGTATGAACAGGAAGTGGTTCTAGTGGAGGTGGGGACAGGAAGTGGGGATAATGGGCCGCCAGGAAATGTGTTTATAGGGGGTTGGGGACAGGCAGTGGAGACGGTGGTTTGTGCACAGGAGTGAGTACAGTGGGGACAGAGAAGGGAAGGAAGCAGGAAGTGGGTGTGGAGACAGGAAGGTAAAGGAATAGGGACAGAGCTGGGTGGGGACAGGCCTTGGGGACAGTGGGTGGGAGCGGCCCCGCCATGCTGTGCCGGTAAGGTCCATGTGGCGAGCACCGGTACTTCTGAGCAGCTCTGCGTCCCCTGCTGGCCGCGCCATCGCCTGCCGCAGGACAGAGCACCCGCCTGTCCCTGAGCGTGCGGGCAGGACAGAGTCTGGGTTTCCTTCGGGGGAAGGAGCGACTCCCGGAACCGCTGGCCGATTTTCATGTGGAAGCGACCCAGCTGGCACAGCCGGGCAGAGACGCTTTGCCCACGGGGAGTCCCCCACTGGCTTCAGGTGGAGCCTCCCCGAGTTAATGTTTGCAAACGGGGCCCTTGAAGGGGCAGGAAATGTCCCCAAGTCTGTTCATGACAGGGAAGCTTGAGAGACAGACAGACAGAGAGAGAGACAGACAGACAGAGAGGCAGACAGACAGAGAGGGGGGGGCAGAGAGAGGGAGGGTGCTTTCTGTTCCGTTCAGCCGTTCCCGGTGTGTTGAGAAGAAGCACCCAGCGTCTGTGAGCTCACGTCCCTTTGTGGACTGATGGGAAGGACGGCTAGGGTGACGGATAGACACTCCTGCAGGGGGACGCGTGTGTGGCCCCTGCCCGGTGCCAGGAATTGTCCCCGAGTCTGTTCATGACAGGGAGACTTGACAGACAGAGAGACACACAGAGACAGAGACACAGAGAGACAGAGAGAGAGGGCGCTTTCTGTTCTGTTCAGCCGTTCCCGGTGTGTTGAGAGGAAGCGCCCAGCGTCTGTGAGCTCACGTCCCTTTGTGGCCTCTGACTGGAAGGACGGCTCGGGTGACAGACAGACCCTCTTGCAGGGGAACGCATGCATGGCCCCTGCCCAGTGCCTGGAGGCAAGGAGACCCAGGGGACGCGTCTGAGCAGGAGAACAGGCCCTCCTGGGGGACGGCTCCCTCTCCCGGGGGACAGAACTGGGCGCTGTCCGTGGGGCCGTGGACACTAGGCACGGCCCTCAGCCAAGGGCAGGTCCCCGGGAAGTGTTGTCGTGCGTGCTGGCCGTGGATCCACGTTACTTTCCCAGGTGTGCAATTTCCCATTTGTTGGGAACAGGCAATGTTGGGGTTCGGGGGGACTTTCCTGTGACAAGTACGAGCTCTGTCTGGGGGCTTCTTCCTTTCACAAGACAGCCGCTGCGTCCCTTTCCTGCGTGTCACTCGCTGTGCCTGCATTCATACACGGAAGCAGAATGCCTTGGACAGAGCCCGGTGCTCTGCCGAGGTCTGTGCAGGGAGCTGTAGTCGGCCCGAGGGGTCTTGGGGAACCCTTTGATGGACTGACAGCTGCGGTCCAACAAAAGCAGCCCGGGGCTGTCGGGAGTGGGGGAAACTCCGACATTTGAAGTTGCGGCCAAGCGGGCGTTGCAGGGATGCCGGCTCGGCGCCTTGGCAGTGCACGCTGTCTCCCCGCACACATGCTCGGGTGTGGAGAGCCTCCACGGGACCGTGTTTCATGGACACCTATTTCTTGTTAATTGCACCGTGCTTCGAAAACAACTCCTAATAAGGAAACAGGATGTCCTGTCACGCCCACAAGGTGTAACTAGCCTATCAGCTGCAGACACTTGGGCGTAAACAAGCAGCCAGAGGTATATAAGGGGGAAAGCTGCCTAGCTAGTCGGTTCCCCTTGGTTCCCCCTCGTTCCTCCTCCTCTTTCCCGTTCCTCTTCATCTTCCCCAATGCATGGGAAGGTCCCCCTGAGTAGTTCATCTTCCCCAATGCATGGGAAGGTCCCTGACTAGTTCATCTTCCCTAGTGCATGGGAAGGTCCCTGAATAAATCGCTGCAAGAAGAATCTCCGGGTTGCGTGTTTCTTCACTGGTCGAAGTGGCGCACGACAGCTGGTGGCCTGTACGGGGAACCCGAGCTCCAGCACCCTCCGGTCGATTCAGAACTTGCTGCGATTCAGAAAGTTCCTGTGGTGAGTCAGGACAATAAAGTCCACGGAAATTGTGGCGATAAAGTTCCTGTGGTGAGTCAGGACGATGAAGTCCACGGAAATTGTGGCTATTGGGATGAGTGGGATGGATGTGTATGTTTTTCTTGCAGGTTGGGTTTTTAATTTGCCTCTCCTTTTGTCTTTTTGCTTTTGCTTTCTATGGCTACATTAAAGAGCTGCGCCCCCCTTTCGTTTTTAATAAGTTAGTCAGGGAGGATCAGAAGTGCGGTAAGGCTGTACAACTGGGACAGGAAGCGTTAGAGGAGATGAGGGAGGAACTGTCGGACAGAGGCAGCCGT
This sequence comes from Sorex araneus, assembly GCF_027595985.1. Classification (NCBI taxonomy): domain Eukaryota; kingdom Metazoa; phylum Chordata; class Mammalia; order Eulipotyphla; family Soricidae; genus Sorex; species Sorex araneus. The sequence goes on from NC_073313.1 coordinate 121,263,722, forward strand.
CATGGCATTGTAGCCTCTGAGCTAGAGGATGGTTCGGACGTGGAAAGCGAGGCTTCTAGGGGAACTCCACTGATGCAGGGACGCGCTCCAAAAAAGAGAGGAAGGCCCCGAGAACCATCCATGACCCGTCCGTCTCTTTATCCCTCGCTACGTCAATTTCAGCAGGGACGGGCTAATGGGGATTCTGACCCCCCTATTGAGGAGGAAGCTGCGACACATGATAGTGACCGATACTTGCCGCTAAAGGGCTCTGAGGATGATCCGCCCCCTTATCTTAACAAACCGGGAGGCCGACTTTTCCTTTGCAAAACCCGGGCTCTGGGCAGAGGTTAGGCGAGAGCTGCAGTTAACTTATCCTGTTTTTGAAGATAATAATCAACAGCGATATCACGAGCCCCTAGATTTTAAAATAATTAAGTCCTTGGCAGAATCAGTAAAGACTTATGGAGCCAACGCGGCATTTACTTTAACTCAAGTAGAAGGCTTATTCAGATATTGTATGACCCCAAATGATTGGCAACAGGTGGCTAGAGCAGTGTTGACACCCGGACAATACTTGGACTGGCGCACTTTCCTAATGGAATTTGCAAAATTGAGCAAGCTCTTACCGCTCCCAGCAATACACGCGTGCAGCCTGAGTTTCCCATTTTACTTTGTGTACTTCCAACATATAGGCAGCCTACTGCAGTCCTATGGCAGGAGGGACCCCTTCTGTGGATTCATCCTAGGGTCTCTCCGGCGAAAGCCGTGGAGCTATACCCTTCACTGTAGCCTGTTTGGCTATGATTGGTATTCAGGACTGCTTGCAATACTTTGGAAAACTTCCAGATACTCTTATAACCCCCTATAATTCCACTCAAATAGTTTCTTTGTGTAACTTATGATTGGGCGATTCTCCGATTTTCTTTTCCCAATATTATTGATGATCATTATCCCAAACATCCACTGATGGCTTTCTTTAAAACCCATCCGGTAATTTTCCCCAAAGTCACCTCTTATGTACCCCTTCGGGATGTTCCAAACATCTATACTGATGGATCAAGTACAGGCTGGGGGGCTTATATGATAGAGGGTCAGGATCCTATTCGTATGCTATTCCCAACTACATCCCCTCAAGTTGTGGAACTTCGCATTGTCTTGACAGTGTTTGAGCATTGCCTCTTTGCTTTCAATTTGATCTCTGATTCACGATACGTTGTAAATGCTCTTTGCTCACTCGAGGTGGCAGGACCCATAAAGGCCTCCAGTTCGATAGCCTCATTGTTATCTGCTTTACAACAAATTCTTTGGACCCGTGAAAAACCATTTTTTGTCACACATATCCGCTCTCACACAGGCCTTCCGGGTCCCTTAGCAGAAGGCAATGCTTGCGTTGATGCACTCACTAGACCATCTTGTTTTATTATTCAGTCTCCTTTACAATTAGCAAAAAATTTTCATGACTGCTTCCATGTTTCTTCTCGGACCCTTCAACATAGATTTCAAATCCCTCGAGCCGAAGCTCGGGCAATTGTTTTACATTGTCCACACTGTGTCCCTTTCCTTCCTGCCCCCTCGATGGGCATAAACCCTCGCAGTCTTGTGCCTTTACGCATTTGGCAAATGGGTGTTATACATTTCTCGGAATTTGGCAGGCTCAAATATCTCCATGTATCCGTGGACACGTGCTCCGTGTTGCCACTCCCCTTCCTGGAGAGCGTTCCACAAATGTTATCACTCATTGCCTTGAAGCATGGGCAGCTGAAAACAGATAACGGTCCGGCATACACCTCAGCAAAATTCACCGCATTTTGTGCCCAGATGGGAGTCTCTTTATCTCATGGCCTCCCGTATAACCCACAAGGACAGGGCATCGTTGAGCGTGCCCATTCCACCCTTAAAGCATGCTTGACCTCTATTGCACTTTTTACTCTAAATTTTTTGATTATTGATGATAAGGGCACCTCCCCTGCAGATAGGCACTTTTCAAAGATCCCTGTGTGCCAAGGATATGTTAAATGGAAGGATATCCTTTCTGGTAAATGGTGCGGCCCGGACCCCGTGTTAACCTGGGCCAGGGGTCCTGTTTGTGTTTTTCCATAGGACAGGGCAGAACCAGTGTGGATTCCTGAGCGCCTGACACGGAAGACTGCACCCCCAGTAGACCAAGATGTGGAAACTGGTGCTCCTGCTCAGCCTGGTTCCTGTGTCAATACGAGCTGAAGAAGCAGCTTTCTGGCCCATTGCTACAACATGGCCTGCTTTGACGCCTGTGCATAGATTATCCCCTTCCTTACCCATCTTGATAAGACCAGAGTAGAAAGCCCCCTCCGTTTTATCAAAGAGTGGGCGGGGGTGGGAGCATTACTATCCTTATTGTTTCTCTCTGCTTTGGTTTTTGCCTGGTGTCTATACAAAATGCAGCAAGAACAAGCATTTGCGGCCCTGGAAGCACAGCAATCCCCACAGCTTTGGCTTGCAACTCTGAAACAATAATCTCTCTTGGAACAATCAGGTCTAGCTGGATGTAGCAAAGGTATTATGCAGCTGAGAGCCCTTAACTGCAGGGGACCTCCTGTAGTTGAGGAGTTTGAAAGGGTGCATTATACCCCACCTGACCCTTGGACCAACCTAGGACAAGGACCTACAAGCAAGAGGGCTCCCAATGACAGGTAAGGCCAAGGGGGCCGAGGTTGCTACGCAGACTTGCTGTTCTAAAACAAAAAGGGGGAACTGTGGAGAGCCTCCACGGGACAGTGTTTTGTGGCCACCTATTTCTTGTTAATTGCACCATGCTTCGAAAACAACTCCTAATAAGGAAACAGGATGTCCTGTCACGCCCACAAGGTGTAACTAGCCTATCAGCTGCAGACACTTGGGCGTAAACAAGCAGCGAGAGGTATATAAGGGGGAGAAGCTGCCTAGCTAGTCAGTTCCCCTCGTTCCCCCCCTTGTTCCCCCTCCTCATTCCCCCTCCTCATTCCCCCTCCTCATTCCCCCTCCTCATTCCCGTTCCTCATTCCCGTTCCTCATTCCCGTTCCTCTTCATCTTCCCCAATGCATGGGAAGGTCCCTGAGTAGTTAATCTTCCCCAGTGCATGGGAAGGTCCCTGAATAAATTGCTGCAAGAAGAATCTCTGGGTTGCGTGTTTCTTCGCTGGTTGAAGCGGCGCGCGACACTCGGGCCCCTCTTGGCAGCAGGGAGCCAGGGCAGACGCAGACAGGGTTTCCCCCCGAAGCCTGAAGAACTCAGGCGTAGTTCCCCAAACCCGACGTCTTTCCCAGCACGGCAGCGAGTCCAGCGTCAGAGCAGAGCCCAGGCTGCCCCCCGGGTCGCTCCTCGGCGACCTCAGCCCGCGTGCAAGCAGAGACGGGCCGAGAATGAAAGGGAGACGGGTCTGGGGGCTGCAGCTCTCACGGCCACCTCCCAGGCGAGGCAGCTCCGAGGACACGGCGTCCGCCTTTTGGAGGGAACAGGCTCCGGTAGCTCCCGCCTGCTTTATGGCTGTGATCAAAACCTCGCCGAGAAAGACCCGGGCTGGGAAAGGTTTTCAATGAGCCGAGTCTCGACTGTGAAGAACAGGAAGCTCGGGGGAAGGATCAAACAGGCCGGGGCCTGTGAGCAATGTCGGCGCCCTCCGCAGCTGGACACCGACGCGCCTGAACCACACGCTCCCCCACCCCGCAGGGCTCAGGGGGCAGGAAGCCGTGTCCATCATGAGCAGTGAAATGAGAAGCCTGTGACAAAGATGGAAAGTTAAAGGGGTGGGGGGAGAAACTGAAGATCAGCTGCAGCCCTGTGTGAGGAACGGTCGGGAGGAAAGCGAAGCATCCGATGCGGTGTGTAGAGTCACATCCTTAGTGGGTGTCGGGGGGGGGGGGCGGTGGAAGGAACAGTGCAATCTTGAGCTGGAGGAGAATCCCGAGTCTTGGGGAAATGAATCCACGAATGCCGATAGAACGGAGGTTTGACAGGTGCAGCACGGCGCACCTTCCACCTGGGAAGTCCAGCGAGAGAAACAGGAAATGGGGCCGGGCAGTTCTGGAGTTCCACCCGCCCGTGACAGAAATCCAAAGCGGCAGCGGTGAGTCCAGGTGGCTCATGAGACGGGCGGGGGGGGCACGCCCAGCTTCACCATGGTGACTGGGGGCACCTGTGTGAGCTGGACTCCCGCGCAGGCTGGCATTTCATCAGCAGAGGAGCAAGTGGCAGACAGCGCTGGCCTTGCACACGGCTCAGCCAACCTCTGTCCGTGGCACTCCATAGGGCCCCCCAAGCCGCGCCAGGAGTGACTCCCGAGTGCAGGGCCAGGGGTCGGCCCTGAGCACCGCCAGGACAGACCCAGGAACCAGGAGGAAGGAAACAAAAGACAAGAGCAGTGCCGGGAAGCTGTGCCCGCCGACACGGTGGAGGCCGAGCTGAGGAAGGGCTGAGCTGCCCCGCACTCGGGCTCTCACCCGGGACCTTCCGAGAGGGGCCTCGTGGCTGTCCTCGGCCTGCTCCAAAGCATGTCGGTGGCCTTGGCAGAGAAAGTATTGATGTGCCAGGGGAGGGAACCACACTATTTAAATCATGTGGGGGGGGGCAGGGGGACAAAATCTCAGTACTTTAAAGCAAAAGGAATTTGGACCTTGGCCTCTCACCTGTCAGACTTCGTGGAACCCGATGCATTTTCAAGACAGTTTGCATGTCAGGGGCCTCCTGCATGTCAGCACAGGCCTCAAAGCCACGTCTCATTCTGCAGAAGCCCGCGTCTCAAGAGAGCGGGTGTCAGCCGTGGGTGGGGGCACAGGCTGTGTGGGGTCGCCGTAGGCCTTGGGGGGCGGCCTTGGCTCCGGGGTGGCCGGCATGCCTTCCTCCTCTCTGTGGCTGGCCTGTCGCCCTTCCCCGGATGCAGTGTCCCGTCCTTGCTTTTTCATGGCTGGCATCATTGGAGACCTTGTTCCCCACCCGCCTTCCCGGGTCCAGGGTGCAATTCCAACCCCCACTCTCGCCCCCAGCCCTCGCCAGGGCCACACAGGCTCCCGCCCCAGTCAGCAGTCGCTGCCCCCAGCCCGCGTTGGCCCAGCAGAGAGGTCCCGGCCAGGCATGGCAGTAGCAGGGATGTTCTTGGGCCCAGCCCAGCTGCCCACCCTGGCGTCGGCCTGCCCGTGACGGACGCGCCTCTCCCTCTCTGCCCAGCCCCGAAGGCCTGGCCCCCTGGCCGAGACCCCGGGATGCTGCTGGTGGGCGTTCTTGAAGCTCCTGGTGGGCGAGACAGGAAACAGGTGCGTCTCACTCTGCAGGGATGAATCTAGCCCTTGTCTGGCCTTCAAAGGCAGCCCCGGCCTCCTGCTTCTTTGAAGTCCGGCTGGTGTGCGGCCCCCGACCTCACCCAGGAGCCGTGTGAAGGGGCTGGGGTCCCCTGGGCATGATGCCCATGTTTGAAGCTCTGTCCATGTACCTGCCACAGCCTCCAGAGTCCCGGGGCAGGGCTGACTGGCCCTGCTGTCTCTCCACATTCTGTCTCTGGGCCCGGCCTCACGGCCCCTGTGCGCTGACACGGCGCCCCGAGCCTGACAGGGCCGCGCTTTCACCTGCCCACTCTTGGCCGTACCCTCCCGAGCGCGCGACTCGGTGGCCCTGACCTGGCCGTAACCCCTGAGTGTCCGCAGAGCTGCCCCGAGCCGGCCTCACGAGCGGCCAGACACCCATAAGACAACGAGAGCGGCTGTGCTCAGGGCTGCCCGGGCCCTTCTCTCTCGCGTGGTGCTGCCAGGGGGCTTCATTCGCGGGAGATCCTTCCTTCCTGCCCCGGGGCCGTGGGGTATTGACTCACCACACAGTCCCTCGATGCCCTCGGCTGTGCACTTGTCACTTGTGGCTTCCCCCCTCAGCGTGATGTCTTCCGATCCCAGCAGGCTGCAGCCGATGCCATGATCCCATCGTTCCGGCAGCTGCAGTGTGGCGCGGAGCCACCCCCTCTCCCTCATCCTCTCATCTGCCGGGCGCCTCATGTGAGGCCCCAGCGTAGCTCCTGGGCGGAGCGCAGCAATGCGCGCTGCTGTGCGTAAGCCGTAGGCGTTTCCTCAGGGAAGCCCTGGGCAGACACGTCCTGGGACTCCACCCCGTGCCTGTCACCCCACGAGGAATCACGAGCACCCGAGGTCCCAGTGGGCGCTTCAACACGGCTCGTCGGCCTCCCAGCACGGCAGAGCCCCTGCCTTCTCCTCTTCCCTGTCTTCGTGTGCCGGCGCCGGCCTTCTCAGCAAGCCTTTTGAGGTGCCGAGATGAGACATGGGCACAGCTGGCACTCCTGCCCCAGCCTCGTGTCTTGGGGAGAAATTCCGCGCTTCTGTCTGTCCTTGTGCGGGAGCACAAGGGAAAGGCCTCTGATGAACGTGCTGGGCCCGTGCGCTTCCTGTCAGGGAGAGAGGGAGAGCGGGAAGCGTCGGGCATAGCAGCAAAGGAAAGACAAAAGACGGCGCCGAGGCCAGGCCCGGCCTTGCCGTGCTCTCGCTTTCAAGGCCGCCCATGACTCAGCTGGGGCTCGGCCACTTGGTGCCACCCGGGGAAGGTGAGACGTCGCCTCGGTGCAGACGCCCACTTTCCCGCACATGACTCTAAGGAGCCCCACCCACTGTCCTGGTCCCCTCCTGGCTCCTGACCCCGTCCTGGGCTTCCCTTTCGAGGCCCAGACCCCCGAGAGTTTCCTCAGCAGCCGGCGCAGACAGAACTCCCTTCAGCACCAACAGGTGGGCAAGCGTGTTTGCAGGATGCTCTGGCCAGCGCCCCGCCTCAGCTGCCAGTGGACGCCGGGGGTCCCTGGGCCAGAGGGAACATCAGTGACCGAGCCTGTGAGCCAGGAGGTGCTGAGGCTGCCCCAAGGAGCCTCCTCATCCTGCCTGGTAGATTTATCAGGGGTTGTGGCAGCGTGCTGTGAGCATGAGGGGGTGTGCACGTGACAGTGACGGCTATCAACGCCCATGACCTGTGAGAATGTATTGCGCTGTGTGCGAGTGTATGTGTGACGGTGTGTCACTGTGTATGTTAATGTGGAGGGAGTGTGTGTATGTGTGCAAGTGTGTGAGAGAGTGAGTGCGTGTTAGTGTGTGTGTGAGAGTGTAAGTATGTATCTGTGGAAGTGTGAGAAAAGGTGAGTGTGAGTTTGTGTTTGTGTGAGAATGAGGGTTCGTGTCTAAGAGTAATTGTGAGTGTGCATGTGAGAATGTGTTACTGTAAGCATGTGAGTGTCCATGTGAGTATGTGTGTGTGTTGTGTGTGAGAGAATGAGAGGGTGTGTGCATGCTTGTTTGAGAATGTGTGAGTTTACGGATGTGTGTCTGTGAGCACGTGTTAGTGTGAGTCTGCATGTGTTGATGTGTGCATGTGCACGTGTGTGTGAGTGTGCATGTATGTGAGGAGGCTGTTGACTGAGCGCCCCCGCTCCCACGTAGCCCCTGGCACTGGGTGCCTGGGCCCTCTGCTCTTCTCCTCAACTGGGTGGAGCAGGGTCCCTTTCCCCGGGACTATGCCCGTCCCTAGGGCCCCCGGGGTGGGCTGCACAGCTGTGTCCAGCGCAGACTCTTGCTTCCCTGCCGTCTCAGCGGGCTCACCCTCCCACACGGGCCGGGCCGACACTTTCCCAGATGCCGCCCCCAGCGACCCGAACCTGGCAGGGCACTCAGGGTGCCCAGGGGCACCAGCCTCCCATGGGGACACTCACAGCCCTCTCAGCTCCTCCCCTGTCTGCGGACGCCTCAGTCACGCCTCACATGGAGAGAGGCCGGGGGCCTGGTGAAGAGCCACTGGGGGTGCAGCGGGTGGTACATGAAACTCGCCCTGCACTCACCTCCCTGGGCCAGCACCCTCACGAGCTGCTTACGGGGTGAGGAGACCAGAGGCCTGGCAGGCCCCAGGGAACCACTGAATCACTCGTCAGGCTTGGTGCTGAGTGGCTGAGCTGATGCGGTACTGCCTCTCCGGACAGAGAGAGCAGGTGAGTTCTCAGCCAGGTGCTAGAGTGCGGTAGTATATCAGGTACCATGTATGCTAGTAGAGTGAATGAATGAATACACAACCAGATACTTAGTGGCAACTGAGTGAGCTAGTTTATCAGATACTGAGTATCTGAACACGGTGAACAAAGAATTACTTAAGCGTGCTTGGTTGGCATTCTGTGGATCAGCATAGAGGATCCTAAGTATGTGCTATAGTGAGTCACTGATTCAGACGCTTAGGGACTACTCAGTCATCTACTTATAGACACTGAATGAACAAATCAGTATCTCAGGTACTGAGTACCCGAGCAGAGTGGATGAAGTTATTACTCAGATGCTAGCTGGCACGGAGTGAACCCATCGGCCAGATCAGGATGTGAATATAGTGAAGGAAGGCAGTACTCAGTCAGACTGAGTCGGCACTGGATGAATTGATAGATATTAGTATCTGGATGCAGAGAGTGAGGGATGACTCAGGTGTTTATACTCAGACGCTGAGCTGGCACTGTATAAATGAATTCATGGATCAGATACCCAGGATGTGAATATCGTGGATGAAGCAATCTCTCAGCCAGACACTTAGTTGGTACTGAGCGAATTATTCTATCATGTCCTTAGCATCTGATATCAAGAATGAATGAATTACACAGATGCTAAGGGAGTCCTTAGTCAGATGATTAGCGTATGAATGAATGAATTGGTAGAACAGTTACTTAGTATCTGATATAGCAAGGCTAGAATCACAGGTGATTGGTGGGTACTTAACGGGATGCTTAGTAAGTACTGAATGAATTAGCAGTCATTAGTATGGTATGCACTTAGATGCTAAGTGCGGGTACTCAATATGCACTTATCGCATGTAGCACTCGCTAAGATCCTTAGCAGGTTCCGAATGAATCGACTGAATTTGTGGCCGGGTGCTTCTGTGGGTGCTCCCTGAGTGAGCGGGTTGCTCGTCAGGTCCCTGCCGACTCAGTCCCTCACTCGATGACTTCCTGAGTCACTTGAGAAAGCTGGCACTTCACCACCGGTTTTCACTGCGTTGCGTGCTTGGTTGAGCCGTCAGGGAACCGCTCGGGGGCTGATGGGGCCTTCACCTTCCTGAGGGGCTGGGTGCGGGAGAGGGCGTACACAGCTTGCGAGGGACCCTTGGGCGTGCCCCCTCATGGACAGACTGAACAGAACTCTGGGACAGCCCGTAGCGGGGCGGGGGCCGGGGTGACGCAGGAAACGGGAGCAGGGGAGAAACGCAGGCCTCTGCTGAACCTCATCACTCGCTGGCTTGTTGGTGTACAGCATCCCGTAATCTCAGGCCCAGCTAGGCTTGGATGTAAACATGGTTTTTCTGTTACTGTTACTGTAACTGACTATACTTCCGGCTGTGTAACTGACTTTGATACTGTTTCCGTGGACCAAGTTAATTTGCATATTCTGCCTCTGTGGTTGAATATGGTTGGTTAGAACATCAAGCTAGTTAATAAAAGGGGCTTAACAGGCTGCTCTCTGGCATGCCACAACACAAAAAACTCCAGAGACAGATCCTCCCAGAAAACGTGTATTTATTTCGCGTGCATGTCTTAAAAGCCTGGGACAGTCTAACCAAACCTTACTGCAACATTGTTGCAACACTGGGGGGAGGGTTGGTTGTAGCCCATCCAGCCCTTGTCAGGAGCCCCGTAGAGACTATGAGTGTCATCGGTTCGTGGTCTCTTTCCATAGCTTGGTGGCCACGGTGACGCTTCCTTCTGGACCAGGGCAAGCCTGCACGGGACCAGGCGTGGGGACAAGGCGCTTCCTGCCGCTGGACTGTGTCTGCCCAGCTGGTTTGAGGCTCAGCTTCCTCACAGGCCCCTGAAACTGCGTCTGGGCGTCCACCTGTGCGGACACGCTCCGTCAGTCTCTTGGCCACGGTATGACACCAGGCTCGTGTCCTGACGCCCGGGAACGCTCTCTCCGAGGCCATGGGGCAGGCTCGCAGCCCTTCTGCAGGCTCTGAGGAAGTGTGGCTGCCCTGCGCCTTATCTCCCCCCACCTCAGGCGTGCTGATGTTTGCTGCCCATCGGCTTCACATTCCTCGAATTGCACCCCACGGGCGGGCAGGCTCGGAGAGCCGGGCCAAGTGCTGTGCGGGCCAGTGCTGGGGTCTGGTCCGGGCAGTGGCAGAGCTGATCACGGACCTCGTGTCCACAGACCCACGCCCCAACTCTGTTCTGTCCACCTGTGTCCACTCTGTGCGATTTGGCCTCTCGGGGCAGTTGAACCGGATGAGCACTGTGGACCGAGTTCTGCCCCGGCGCCCGGATTCTCGAGGGACTCGTGGGGAACGCCGAGCCCTCTGCCTGCTCCGCGGGGCCGTGTCAGACGTTCTCTTGGGCCGCGGGGAAGTGCACAGCGCTCCTCGGGGCGGGCTCCAACTCTGTGCTCAAGGATCCCTCCCGGCAGTGCTCGGGGGACCGTACGGGGTGCCGGGATGGAGCTTGAGTTGTCCCCCCCGCATGCAAGAAGGGACCAGCCCCCCTTGATCTGCCCTCCCCAGACGCTCTTCTCGGGCGCAGCTGCACTCGCGCTCTCGTGGCCTCTGGCTCGTGCCCTCGGCAGCTCCAGGCTCAGCTCGCTGCAGGGGCTCCGAGCTGCCTGGCTGCACCAACAGCCCCGTGGCTGTGGGGTTGCCTGCACGCGCTTCCCTCCCGGCCGTGGCCGCGTGGCTGCCGGTGTCCCTGAGATGCGCAGGCCTGCGGGTGCCCGTGTGCGAGTGCCAGCGCCCGCCCTGTTTCCCGGCGCAGAGCCCAGTGCTGTGGGACCTCTCGGGCAGCAAGAGAGTCGTGGCACGTGCCCGGCAGTCTCGGACTGGGTGAACCAGGATTTCGTGCGCCAATGGCTGGAGATGGAAGGAGGGACAGTGAAAGTGGGACGAGGGCTTAGCCCCGCCCGAGGACGCTTTCCAGACAGAAGGTTCCTGGAGCAGCCACCGAGGCAGCAGTCGGTCTCTGCGGGTTCACGTTGGCGTGTCCATGCACGATGGACGCTGAAGTGGCTTCCGTGCTATGTTGGAGAGTGTTGATCTCTTACGTGCGTGTCGGTGTCAGTCTACATGTCCACAGGCCGTTGGTTCCAAGGGACTGTCAAAGGACAATGAGAACGTAGAGTTCGGGCACCTAGGGCCAGGATCACCCCCACATGGTCTGGAGGGCGGGATCTGCATACAGGGCCCGGGGCCAGTACGCAGATTCTGTCTCCCTGGGCACTCCCAGGAGTGAGCCCCGGGCAATACGGGGCCAAGCCAAGCCCCTTCCCGGAGAAAAACAACCAAACGTTTGAGGGCAGTTGTGACTGGGGGAGGCAGTTAGGGGCTGGGGGGTGGCACAGAGTCAGCTCTCGTGGGCCCTGAATGTCCTCGTGAGGCAGGACGAGCGCACCCTCCCCAGAGCCAGCAGGAGGCAGCACGCAGGGGGCCAGAGGGATAGAACAACTCTGAGGGCATTTGCCATATACGTGGCAAACTTGGATTCGATCCCTGACATCCCACGGGGTCCCCCAAACCCTGCCAGGAGTGACCCCTGAGCACAGAGCCAGGAGTAAGCCCTGAGCACTGCCAAATGACCTCCCCCCACCTCCCAAATAAGAAAGAAGAATCCCAGAAAGGCGTGAGCCGCATCCTCTGTGCCACAGCTGTGCCCGGAGACTTGAAGCCCTTCAGTGCCTGGCACCCAGCCGCAGAGCTCAGCAGCGTGGCCCCTGGCTGCCCGGCCACCACAGGCTCTGGCACAAGGCACGGGGCCTGGACGCCCTACAGAGGGCGGGTCCCAGCAGTGACTGCAGTGATGCCCGAGCCTGGCGGCCAGTGGGAGGAAGCGGCCAGCCTGTTCCCAAGGCCTGATGGGCGCCCGGGGCATTCTGGGCTCTGGCAAAGCCGAGGCCATCGGGGCGCCAGCAACCAGCGGGAGGGGCAGCCTCTCTGTCCCCCTGTGCGGGGTCTTCATTCCTGCTGGGTCGCTGAGTGTCCTCATACAGCACCGACCCAACCTCACGGCCCGCAGGCGCCCCGGGCTGCTCCCGGTCCTCTGCTTGGGGACCCTCCGCTCCCGGGGGTGACCTGGGGGTGTCCTGGGTCCAGGGGTGGAGTCTGGGCACTCATCCCCCTGCAGAGTGGAGCTCAGCCGTGGAGTGTCCGCCCTGCTGGGCATCCCCGTGTGCACCTCAGCCACTTATGGTCACGAGGACAGGAGCGTGTGCCACCCCACGAGATGTCCCAGGCCCCGTGGGAGCCTGTGCCCCCGGCTCTCGTCATCCCATCTACCCCACCCCTCCAGCACCGCACACACAAACAATCCTGTTGTCTAGTAGTGATGTTGGGGAAGCTTTTTCACCCGCTTTTCAGAAAACACCTCGTAGTACTCAGTGCCCCGGGAACCTGCAGGACCTTCCTGCCGGCCTCAGCGGGGCCCCGGCAGCCGTGACACTTGGCCAGCCTAGGGCATAGTGAAGGGTTCGTTATGCTCCCCGACATCCCCCGTGACCAGCCTGTTCTGTCTTGTCCAGCAGGAGTGGAGAAGCCTTGGGTCGTGAGCAGCGCTAGCCCGGAGGGAGCTTCTGACCAGGAGCCCAGCGCCGGCACGAGCTGCCTGAGGTAGGTGTGATGTAGGCAGGTAGATAGGGAAAGGCCCTTGGCAATGAAACAGATTAACAAAGTCTCTGGGAAGGAGAATCCTGAGACTGACCCACCTTGTGGATACAGAAAATAAACCTGATAAGACCTTCAGCAGACCCTGAGGAGGTTGGACCCCTCCCCATGAAGTTCCTCAAATTCCCTCGACCTCTCCCTTAATCTGATTAAAATGTGATCCAGCCTAAAGAAGACCATCACCACTCCCAACCTCCCTGGTAACCTCCTTAGCAACGGACTTTTACCTGGGAAGAAGCCCCCACATGGGGGCAGGTTGGAGAAACCCTATAAAGGTCACCTTGAACAAAGGAAGTGCGCACACATGCTGCTCGGGCACATGTGTCGCCCGCATCTCCCCCCATGAGATGTGTACTTTCATGCTTTCATGTCCAGTACTAGGATGTGTGTAGAGCTTCCTCCACCCTTGGAGAAGCCCGCGTTCACTCTTGAGTGTGTTACTCCTACTGTTTTTTCCTTTCCACTTATCCCTTCCTCCTTCCCTCAGAAACCTCTAAATAAAATCTGTTACTTCACTGCTTGTCTACTCCTGAAATTCTTTTCCGCGAGCGAAGACAAGAACCCAGTAACTCTGGGTCCCAGGTGGTAGAGGCGGGTGGGGAGAAAGTGACGTCTTTCTCCTCCCTGCTTCACGGAAGTCACCCGTGGGGCCCACCGACATCAGGTGGACCGAGTCTCAGAGCTGGGGTCAGGGCCGTGGTGGCACTCCTGCCCTCTGACGGGTGGGACACAGCAGTTTGGCCGCCTGAGGCCGCGTGTGAGCCCAGGCAGGACCAAGGAAGCATCGCCCTCCCCACCCCCGCCCACAGGACAGATGCTGCCGCCCACGCGGCCACGACTCCTTTCCTTCCGTGGAAAGCTCCATCGGTGTTGGGCCCACGTGCCTGCCGTGTATGCACACTCAGTGTTCGCAGAGCAGGAGCCACGGGTGGGTGGGCCACACTCCTCCCTCGTGGCTGTAGGCATGGAGAGACGAGGTGGGTGCGATCCCTGATAGAGCAAGAGCAGAGGCTCCTGGTACACACCCCGCTCTGTTCCCAAAGGGGACGAGGAAAGGCTCTGTAGCCCCTCGCCCCGACACCCCTGCCGTGGTCCGTCACCCCCCGTGCCCCTTCCGTGTCCGTCTCTCCCTGCCATGCGCCCCCTTTCCCGCCGCTGCTAGCCCCAGCACTGAGGCTCATGGGCTGGGGATTGGGGAGGCGCAGATCCTGTGCAGGGTCTCCTGAGCAACGGTGGGCGGGCGACCATGTGTGCGCCATGGGTGACCTCGGCCCCATGTCACCGCCAGAGCCGGGGATCAGGCTGTGCGGAGCACGTCACCGAGCTGGTGTTGACTCAGATTAAGCCTAATTCGGCCTCATTTCTCCTGACCCAACCTCAGGCGTTTGGAGCCCAGACTGGGCTGTCGGCGCAGGGCTGAGTTCCACAACAGAAATGTGCTGGACGCGCGCCCAGAGACCTCCCAGGAGCGGGGGGCGGCCCCTGTACTCCTGCGCCTGCCCAGTGCTGTCCCGGTGAGCCGGCGTCTCCCTGGCTCCTCCACCCAGAGCACAGCACGATCCCCCGGGAAGGGATGCAGGCCACGCCCGGAGGGGCCCAGAGAGGGCGGGAGAGTTGCGTCTAACCCTGCGGGTGTGCCCCGGGCAGCGTGGCCTCGTAGTGGACTGGCCTGCGGAGACAGTGCCGAGCTGTCAGGGGCCCGGTCAGAGACAGCACAGGGCAGAGCTAAGGTCCCGACCCAGTGTGCCTGCTCACCCAGCACCCACACGGGGGTCCCGTGTCCTCCCTGGCCCACGGCCTCTGTTTGCCGCCCACTCTGGGCCCAAACCGGCTGAGTCTCCCTCTCGCCAAGTCTCCCAGTGACTCATGCCTTGCCTGTCTCCCCCCGTCCCCGTCTCCTTGTCTCCTCGTCTCCCTGTCCCTCTGTCCTCCTGTCATCCTCTGACCCCGTTCACCTATCTACCTCTGTCCCTCTATCCCCCTGTTCCCCTGTCTCATGTCTCCACGACTCCCCATCTCCCTGCCTCTCCCGGCCCGTCTTCTCCATCTGGCTGCTGTCTCCCTCCGCTCCGTGTCTGCCGCTGGCCTATTTCCCACGGGTTCTGTGTCCACTGTCTCCTTATGCCCAGTGACTGCCCTTGTGGATGCACTCAGAGGAATGGCATCGGGAGCGTCCTCAGACAGGAAGGCTGGAGGCACCATCGGGGAGGTGCCGGCCCGGGCAGTTGTGCCTGCAGGAGCCGTTGCCTCTCAGGGCGGCTGAATCCACGCGCGCGCTCAGACAAGCGCCTCCTAGAGTGGTTTCACACTAAGGACACTGAGAATCCACCGTAGGACTGTGTGTGCATGGGTATGCCGTCATATGTGCCTAAGTGTGTGTGCAAGTACAGCCATTGTGTAAGTACGCATACATATGTTGCATGTCTGCATGTGCATGTTATCTGCATACATACTAAATATGCATGTGCCCACATGTGTAAAAGATGTGTATGCAATATGTATGCATGCCCATAGATGGACAATTGTGCAAGTGCGCACAGACATGCACCTGTGTGCATGTGTGCTGCACATGTGCATATAATGTATTTGCACAGCATGCTGCAGTGGCCCCGGGACTCTGTGACTGCCACGCTCTGCCTGCCAGCCCTGCATGTGCCACGCTGGGTTCCCGGCTTGCTCTGGAGGCCACGGCATCCTGGAGCCTAGCCCCTGTGGCTACTGAGGAGGAGCCCAGAGCGCCCCCTGTGGAGGGAAGTTGGTACTGTGTCGGGCCCAGTTCCGGGGCCCTGGGACTGTTCTGGGGGCCACCCTGGGCCAGGCTACCTCCCGGCGGTTTGCAGAGTCGTCTTGATGTATGCAGATATTTTACATGTATTCACGTGTATTTTCCATGGCTGTTTGCAGAGTCATGGCGAAGAGAAGGAATCCCCTTCCACGTGGCCAGTGCCGTGTCCGTGGTCTACACAGACAGGA
This sequence comes from Sorex araneus, assembly GCF_027595985.1. Classification (NCBI taxonomy): domain Eukaryota; kingdom Metazoa; phylum Chordata; class Mammalia; order Eulipotyphla; family Soricidae; genus Sorex; species Sorex araneus. Next base: position 121,279,335 of record NC_073313.1, read on the forward strand.
AGCATCTCTCCCTGGGGCGGGGGGTTACAGGGTGGGAACCGGCAGGCTCACCCCCAGTTTTCTGTCACCTCTCCCCCCAAAGTGCTCCTGAAATGGAGTCAGCTTGGGGCATAGGTTGAGTGTGTCTTGGTGTCGGGCTGGGGCGATAGTCCGGCAGGGAAGGTGCTGGCCTCTGACTCGGCCAACCCAGGACCGATCCCCGGCAGCCCATGGGGTCCCCCGAGCACCGCCAGGAGGCATTCCTGAGTGAGAGCCAGGAGGAAGCCCTGAGCGCCACAGGGTGGGACCCCAAAGAAATATAAACCAAAAAAGAAAAAAAAATGGAATCCTGGGAAGCACATTTGGGGAGGGGCCGTGGAGCGGAGAGGGTAAGTGGCACTGCGTCCCGGTGCTTCGGGGGCTGTGAGTGGCGCAGAGACGGACCCGGAGCAGTAGTGTACACTGCAAACTCCTCACTCTCTCCCTGCACCGCCCCCACCCCGGTGTGTTTATGTGTTTATTTTTTACCTGTTGCCTTGGGAAGGATTTCAGCCAAGTGTGCCTCGCGTCTGTTTCTTAAGACCAGGAACGGAGCGTCCAGTCTTGGCAGTGTTGTAGACTTATGAAGAATAGACTGTGATTTCTACTATGTGTCTTTGTTTTGTTGTCGCTGTATCTCAAACTTGACAGAGCCCATGCTTCTTGGCCTTGTGATCTGCTTCAGTGCATGTTGGCAGAAGTAGGCAGGGCCAGGCCCGTAGAAAGGAGGGGAGCAGCTGAGTAAGAACGAACGTTACGTGGGGCCGAGCCACAGGACAGCACTGCAGGCGTGGCGCCCTAACAAACCAAAGAGAAAGCACACATGCGCACTTCGCTGTCCCTCTGTGCTCGCGGCCAGGGCCCTTTGCCCCTGGGTGACACCACTGCGGGAAGGGGAGGGCATGCTGGTCACCCGTAGGCACGATCCGCCCTCTGCAGGCCTGCAGTCCCCAGTGTCTGGAAGCTGGGCTTAGTCCAGGGGGCCGCACCGCATGTGAGGGGGCAGGGGGCTTCAGGTCTGCCCCAGCCAGTTTGAGAAAAAGAAAGTAGTGGTAGTGGACATGCCAAGTTACTGCCTTGCACGGGGCCAAGCCCGGCGCAACCCCAGGCATTGCATAGGGTCCCTGAGCCCCACCAGGGGTGGTCCCCGCCGAGCCCAGAGCCAGGCATCTGACCCGAGGGCCCACCACACCACCCTCCTGTCCAGCGACAGTCAAACCTGGTGCCCGCCCGACGGTTCCCCGCTCTTACACGTCTCAAGTGGGAAGTGGGTGGCAGTGAGCCAGACAGGCAGCCGACGCAGAGAACGCATTTCCCCCTCGGAGGGCAGAAGACCGCTCCTCAGCAGCACGGGCCATTCACGGACGGAGGCTCTTACACGTCTCGAGTGGGAAGTGGGTGGCAGTGAGCCAGACAGGCAGCCGATGCAGAGAACGCATTTCCCCCTCGGAGGGCAGAAGACCGCTCCTCAGCAGCACGGGCTATTCACGGACGGAGGAGAGGCAGGCCCGCTCTCCGGAGCTTTGCATCCAGATGTCTGTGTAGCGGGGATAAGCTGGGCTTCCTGCTTCAGAATCTTCCCCTCAACGTGCAGTGAGGCCGGTCAGAAGCCCGCCTCGGGTCCTCGGGAAGAGAACAGAGCACTGTGGCAAGGTGAGTCCGAAATGATCACTCTGGATGAGAACTGAGTGCAGAAGGAGGGAAGGGACAAACAGGGTGACCTCTCAGTACCTGGATTGCAAACTCTAGTTGCCAAAGGAGGGGGGAGAGGGAAGGAGGGAGAGAGACAGAGAGAGAGACAGAGACAGAGAGAGGAAGAGATGGAGGGAGAGGGAGGGAGGAAAGAGAGAAAGATCCTGCTTTAGAGACAGGAGGGGGCAGGAGAGGGGGTGGCGGGAGGGAACGTGTGGACATTGGTGGTGGGAATGTGAACTGTGAAGGGCGGGTGTTGGATCAGTGTATGACTGAAACCCGATCATGAGTAGCTTTGTAACTGCATCTCACTGGGACTCAATTTTTTTTTAAAAGAAAAGATTCTGTGATGGGCCAGCTTTCAAAAACTTCTCCCTTGAATCAGTGCTGTGTCACATTCAGAGTCTTCACAGTCATCTCGGGACAATGCATGACGGCAGCACGGAGACCACCTCTGAGATTCTGAGAAGGGCCCCGATATATTGTCCCCCTGCTCTTGGAAAGACCCTGAGTTGTGGCCTGCAGCCCCCGGCTGGAACCGCAGCAGAGACTCGGGGCTCAGGCCTTCTGGGGGGACTGGGACGGGAACTTGCGATGGGAAAGCGATGCCGCTGTCCCCGCAGACACTGGCTGTGAGGGGCGGGGACACTCAGCAGGGAGATGGGCCTTGCAGGGAGTTGAGAAGTGCATTGACCCTTGAACCTGATGGACACACAGGTCTGCTCTGCCCACCACCAGCCGGAGCTCCTTGGGACCAGCAAGCCCCCCCCCCCCGCCCACACACACACAAAAGCACAGACATCAGTTTCTTCTGCGTTGTGGGATGCAGTGCTCAGTGCGACGTGGAAGGAGTCAGTGTGGGTTAGTGGCCCGTGGCCAGGTGCCACGTGATCTGCCCTGTCATCGGACTTGTCAGGGACTGTTTTCTAGGAAGGCCTGATGACGCCCATAAGGGTTTGCTTTGGGGCGTCACCAGAGATGCCACGTCAACCCCGTCCATCTCTCCATCGTTTGGTTACTTTGCTGCATGATGTAGTTGAAGGCACGTGGCGCCTTCTCACCGCCGTTCACGTGGCCCCATAGTCCTGTGCAAGAGGAGGGCCCCGGGCCCCAGGTACCCCATGGGGGCTGCGTGTTGGCCTCAGACCTGGTGGTCTGGCACAGGGAGTGAGGCTTCATCTTCCGCCTGGCTCTGTCTTCTGCCTAGCTTCACCCTCTGCGTGTGATTTGCCCTCTGCGTGGCTTTGTCCTTTGCACATGGCTTTGTCCTCTGCGTGGTTTGTCCTCTGCATGGCTTCATCTTCCACGTGGCTTTGTCCTCCACATGACTTCATCCTCCGCGTGGCTATGGAGCCCTGTGTGTGTCCCCTGTGTGTGTGCCAGCTGGGACGGGTGTCCCCGGGGATCCCCTTTGGAAGGGAAGCATGGTGCTGAACTGTACTGGCCCGGGCTGGTGCAAGCACAGTGAGCATCGGGAGGGGAGTTTGGAACGAGCACCGGCCTCACCAACTGCCAGAATGAGCCCCAGGAAATCACACAGCCTGGCGGTGCCCGTCCTGAAGGGAAGCGGCCGTCACGGCTGGATGCGTTCATGCAGCGAGTTGGGAAACAGTTCTGCAGTTGTCCCGCCGCTCACAGCCGTTCTTCAGGGTGGGCCTTTGCCTCGTGTCTAATTACTTGTTTTTACATTTATCAAAATCTTCCCCTTCCTTTTGCATTGATGTGACTATTCCTGTGCCAAGCCTTTCCATAGGAGCTGCATGATAAATGCCACTTTGCGTTTTCACATACAAATATTCCTGTTTCTGGACTCTTTTCTCTTTTGCGTTTTATTTTTTGACTAAGATTTTGACAGAAAGATTTCACTGTTCCTTCTTGCAATCAGGTGACTTGATTGTGAATTTGATACTCTGTGTATGTTCCAGGATGCATGCCAAGGAAAGAGCAAGCCCACAGCCAGATTCCCCAGGCCCGCCCAGTCACCTTCCGCGCCCTGCTCACATGCCCCAACGTTAGGCAGCCAGAACCTGTAATAGCTTTTGCCAGTGAGCGTACTCAGACTCGGGTTTCCCTTTTTCACAGCCGTGTGCTTGCAGCCTCCTATTTGTAAACAATGAAAATATGTCTGCCTGTGCCTTGACGGCGCCGTGGGTGTTGACGCAGTGAGATGTGGGCTCTGTGAGATGTGGGTACGCTGAGGTGGATGCTCTGGGATGTGGATGGTCAGAGTGAGATGTGGATACTCGGCATGAGGTGGCTATACTGAGATGGGGGCACTCGGAGAAGTCAGTACTCAGAGCGAGATGTGGATCCTCTGGCACGTGGCTGCCGGGAGTGAGACGCTGGGAGATGGACACTCGGAGCCGTGGATACTCCCAGTGATTCCGTGCGTGAGACCTGAGGGATCGGAATGAGATGTGGCTAGTGTGGCTGAGGGTCTCATTGGCAGCCCGAGGGCTCCAGCAACCCAACAGGTGTGTGTGTGAGCCCGCCTGCTCTGCATCCTGCAGCTGTTCATGTGTGTGCCACTGTGTGTGTATGTGTGTGTGTGTGTGTGTGTGTGTGAATTAATTTTGCCGCTGTCTGTGATCCCGCTACGTGACCACGGATATCCTGCATGTCTCTCTCATCAAACTGACATTTCTCCAAACCTATCGCTCTCCACAGGGGACACTGCCTGTTTGTGCTAGCCCCCCTATCCCCCAGCCGGCCCTTCGGGAGCCACACTCACTCCTCTGCAGGAAGCGAGGTTGCCCCATAGGCCCCTGGAGCCAGTGTGCACACAGACATGGGGGACACGGAGGCCAGAGCAAGGCCCATTCTCCAGCGAGGCCGCTGCCCACCTGCTTTCTTGTGGGCTGTAAACCCAGGACCACCAATGGTGCAGAGGGTGGCGGGACGCTGCCAAGAGGGGGTGGTCAACGCACACAGTGACTCGAGTGTGTCCACGGGGGGCGGGGTGTGTGTGCTGTGGGCCTCGGGTGCAGCTGTGCAGCCTGAGTGCCAGGGTGCGAGGCGGGCGCAGGCCACGGCCGTGGCTCTGGTCCCTGCTTCCCTGCTAGTAGCTGTTTGCACACGGGCAATGGGGGTTTGTGGCTGCGCCCCTTCCTGTCAGAGACACACCTTGGCTCACCCCTGCCCCTCTGCCAAGGGACATCAGAGCCAGTTGCCTCAGTGTCTTGGAGCCATGGCGGGCCCCAGAGCCACCAAAGGGCCGCGTATAAGTGCAGGGCGCCGTTGCAGGGAAGGCCGGCTTCTCCCTCTCATTGATTCCAGGAACAGGCAGACGTTCGTCAGTGCTGAGAAGTCAGTGCTCCGTTGTCCACTTTGATTATTCCTGCCTTTTTAGTTTTTAAGGGGATGGCCATGCCTGATCATTGCTGAGCATGGTTCTCCGTGGGCATGGTCAGTCTCTGTGCAGCCGGGCTGGCGTGCTGGGTGCAGGGGGAGCAGCAAGGCCTTCCAGGACCTCTGGCTGGCATCGGCTCTGGGACCATTTCCTGCAGAGACACCCCCGCCTCCTCCCCATTCCGCACATCTTTGGGCCAGCGTCGGGGGCTCCTGCAGGACAGGCCTGCCCCAGACCACAGCCGGAGTCGGCTTCCCTGTGAAATTGCATCCCGCCCAGGGGCTGGTTTCTCTGCTGATGGGGAAAGCACACGGGAAACCCAATCTCGCCAGATGTAAAGTCATTCTCCGGCCCGACCTTGAGTGCATGGGCCACAGAGAGATGCAGCCGCGCCCGAGGCAGGGGGAGGGAGGGAGATGGAAGGGGTGGGATGGGGCCAGAGAAAGAGGAGGCAAGAAGTGGTGCTGGGCCTGGGGGCAGCTATGGGCCCAGAGGTGGGCGATCTGTCATAGCTCCGCCTCTGGCTGGGCCCGAGTCACGACCCACCTGCCCTGCGGCTCCCACACCCTGTCTATGAAGGTGTGCTGCTTTTTATTATTATTTATCCTTCAATATTTTATAAAATATTTATTTAAGCTGAGTTCCTGCTGGCGATAAAGGATGCGGACAAAATGCCGGAGCGAGATAGCAAGCCGTTTTCCAATCCTTTGGCCCCAGATGGCCACGATGTGGACGATCCTCACTCCTTCCACCAATCTAAGCTCACCAATGAAGATTTCAGAAAACTTCTCATGACCCCAAGGGCTGCACCTACCTCTGCACCACTCTCTAAATCACGTGAGATGCCAAAGGAGTATAATGAGGATGAGGATCCAGCTGCGCGGAGGAGAAAAAAGAAAAGTTATTATGCAAAACTTCGCCAGCAAGAAATTGAGAGAGAGCGAGAGCTAGCAGAGAAATACTGGGACCGGGCCAAGGAATGAAGAGATGGTGTGAACAAAGATTATGAAGAATCTGAGCCTGATCAGCACCACGGCAAATTACAGGGCTGTGGGCCCCACTGCTGAGGCAGACACATCAGCTGCAGAGAAAAGAAGACAGTTGATCCAGGAGTCCAAGTTCTTGGGTGGTGACATGGAACATACCCATTTAGTGAAAGGCTTGGATTTTGCTCTGCTTCAGAAGGTACGAGCTGAGATTGCCAGCAAGGAGAAAGAGGAGGAAGAACTGATGGAAAAGCCCCAGAAGGAAACCAAGAAAGATGAGGACCCTGAAAACAAAATTGAATTTAAAACACGTTTAGGCCGCACTGTTTACCGTATGCTCTTCAAGAGCAAAGCGTACGAATGGAATGAGCTGTTCCTGCCGGGCCGCATGGCCTATGTGGTGGACCTGGATGATGAGTATGCGGACACGGACATCCCCATCACTCTTATCTGAAGCAAGGCGGACTGCCCCACCATGGAGGCCCAGACCACACTGACAACAAGTGACATTGTCATCAGCAAGCTCACACAGATTCTTTCCTACTTGAGGCAGGGTACCCGTAAAAAGAAGCTCAAGAAGAAAGATAAAGGGAAGCTGGAAGAGAAGAAGCCTCCCGAGGCTGACATGAATATATTTGAAGACATTGGGGATTATGTACCTTCTACAACCAAGACACCACGGAACAAGGAGCAGGAAAGATACCGAGAACGGGAGCGTGATCATGAAAGGGACAGAGAGCGGGAGGGGAGCGAGGACGGGAGTGGGACCGCAAGAGAGAGGAGGAGAAAAAGAGACACAGCTACTTCGAGAAGCCAAAAGTGGATGACAAGCCCATTGATGTTGACAAAGGACCTGCATCTGCCAAGGATTTGGTCAAGTCCATCAATGAAAAATTTTCTGGTTCCACTGGCTGGGAAGGCACTGAATCGCTGAAGAAGCCAGAGGACAAGAAGCAGCTTGGAGATTTCTTTGGGATGTCCAACAGTTATGCTGGGTGCTACCCAGCCACGATGGATGATATGGCTGTGGACAGTGATGAGGAGGTGGATTACAGCAAAATGGACCAGGGTAACAAGAAGGGCCCCTTAGACCACTGGGACTTTGACACCCAAGAGGAATACAGTGAATATATGAACAACAAACAGCTTTGCCCAAAGCCGCATTCCAGTATGGCATCAAGCTGTCTGAAGGGCGGAAAACCAGGCGCTTTAAGGAAACCAATGACAAAGCAGAACTTGATCGCCAGTGGAAGAAGATTAGTACAATCATTGAGAAGAGGAAGAAGATGGAAGCTGATGGGGTTGAGGTCAAAAGACCAAAATACTGATCTCCATTAATGCACAGAAAGAGTCTCTCCAAGGATGTGTGTCCCATTGCTCTTTTCCCAGAAAAGTCGCAAGATTTTTTTTCAGTGAATGTTTATAAACTTTTACTGTGTAATCATTTGGCTCCATTAAAATTGGTTATCCTGGGGCCCAAGTGGCAGGGCACATGTGTGCATGTGTGGGGCACAGGGATCGGTCCCTGGCTTCACATTGCCTGTCTTTCCCCCAGCACTACTGGTTGTGGCCCTAATGAACTCTGAACACCTCCAAAAGTAGTCCTCACTATAAATAAATACATAAATAATAATTTAAAAAATATTTATTTAAAAATATTGTATATGATGTTAATGTAAATGTTTTATATCATAAACTATTTGTTTTTAAATATTTATGAAATATTTAAACTTATTTAAAAATTTTAATACAATTTTTTAAATTTTGTTTTCATTTTTTTTGGTTACAGATTTTGTTTTTTCTGTGGTGCTCAGGGCTTCTTTCTGGCTCTGCTCAGGAATCACTCTTGGCAGGGTTCAGGGGAGCTTACACAGTGCCAAGGACCCAACCCAAGTCTGTCATGTCCATGGCTGGCGGCCCTCTCTCTGTTCCATCTCCAGCCTCCATGTAGATTTCTTACTAGATCTGTTCTTAGGGGTGGGCACTTGGTCCTGAGTACATTTGCGACGATTCCCTCCTGTCTGGTCTTTGCACTTTTTAAATGTCCCTCGGTGTTCTCTTTGGGTAGTAGCGACCCTTTTATTGCCATCTGACAGGCCTCGCTTATTTTGCCTGCCCCCGGGTCTCGTGCTCTATCTCTGAAATGGGAGTTTGCTGCTTCCTTCTCTGTGCTGCTGGGCGGGCGGGGGGTCGTAGGGCATGCTTGGGTGCAGAAAACCCCACATGGGTCGTTGTGCTTGGGGGTCCTCAAACATGTTCTTTCACATGCTCTTACACAACACACTGAAAGGATGTACAAAGACATTCACACCGAAACTGTTGCACATAATACTCGTGCATATTCAGTCAACACACCTCAGACACACATGGCCCCCCACACTCACTCAGTCACACTATCATACACACATTCACACTCACACTGAGACTCACATGTCAGCACTCTACCTATACAGTCGCACTGACATACACACATATGTACACTCCCAGCTCACACACTCAGACACACTCAAAATCACAGACATACACACACCTTCACACTGAATCATACATATGTACACAGAGTTACACATATACAGTGTGATGTGTATTTACACTCAACACATTCACAATCATATACTCAGGCACACAATTCCTCACACACAATACTCAAACACAACGACACAACCAGATATTCATACACTCACACATACAGTCCACAGTATCACACACAGTCACACAAACACAGGTACATACTATCAGTCCCTCGCACTCAGTCACACACAAAATCACACACTCAGATGTATGATCCCACATTCATACAAAACCTCAAACACAGGACCACACATTCTATCACACACAAACTCTCAGACACGCGCACACACAACCCCACACAATCAAAGACAAAATCAAAATCACACACACTCACACACAGTCGCATATAAAACACACTTAAGACACAGCTGCACACACGCACACATAAATGTGGTCCTTAGGCCATTGCAACATGTGTGAACAACAGCCAAAAAGGGGTGCACCATGCATAAGGGGCCCTTTTGCACCCAAACATCTAGGGAGAGTGACCTGATTCATCTCGGTGACATGACCCATGACTGGCAGGATCAGAGAAAGTGTCCATTCGTTAGCTGCAGTTGAAACTGCAAAAAGGAATACGTCAGAACAAGAGGAAATAAGGTACGGAGAAAAAAAGGAGATAAAAGGCAGAGATGGAGGAGGAGGGATAAAAAACAAAACCTGTGGAGGAAGAGGTGGTGGCGGGAATGAGAAAAGAAGAGCAGGATGACAAGAGAGAAATACGTCAGAAGAAGATAAAGGGTACATCAGAAGAAGAAGTGGATAGGGGAATGGGAATTTGAGTCTGTGAATGGAATTTGTGAGGGGGAGGGACTGGGAAGTGTGAGAAGAGGGAGACCCTGGAGGGGAAATAGATGACGTGGAAGTAGAAGAGAAAACAGAATGGAGGAAACACGAAAGTGTTTGAGTCGGAGAAGGTAGAGGAGCACAGTAGACGAACCAAACAGGTGAAAGACGGGGTGAAGGAGAAAGGAAGACAAGAAATGGATGATTTCCTGGAGCGGTAAGTAGAAGGGAAAAAAACGACGCAGAGGAGATGAGGCAGTAAAAAAGAACCCATCAAGTAAGGGAGGTTGAGGCAGAATGGACCCAGAAGAACATGACGGAGAAGGACCAAGAGGAAGAAAACCAATAGTGGAGGAGGTGGTGGAGGAATGAAGGGAGAAGGGATTGAGGCCTTTGAGAATGAGCGGTAATTAGAAAAATCGTGTTTTCTAATGAGGTGGAGTGTTTTTTTTTTTAGTTTCATTGATTGTTTATTGATTATTTGATTTCTTTAGCATTATTTTCTGCTCTAAGTGTTGGTATATTCTTTCTTCCCTTTATTTTAGGATTACTTTTTCTTTTTTTTAGTTTTTAAAGCTGTCAATGTAAGTCATTAATTTATTTTTTAATAGTTTATTTTTAATTAGTGAGTCAACGTGAGGGTACAGTTACAGATTTATACATTTTTGTGCTTATGTTTCCCCCATACAAAGTTCGATAACTAGAGACTGAACACAATGGCCACTCAACACCTTTATTGCAAACCACAACACCTAATCAGAGAGAGAGAACAAAAGGGAATACCCTGCCATAGTGGCAGTGTGGGTGGGGGGAGACGGGACTGGGGAGGGGGGGAGGGATGTTGGGTTTACTGGTGGTGGAGAATGGGCACTGGTGAAGGGATGGGCTATTGAGGTGGAGTGTTGTTAAAGAGAACTAGATGACATCCGAAGAGGAGGATGATTAGAGATACATATCAGAAAGTAGGAGTTGGATAAAGAGTGAAAAAACAAGCAAAGGAGGAGATGGTGGAGTGAAGAAGAAAAGAAGAGTAGGATGATGAAAGGGCAAATATATCAGAGGAAGATGAGGGGGACATCAGAAGAAGACATGGATGGTGATTGGGAGTTTGAATTTGTAAATGGAATTTGTGAGGGGGAGGGACAGGGAAGTGTGGGGAGAGGGAGACACTGGAGTTGGAAAAGAAGATCAGGAATATGAAGAGGAGACGAAAATGAAGGAAACACAAAAATGTTTGAATCAGAGAAGGTGGATGAGCACAAATAGCAGAAACAAACAGGTGAAGGACCGGGTGATGGAGGGAAGAAGACATGAAAAGGATGATTTCATGGAGAGGTAAGTAGAAGAAAAGACGACACTGAGGGGAGGCACTGAAAATAAACCCGTCAAATAAGAGTAGGATGAGGAGGTACGGAGACACAGAAGATGGAGGAGGAGAAACCGGAGAAAGGAAACCAGAGGTGAAGGAGGTGGTGAAGGAAAGGAGAAAAGTGGAGGATGTGTTTGAGAACACGAGGTAAGTAGAAGAACTGAAGAGCAGGAGACAATGGAAGTGTAGTGGTGTAAACTGAACAAGACAACACTAGAAGAAGAGCAGGATTATGTAGTATGGAATCAAAAGGAGGAGTTTGAGAAGGACAAGAGGGAGAAAACAGGAGGAGGAGAAGGTGGTAGCAGGAAGAAGAAGAGTAGAGTGAAGAGAACAGAGATGGATCAGAAGAAGATGATGGGGGGACATCAGAAGAAGAAGTGGATGGGTGAATGGGAATGTGAGTGGGTATGTCCCGGCCATGTTACTCTCATAAATCTTTGAGCATCTACTGCTCAAGACAGATGAATTATCTCCTTGTTCCCAGAATCCCTGTAGTTACAAGATAACTACTTACAGGGGGACAGGGATCCAAGCATTTGATCAATGGCCTATGCAAGGGGGATGTTTCCCCAGTCCCACGGAGATGCTCCTCACTTCATGCTGAAACCTCACCAGGGAAGATGGATCAAACTATCTGGTATTTTTGAACTCAACACCTGTGATAGGAGAGGATTTTCCTGAGAATCTAGAAAGGGCAGAAAACATGCCCCGGTCAGCGAATACATTTCCTTTCTTCCTGTCATTTTGAATTTGACCAAAGGGACCCTGTAGAGATGTTGAGCAGGAGCCTGTGTGCTTTGGGCCTCCCCAGAACAGGAAACAGAAAGTCTCCTCCGGGACTAAGTGAGGTGAACTGAGGTTCCTGTCTGTCCAGGACACAGGTGCATGGTTAGACCTGGGTCAGGCTAGGAGACTCCCCTACACTTCTGCTCACCAGGGAGCAATTCCTATCCCTGTGCCCTGTGTGCAGCTGGGACAACCATTCTTTGACCCTGTCACTTGTTGTGGAGCCTGGGTGATTGAAACAGGTTCAAGTCTTGGAATTCAGGGAGTACTATGCTGTGAGGATTGAGAGATTGAAGTCAGGTTTTTTTTGTTTGTTTGTTTGTTTTTTTTGCTTTTTGGGTCAACCCAGCGAGCGATGCTCAGGGGTTACTCCTGGCTTTGCACTCAGGAATTACTCCTGGCAGTGCTTGGGGGACCATATGGGATGCCGGGGATCGAACCCAGGTCGGCCGCGTGCAAGGCAAACGCCCTACCCGCTGTGCTATCGCTCCAGCCCCTGAAGTCAGGTTTATGGGGAAAATAATCTGCTATGGAAGAAGGGGGAGGGTGGGAAAGGAGGGGGTATGCCCGGGATATTGGTGGTGGGGAATGTACACTAGTGGAGGGATGGGTGTTTTATCATTGTGTGATTGTAACCCAAACATGAAAGCTTGTAATTATCTCACGGTGATTCAATAAAATTAAAAACAAAAATCCCCTACCACCCAAAACACTCAACTCTGTGGATCAATTCTCCTATTGCGCTGTTTGTAGTCCATGTTGCTACCTTGCTGTGTATCCTTTAAGCCCCATATTATGAGACAGATCACCTGTATCTCTCCCTTTCCTGCGGACTGATTCACTCAGCATGATATCCTCTAGTTTTTTTATGTATAGCAGAAAGTTGGGTGATTTTCAACTCAGTTAGCATGGTAAGACCCACAGAGGGTAGACACGATTAGGACTCTTTCTAGGTCTTCCTCATGTATGTGAAATTTATGAGTGAAATGTCTTCAGGGCAATGCCCCAGACTTTCTGGATTCAGTTGGAAGTATATAGCACTAGGAGAGTGGTTGGTGATTTGAGAACATGGCATTCCCATGTCACTTGGAGGTGTCACTATACACAGAGGACAGTGGGGAGATGAGAACAGTCTGACCACTGCAGAACTGTAGGTAGCAGTTCAGTGACCAAGAAGCCCCATCTAGGCACCTGCTCTGTGTACAGGTAAGAATGGAGCTTTGAGAACAATCCTCGTGGTTTAATTTCTGACTGCCCTGTCCCAGGAATCTGTCTGCGCCTTTCTGTTCTACCCACTTTGACAATCCAGGCTGTCCTTCAGGACGGAACCCTGCTTTTCTGCTCTGTATTGACCTCAGTTGGAAATTTCAGCCATATTGTGCTCATTGTGCCTTCAGAAATTGAAGGGTAGTCCAGATTAATGTATGTTCAATGCTCTCCTAGAGGAGGGAAATGAAAATACTCTCACATCAGATATGAGCATATTCCCTGTCATTGGGAATGATTTTGGTCACTTTTTGTGAATTGACCATTTTGATAAGTTTGGCAACATATTTCAAAGTACAGGTATGAATCTTGGATTCTGCTAAGAAGTAAAGTCATAGTTCAACTATGGGAGCATGAATATTCCCAGTAACACTGTGTTCTGCATGACTGAGAGCCCATCCTGTAGTCATGCTATCTGAGGCATCAAATGGACACTAAAAGGATATATATATGTATATGTATGTATGTATATATCCATATTCTGCTCATCTAATCTATAATTTGTGCATGGATACATATCTTTGATATCAATTGAGATAAACTTATCAATTTTGATCATTTATTCCCAAATTGCAAGGCATGCACAAAATTTGTCTCACTCAATACAATAATTTTTCCAGGTTTCCAGGAATATTGGGCAATTGGTGACATCAGACCCCAGGTGAACTCAGCTGGGATGCATGATCCCGGGGTGGAGGGAGCAGCACCTGAGGCTTTGCTCTAGATCCTGTCTGTTGGTCCATGCTACTGCCAGCCCTCCTGGGCACACCCCAGACCTTGTGTCTGTGCTTGAGTAACCACCTTACCCTGAGCTGGGCTGAGATGCCCCCAACATCAGGACTTGAAAGACCATGGCACTGACCATTTATTACCAGCTCGTGATAGGAAAAGGGGACCATGGTCCCTTTCATAGAAGTTCAGATCTCCACTGTCCCTTGTCGATTGGCAGGATTCCAGCTTAGGAATATGGAAATACAAACATGCACAGAAGGGTGCTCCACAGAAAGTCCAGAAGGGGGTCTGGCCAACACCAGGATTTCAACTGACAGAAAAGAATTTCTTGCTGAGACACATAATTTAAGACAAAATGAAAGTAGAAGTCTGCCATAGGTAGATCTGCAGTCGAGTCAGCCGCAGTGACAGCAGCCCACACTCCATGTGGTTCTTCCTGTATCATTTGAGTCACTCCACTGAACAATCCCTCAAGAAAACATGAGTGACACCAGGTGTTCTCGAGAAAAGCCATCTTTCTCTTGGCTGTTTCTGAAAGACATAGAGATCCTGAGCCTTTCCCTCAAATGAAGCCTAACCCTATGAACCCCATTCTCAGTCTCTGACTCTCTGAGGAGGAAATCAACAGAATCAGCATCCCTGTCACCCATAACAGCTACCTCTCCCTCAGGTTTCTGACACACTGAGGATGTGGCTTTTCACACTGTGTGTCTCATACAGTAATACGCAGCCGTGCCCTCAGTGCTCAACCTGCTCAGTTCCATGTAGGCTGTGTTCTTGGACTTGTCTGCAGTGATGGTGACTCTTCCCTGGAACTTCTCTGCGTACCCTGTATTACTATCACCAGGGTATATCATTCCCATCCACTCGAGCCCCTGTCCAGGGGCCTGCCGCACCCAGCTCATCCAGTAGCCAGTGAAGGTGTATCTGGATGCTTTGCAGGAGATCTTCACTGATGTCCCAGATTTTCCCACCTCAGCCCCTGACTGCACCAGCTGTATCTGGGAGTTCACACCTGCAGACAGCAAACAGGAGTGGATGGACTCCCCTTGACGGGCCCTGTTCCCTCAGCCCCAAATGGGGGACACTTACCTGCAGCCACTGCCACCAGGAAGAGAATTCTCCAGGTCCAGTCCATGGTGGGGACCGTCACTCAGGGGCTTCTGAAGGTGTGGGTGTGCCTGCTGTGTGAGGTTGTCAGGACACAGACACTTCTGTATTTATCTCAGAGTCTCTTGTGTAATTTGCATATTCATGGGAAGGTAGAATTCATAGCTGAAGGCCTGGTTCAACCTGAGAAGGGGCTGGTGGAAGCCACCGGGTCCATCCTCAAGGGGAGGGAAGAGGTCCACGTTCGGATCCTTGTTTGAGGAGATGAGACCCTGCCCTGACCCAGGACTCTGTACACACAGAGCTCCCCCTCCGGAGGGCCAAGCCCTTTCAGGACCTTCCCCTCAGCCTCCCAACCCCCACCTCATCTGTATGGCCTGGAGACATCTGGACACACCTGGGCTCTGAGGTTGTTTCTGGGATCTGGGAACTCCCCAAGGGATACTACACTGAGACTACAAAACCATCCTATGCTCCAGTGGTTTCCATTTGAAATAATAAGAAGTCCAGAAACACCCCTGCATACAAGTTTTACTGCCTTAACAGTATGATAAATGTTCCTCCTAAACCGATAAATATGCACAATTTAACTTTCTTGTCCAATCCTTATTTTAATTTTGGTTTTCTTGAGAAAGCAAACTTTACTTTTATTGAAGAAGTAAATCCCATTTCTCAGGAGATTCCTGCTTCTCTGCTTTCATTTCTGCCACCTCTGCACCCCTTCAAGCCTGTGACTCTGTGCTCCTCCAAGGATTTGGCGCCCCCTGCAGCCCAGTCCCCACCCTGCAATTAGAGCCTTTGGGCTCTCAGAGGCATTAAGTGCTTGGAGTCTCTACTGTAGGATTGAATCCTGGGACTTCACTTCAGAAGCCTTATTCACATGTCATATTCTTTTATGGGCCTTTTGTTTAGGTTTTGAGCTACACTTGGCAATTGTGAGGGCTTACTCCTGGGTCTGTGCTCAGGGATCTCTCAGGTAGATACATCCGAGTAAAATATTGGTAAATCACATAGTTATATATAAATTAAAATTGACACTGAATGTTCTTTGCTGAGATCATGTAAAAGTGATACTTTAAATAATTCACTCAAATAAAAATAATGCAAACCATCAAAATTAAAGAGGATTTAAATATTTAAGTAAAGACTTTAAACAAAAAATTTATATTAAACCTGCTAAGTTAATGAAGACTTCAAAAACCAGGCATGAGTCTAACATAATTGCCAACAACTTGATTACATAGCAGTATTTTTTAAACAAATATAAGTAAATAAGGATGAATAGGATAAAATTAATAAAGTTTTATGCACATATGACTTGTTTATTTTTTCTTTTTTTATGTTCTTTTTTCTTTTTTTGTATTTCTTTCTTTTTATTTTTTATTTTTTTCTTCTTTTATGTTATTTTTTCTTTTTTTGTATTTCTCTTTCTTTATGCACATATGACTTGAACTCTGACTTTTCATGATACACAATAATATTATTTAAAGAAATTTACATAAAGAGGCACAAGGGAAAAGAAAGAGAGAGCTGCGTTCATGAGATCACATGGACTTTTCCAAATGTGAAAAGTCCTTGAGTTCTGATTTCTTGTCAGACGTGTTAGAAGTCTGGAAAACATCTTTCCACCAGTACGCATGAAAAACTGAGCAAGTGAAATTCAGAGACTCACTTTCTGTCTCTCTTTGAATGCTAGGAAGAGGGAGATGGAGAGAGAAGTTACATAGTATTATCTAAAGAAATTTACCTAGGGAAATTCAAGGAGGGTGAGAGAGAGACAGAGAGACAAAAATAGAGAGACAGAGACAGAGAGAGATGGCACAGGATTGTGACAGGAAGGACAGTCCAGACACAGAATCTGGTCATCATCACCTGAGCCATTCTTCTCCTTTGTTGATCCCTAGGATCCTATAGGGGTTCTTCTCTTTCTCTCTCATCTATGCATTGAAAGATTATCACGTATATATTTTATTTTCTATTTTTCATTTTTATTATTTTTTTCATTAGTGAATCACCATGAGGGTTCAGTTACAGATTTACACATTTTCGTGCTTGTGTTTCCCTCATACAATGTTGAAGAACCCATGCCTCCACAGTGTCCATTCTCCGCCACCAATGAACCCAGTATCCATCCCACCCCCCAATTCTACCCCCCCCCATTCCACCCTGCTCTGTGACAGGACATTCCCTTTTGTTTTCTCTCTCCTTTTGGATGTTGTGATTTGCAATAGGGGTGTTGAGTGGCCATTGTGTTCAGCCTCTACTTCTACTTTGAGCACCCATCTCCCTTCCCAAGCCGGATCTCCATCCACATGTTACTTGGTATTCCCTTCTCTATCTGAGCTGCCTTTTACCCCAGCATATGAGGTCAGCTTCCAAACCATGGAGCCAAACTCCTGGTATTTATTTCTACTATTCTTGGGTGTTAGTCTCCTACTCTGTTATTTTATATTCCACAGATGAGTGCAATCTTTCTATGTCTGTCTATCTCTTTCTGACTCATTTCACTTAGCATAATGCTTTCCATGTTGATCCACTGATATGCAAAGTTCATGACTTCATCTTTTCTAACAGCTGCATAGTATTCCATTGTATAGATGTACCAAAGTTTATTTAACCAGTCATCTGTTCTCGGGCACTTGGATTTTTTCCAGATTCATGGCCTCCACTCCTGAATGGCCATGATCCCAGAGGCACACAAACCAATCTCGGAAGGCAGTGGCTGCTGGCAGAAATATCTCTGGACTTAATTACTAAAATACCAGAAGTCCAAAACCGTGCAGCCGCTGTCGTGGCCATGAGACATCATATGCTCTTCATTATCAGAAATAGAAAACAAATTACCTAGTGATGCCTTTTTGGCAGGTCTGATTGGAGGAAAATTCCAAATAATAATAGTGGGTTTTCTGTCAAAAATCTAATGCAATCAAAGTAAAGAGAGAGTAAAGTGAAAATAATCTGTCACACAGGCAGGGTGGGGGATGGGATGGGGGTATACTGGGGTTCATGGTGGTAGAAAATGCACTGGTGAAGGGATGGGTGGTGGAGCATTGTATAACTGAGACTTAAATCTCAAAGCTTTGTAACTGCTCTCACGGTGATTCAATAAAAATTAATTAATTAATAATAAAACAAAAACTCTTTTGAGTTCCCAAAGTAAAGAACTAATGGTGCACTTGTGATTTTAAAGAGGTCACTTTGAAAGGTCAACAGAACAGGAGAGGTCCTTCAGTGCTGTTACCCTGTGAGGAGAGGGAGAAACTTAGATTCTTATCCCCAATTTTCTCTGTCTTGGAGGAAGGAAATTGAAGTTGATGCACAATGAGAAATCCATTAAGAGTCACATCTGCAATGGTCTCTGTATGAAGCCTCAGTGTAAGGAGGTCCCTGGACTCTGGGGTGTGGTATATCTGGGGATGCTGGGAGACGGGGGCTCAGCGAGAGCATCGATGCTCTGGGTCCAGCCACTTGCCTCACTGTGAAGGGGTCAGTACTGCACATATCAAAAGAACTGGTCTCTCCTCTACAATGGCTGAGGGGTGGAGAGGAAATGGAAAATCTGAATGTGCATTTACTGAGCCAACGGGGGATGGGAGATCAGCCCATCCCAGAGAGCAGGACTCCCACGTGTAGGGTGACCAGGTAGAGGCTAACTGGGTACAGGTCAGACGGGAGACGTGAGCGGACACAAAACGTGTGTGCCTGAGAGCAGAAAGGAGCCAGCACACAGCTGAGTGCACGCCAGGATTTCTCTTTCCAATGAAGTGACTCATAACAGGAGACCAATTAATCTGTACAAGGTAATTTAAATTTCTTCCGAGGGATAATATGCCACTCAGGCTCCAGGGAAGACAAGGTCTCATTAGTGAAAACTTCGGTCAGGAGGCAGAGTGTGACAAATTTTTTTCCTCCCTATGGTGGAGATGAAGGACTCAGAGCCACAACCCACAGGACAAGTTGCCTTTGGGGCCAGCTGAGAGCTGAGGGGCAAGTCAGTCCTGATCTCCACAGAAAGATGCTCAGGGGAGAGTCCTCAGAGCCTCCTGGGGGTCTGCGCCCCTGAAGCTCACCCTGCTTCCTCCTGCAGGTGGTTTGTGTCTGGGCCCACAGGGCCTTCCCCTCACTGTGTCTCAAACAGTAGTACAGGGCCGAGTCCTCCTCCCTCAAGCTGTTCATTTGCAGGTAGAACATGTTCTTGCTGGGACCCACCAGGCTGCACCAAGTCTCCCCCAGACTCACCAGCTGCTCCTCACACTGGACTCCTGCAAACACAAGGACATCTTGGTCAGGAAACTCTCATCACACAGAGGATCTGCCACTCCTATCTCCTCCATGTCTCTGTCGCCCATGAGTTACCTCCTAACACAGCCACGAGAATCCAGTTCAGCCCACATGCTATGTTGGCTCTGTCTGAGTCAGGATAGAGCCCCTGGGAACTCCAGGACTGACGACGCTCCTGGAGCTACCAGGGCTCGACTGTTTTCATCACTGTGGAGGCAGTCTTATTTGCATATCTTCTTTCTCTATAAAAAGTTCTCTTTGAACTTGTAGAGAGAATGGAGGACTCCAGACCATGGGAGGGATTCTGGGGGTTCTGTGACCATGAAAATTTTCAGAAACTCTGCTATTCCAGCATGCAATTATTATATAACAACCAATTTAATTTATATTCTTTAATGTTTATTTTTATGTAAATCCAGTTATGTGTATAGTGTTACTTCTATTTATGATATAATATGAAACATAAAAGTTTAAACGCTTTTTACAATGTGCAAAAATACACTTTAAGAGTTGGTCCCACTCGAGAGAAAAGAAATCCATTTTGTCACTCACAGTTGTCATTGTTTTGGGAGCCAAATCTTAATATAGAATCAGGAAGAATGAAAAATTGCCAGATAACAGGGCCCTGGTGTCTGGATACCCCAAGGATCAAGTCCATGTATCTGCTGTTTTGGTATTTTGTCTTAGAGGAAAAACTTCTGTGGTTAAAGGTGTTTGTTCCAATTACCTAAGGTCCTCAGATGCATAAGAGCATAACTCAGACAGACTAAGCTAGAAAATTGACCTAAGAATGTCGTTCTCCTGAAGATTCCTGGTTCTAAGCAGTAACTGTCATGTGGAGCTCTCAGACCACTAGGAAGTGAAGCCCCTGAGTAACACGCTTTCTCTTTTCAGTCTGTCTGTTCATACAGCATCCCATGGTTAGTCCCTGTTCACCAGGATTGGTCCCCAGTAACTAGAGATGCAGAGGCAGTAGAGGGGGAAGATTCCTGCACTCTATGTGGTTCATCAGGTTGATTTCCTGCACTTCATGTGGTTTCCCATGCCCCCACCAGGAGTGATCCCTGAGCACAAAACAAGGAGTATACCAAGAATGTCACAAACAACACACCAATCATCAGGGGCTGAGGGATAATACAGTGGTTAAGGCACTTATGTTGTCCGTGGTCAACACAGATTCCTGGAGGTATGTATTACTCCCTGGCAAAGTCCACTGACCTCTAGAGGACATTGGATCTGTACAGAGTTCCCCAGGCCCAACTTCTCTGTCATTTCTAAGAGTAACGTAGATGAATTAGCCTTGATTTGCTGGTGCCCAATGGCTCGAGACTTGGGAAACAGACAACTTTGGTGTCAGCAATATTTCAACCTTGCCTCTGGCTTAGAGGGTTAAGGCCACTGTTCTAGCAGCTTCTTCCGGTCATAACAATACCCTGCTTCTCTCTGCTACCTGCTCCTAAGTGCACACAGGCATTCTCCCTCAGCCTCTATGGACAATTGCTCTCCTAATAACTCTGTCATATGACAAGGGTCTATGGCCAATGTGAATGGCTATGTCTTGCTCATGTTGCATTCATAAATCTTTGAGTATCCACTGCCCAAGCCAGATGGACCATATCCTTGTACCGAGAGTCCCTGTAAGCTACAAGATAACTACATGCAGGGAGATGGGGGTCCAAGCATTTGATTGATGGCCTCTGTAAGGGGGACGTTTCTGAAGTCCCATGGTGATGCTTCTCACTTCATGCTGAAACCTCATCAGGGAAAACAGGGCATGGATCAAACTACCTGGGATTTTTTAACTCAACACCTTTGAGAGGAGAGGATTTTCCTGAGAATCCAGAAAGGGCAGAAAACATGCCCCCAGTGTCCCAGCCAAAACACTTCCTTTCTTCCTGTCATTTGGATTGATTTGCATTCTGTAGTCCAACTGTGGAAGCACAAATATTCACAATAATACTGTGGTCTGTATGACTTATGGCCCATCATTTAGTCATGTTGTCTGAAGCTTCCCAGTGGACATTAATAGGAGATATATATACATATACATGTATGAATGTATATACACATATACATATATGTATATATTGCTGTTTTCCACTCATCTAGTCTATACATTTGTGCATGGATATATGTCCATGTATATTTGTCTTCGGTATCAATTGAGATACAGTGATAAATTGTGATCATTTATTCCCAGATTATAAGTCATGCACAAAATTTATGTCTCACTCAATAGCATACATTTCCCAGGAATATTGGTTAATTGGTGAGATCAGACTCTAGGTAAGCAGCTTGGATGCATGACCCTGAGGTGGAGGGAGCTGCACCTGAGGACTCGCTCTAGATCCTGTCTGCTGGTCCATGCTACTGCCAGCCCTCCTGGGCACATCCCAGACCATGTGTCTGTGATTGAGTAATGACCTTCCCCTGAGCTGGGCTGAGATGCCCCAACATCAGGACTTTGAGCTACACTAGCACGCTAGAGGGACGAATGGAGTCGTTACTGGGGCCCACTAGAGCAAATTGAAGATCAACGGGATGACAAGTGACAAGGTATGTACAGATTCTTGTGTTCACCATTATTTTGGTGAGTTTGAGGAATATTTTTCTTGGAATATGCTAGTGAACTATTGGTCTAACGTGTTTGGGGTAGCCAAGCAGTCATTGTAAGAGTTAGGTAACAGAGGCTGATATATGAGTCCAGTGCACTACGAAAGGGAGAAGTAGGTGGTGCCACCGCTCTGGAAACCACACCCATGGCCACCTCTGTACTGTCGAGGAGAGACCCTGCATTGGTGGGCATCCTGGGATACACAATCTAACCTCAGTGCACTTCTTTTTAAAAACTTTTTAACTAAATTACTGTGATAGGCCATTAAAAATGTGTTCATGATTGGATTTTAGTCATATAGTATTCCAACACCCATCCCTCCACCAGTGTCCACTTCCCAGCACCAGTGTCCAAAGGCTCATTCCATCCCCCAACCCTCATACCCTGCCTGCCTCTGCGGCAGGAGCTTTTCTTCTCTCTCTCTCTCTCTCTCTCTCTCTCTCTCTCTCTCTTTCTCTCTCTCTCTCTCTCTGTCTCCCTCCTCTCTGTCTCGGTCTCTCTCTATCTCCTCTCCTTTTGGGCATTGTGGTTTGCAATATTGATACTAAAGGCTATCAAGAACACGCATTACCTATTTTAAACCCTTAGATCTTGTCCAGCGTGATCATTGCGAGCTATTATTGTCATAGTGGTCTCCTTTCTATCTTACCTACCCTCTGCCCACTCACAAGTGTTGTTAGTCCCAACCATTGACCAGTCCTCCGAACCGCTGTTTTTCCTGGCCATAGGTATTATTCTTCTACTTATATATTTTTATATACCACAGATTAGTACAGTCATCATATCTCTCTCTATATCTCCTCTACTTCTGACTCATGTCACTCAGCATGATACAATCAATGTCCATCCATTTATAGGCAAATTTCATGACAAAATTTTTCGTGAGACGATATTGAAGATAAAGGTATCTTCAAAGGTGGCACGGAACTAAGCAATCTAGTAAAAACAGAGATCAACAAATGGGACTACATTAAACTAAAAAGCTTCTGCACCGCAAGAGATACATTGACCAGAATCCAAAGACTATCCACAGAATGGGAAAGGATATTTACACAATACCCATCAGATAAGGGGTTGATATCAATGGTATATAAAGCACTGGTTGAACTCTACAAGAAGAAAACATCCAACCCCATCAAAAAATGGGGCGAAGAAATGAACAGAAACTTTACCAAGGAAGAAATACGAATGGCCAAAAGGCACATGAAAAAGTGCTCTGCATCACTAATCATCAGAGAGATGCAGATCAAAACAACCATGAGATACCACCTCACACCACAGAGACTAGCACACATCCAAAAGAACAAAAGCAACCGCTGTTGGAGAGGATGTGGGGAGAAAGGGACCCTTCTTCACTGCTGGTGGGAATGCCGACTGGTTCAGCCCTTCTGGAAAACAATTTGGACGATTCTCAAAAAATTAGATATTGAATTCCCATTTGACCCAGCAATACCACTGCTGGGAATATATCCCAGAGAGGCAAAAAAGTACAATCGAAACAACATCTGCACATGTATGTTTATCGCAGCACTGTTTACAATAGCCAGAATCTGGAAAAAACCCGAATGCCCCAGAACGGATGACTGGTTGAGGAAACTTTGGTACATCTATACAATGGAATACTATGCAGCTGTTAGAAAAAAGGAGGTCAAGAATTTTGTAGTTAAGTGGATGGGCATGAAAAGTTTCATGCTGAGTGAAATGAGTCAGGAAGAGAGAGACAGACATAGAAAGATTGCACTCATCTATGGTATATAGAATAACAGAGTGGGAGACTATCACCCAAGAACTGTAGAAATAAGTACCAGGAGGTTGACTCCATGGCTTCGAGGCTGGCCTCACGTTCCGGGGAAAGGTCAACTCAGAGAAGCGATCACCAACTACATTGTAGTCGAAGGCCATGTGGGGGAAGGGAGTTGCGGGCTGAATGAGGGCTAGAGACTGAGCACAGCGGCCACTCAACACCTTTATTGCAAACCACAACAGCTAATTAGAGAGAGAGAACAGAAGGGAATGCCTTGCCACAGTGGCAGGGTGGGGTGGGGGGGAGATGGGATTGGGGAGGGTGGGAGGGACGCTGGGTTTACGGGTGGTGGAGAATGGGCACTGGTGAAGGGATGGGTTCCCGAACTTTGTATGAGGGAAGTATAAGCACAAAAGTGTATAAATCTGTAACTGTACCCTCACGGTGATTCTCTAATTAAAAATAAATAAAATTTAAAAAAAAAATTTTTCGTGAGAGCTGAGTAGTATTCCATTGTGTAGATGTTCAGCACACTTCAATACCCGCAGGTGTCCCCTCTCGCCCAGGTGCTCATTTGGGCACCTTGGCCGAGGAGGGGCCTTACAGTTCACTGTCACTTCAAGTTCACTACTCATTTTGGGCGTCACCCCAGACACCAAGCCCCAGCAGTAATCGTACCTGAATGCTGAAGGTATGGACGAAGCTGTTTGTTACTCTGGTATTCTCAGGTTAGAAGCCCAGATAGCATGCCACTGAGCGGCCGAAAACTGTGTGTTTGTGGGAACCACAGACAGTCAGGTACCTCAGAAGTAACGTCTTTAAATATATATAATTTGTTGTTTTAAATTTGACTCAGGTGATTCAATAAAAAAAAAAAGAAAATGAGCTCCCATCAGCCACTGCTACACCCCCACCAGGACCATCTCCCCTTGGCCATGGGTACAGCCCTGGAGTCCCGGGAGCAGCGCCCCCCTGGTGGTGACATGCTGCAGCTCCCCTGTCTCCCTCTGCAGGTTTATGTCTGGGCTCACAGGGACTTGCCCTCACTGTGTATCTTGAACAATAATACACAGCTGTGTCCTCAGTTACTGAGTTGCTCAGTTTTAGATAAACTTGGTTTTGGAGGTGTCCCTGGAGATGCTGACACGGGACTGAAGACTTGGGTTATAGTGTGTTTCTCCATTAGTCCACATACTGCCAACCCAATCCAGCCCCTTTCCAGGGGCCTGGCGGACCCAGTCCACAGAATAGCTAGTTAGAGAGAATCCAGAGACCGAGCAGGTGAGGGTCAACATCTGCGAGGGCGCACCAGGCTTGGTCCAGACTCCTGCAGATGTACCTGGGACAGAACACCTGAGGACAGAGACCCACAGTGAGTCACGGGCTCAGAGGCCCCATGCCCACCTTGGAGTCTCTGTCCAGGGGATACTCACATCCGGGAGCTGCCATCAGAAAGAGGAGGAACCAGCGCTGATGCACGTTCCTGCCCACGAGGTCCATGATCTCAGACACCGTGTCAGGGGGAGAGGGAGCCCGAGTTGGGGTGAGTGTGAACGTGTGAACGTGGTTTTAACTCTGAGTGCCGAGTGCAGATTTGCATGTGGTAGCCTCTGTAGAGACAGGAGGAGACCCGGGGGAACTTGGTGTGTGGCTCCCTGGGGGGACGTGCTGACTGTGGCTCAGAGCACTCAGGCCTGTCCTTGAGACCCTCTCAGAACCAGGCCTCTTCCTCCAGCACAGGAAATGTGCTGAGGAGTTCTCAGGAAACAGGAATTGCTGAGGGGGAATTCTCAGATGGGGGAAACAGCATATGGGGAGGAGAGTCCTCATGCCTCAGGTCCCTGATGACCCCCCCACCCCCCCAGGGCCTCTACCCTGTAGACATTCATCTGCCCCTCCGTGTCCCTGTGAGGTGGCTCCTGTTCTCCCACTTTGAGTGCAAATCCTGGGATATAACACACAGGGTCATTGTCCCAGTGAAATTCGCACAGGGCAGGACCAATCCAAGATTATTCAAATTTCTCAGTATTTGTACACTCACTTACCTTGTGAGTGAAATTCTGAAATTTAAATATAGTTGCAAGATGGATCTTTTCATTGTCACTGATGGTGCTGAAGCAGACATTCAGGCAAGTGTTGAAGGAGCATCTTGGCAATGGTTTTTTGGGACTTAAGGCAAAAATGCATAAAACCCATCTGAGGCCTGATATGAGTTTGATAAGTGCCAGCAGAAATCCTAAAGAGAGAAGTCCCAATGTGAACATGAGCCAGGCAAAGAATATCAAAGGACGACCATGAAAGTCTCAGCCTCACCTTCTTGACAATGACAAGCAACGGTCTCATCTCTGGGTGAAAGTTCTACGTGGGCCAGGTAGGGAGATGTGGATATAGGCTACACGGGACAGGGAGGAGAGCGGGCATGGAGCCAGCCCGTGCTGCATGCACACTAGCTGCCCACAACTTCCCTCCTGAGACGTGACCCTCAGTTCTCTCTGCCTCTCCAGAAGCCCAATTCTCTCATGCTTGGGACACTCTCTTTCTCTGACTTTCTCTCTCTGTCTCTCTCTCATTTTATCTCTATATCTCTATCTCTGTCTCTCTACTCTCTCCTGTCTCTCCCTACCCTTCCTCATATTTGCTAAATAAAAGCCATTTTACTTCATTGCTTTTTTTCCTATTGAAATTCTTCACTGTGAGAAAGACAGGCACCCTTAGAGCTTGGGGAAGTTCTAGGAGTGTTTTCCCTTCCTGCAAAGAACAATTCTCTCCCACATCACAGAGGTAGACAGGAATGCGGTGGATCTTCCTCCCAGCTCCGATGCTGTCTTGCTCCTCCTCCAATTCACAGTTGTGACCTGGGGACCCCCTCCAGCAATTCATTATTGGGTCAAGGAAGATGTTTCTGCCTGTGTGCCGTGGTTTCTGCTGTGAGTGGGCACTTAATTCTGCTCAGTTCCGCAGACAACTCAGAGTCCAGCCAGTCGCTCTGAGCTTCAGGACCCTCTTCATGGGGTGATCGCTGAGAGATTCCAGCCCCTGGGCCTCAGGGTCAGCACAGAGTGGGGGAGAATTTTGAGGAGAGCAGAGGTCATGTGGAGTGGGTTCCACCTCATCTGAGGGACAGTAGGGGACAGTGTGGTGGGAGACAGCCCTGGGCTACAGAACACAGGGTGCTGACCGCCCTGTGTGTCCTAGAATCCTGTCTGCTGCAGGGCTGGCATGTGGACAGAAGGGCCAATTTGGGTCCACTCACACGCACATGCGGCTGTCCACTGTCCAGCGGGTGAGGGTCCTGATGCCCCAAACCGTCATTAATATTGTCTTGGTTGCTCTGAGTAGGTCAATTCTCACAGTGACTCCGGTGTTAGACGGAAACCCGCACTGGGGCACACAATCCTGCTGATCTGTCATCAGAGCGTTTCTGCTGCTGCTGTTCCAACAGGAAACCAAGACTCTGGGTGAGAAACCATCCTGGCCCTGTGCTCCTGCTCCTGGGCAGCAGCTGTTCTGAGTGGGTGTGAGCGCCCCCGGCAGGGCAGCCCTGGAGCCGCCACTGTTATAGTCTGTCACTGTCCTCCCATTATTCATGGATTTGCTGAAGCAGGCACCAGTAACATGTTCATTGTGAGACTTTTTCTTTTTGGGTCACATCCGGAAATGCACAGGGGTTATTCCTGGCTCATGCACTCAGGAATTACCCCTGGCGATGCTCATGGGACCATATGGGATGCTGGGAATTGAACCCGGGTCGGCCGCGTGCAAGGCAAAGGCCCTACCCGCTGTGCTATCACTCCAGCCCCCTGTGAGACTTATTTTTACTGTTACTGGTATATCGAATATGCCACAATTAGCTTGCCAGGCTCGGCCGTGTTGGCAGATACTATGGTTAGCTGCCAGGCTCTCCGAGAGGGACAGAGGAATTGAACCCAGGTTGGCAGTGTGCAGTCAGTTTCCCAATTTTATCCTCATGTAGTAATTTTGTCCTTGGATGAGAGTGAGATTCACAGTAAAATACACAGTTTCAGTCTGTCATTGACATTGAAGCACTGTATATCCATTAATTAAGAACGTCTTTTTTTTTTTTTTTTTTTTTTTTTTGCTTTTTGGGTCACACCTGGCGATGCACAGGGGTTACTCCTGGCTCTGCACTCAGGAATTACCCCTGGCTGTGCTCAGGGGACCATATGGGATGCTGGTATTAGAACCCGGGTTGGCCGCGTGCAAGGCAAGCGCCCTACCCGCTGTGCTATCTCTCCAGCCCCTAATTAAGAACGTCTTAATGGTGCATTTCAAATGTCTAACAGGCACTTTGGAAGTTCACCAGAACAGGAGCGCTGCTAAGTGGGGTCACCATGTGAGGGGAGGAAGGAATTTAGATACTAATCCTCACATTTTATGTTCTTGATAAAGTTGAGTGGAGAGAGAGGTTAGTTGATAATGACAGAAGCATTAAGAATCGTATCTGCAATGGTCTTCCTTAAACTTTGTACAGGGAGTTTAAGCAGATCATGGGTTGGTGAATTCACGAGAGTGGGGTGCCAGAGAGAGACTGACTCTGTGGCCTTCCTCTCACCTGCCCTGTGCAACTCTTCCTTCTGCTCATCTTCAGTTCAACATTAGGGAAATAAATTAGCATTTCTCAAACAAAAATCATTTTCTAAATTCTGAGACCAAGTTTATCACAGTAATCTCACTCAAGATGAAGTCGTGAGACCCACTCCAGTAGGTGTTCGTCAGAAGCTCAGGAGAAGCCTGTGGGATCTTCCCGCACTGAGATGGAACCTGTGGGTGTGATGCTGCGTCCAGGAAAAGTCTCAGAATCAAGGAGAATTTGTACAGCATCAGGTTAGTCTGAGGATTGCTTGGTGGTTTGTGGAAAATTCTGCAGAGAAATAGGTGCCCGTCATGGTTATAAACTGGTACATGGCTTGCAGAGTTTAATGTGTGATGGGGAAGAACTAGGAAGTTAGAGGGTCACTTAGTTTCGAGGGACATGTTCCCTGAGGTGTATCTTTGCTCTGAATTTCTGCTAGGTCTTCAATTATGAAAGTCCCTGCCTCACGACTATTGAAAATAATTGTGTTAAAGCTCTGATCTTGTGACCCCAACTTCTCCTACAAAAGTGCTGGGAGCACAGTCCTCACACTGATGGATCTGTGAATTCCTAAATCAGAGTATTTTATAGATGAGGTCCGTGTGGGAAGGTGAGTTCGGCCATGACCACCGACAATCCCCACCCTGCCCCTCTGCGGCTTCCACTCCAAGTTTAAGATGGTTTTATGTAGGGTTCAGGTGAGAAAATTCAGGCTCTGAGATGGTCCTGTAAGCATTAGAATCTATCGAGGTTCTGCACGGCCCTGGACATGAGAAAGAACAGGGTACAGAAACCCCGATGGTGGGATGTGAAATTCTCCCAGTGTCTGTGACCCTCTGTGACCAAGAGGCACCATGAAGCACCCCCTGAGCACAGTCACCAGAGCATTGAGCAGTTTGAGGTCTGAGCTCATGGCCTGCTGTCATATATATATGGAGACAGACTGGGTGGGTAGTCCATGGGACCTTTCAATCCAGAGTGTTGCCCCCAGAGGCTGAACACGCCCTCTGCGTGTCATGTATTTGCTCTATCTCACTCCCTCTTCTGGGATAATTTCCCCTGGAGAAAGTACTTGACAAAGCTTTGATCCGATAAATAATACCCTCAGGTATGATAAAGTCTAAACCAGATCAATTAAGATATTTAGGCACCTGACCCAAGGATGTTCTTCCCGTTTTGGTGGTTACTGCTTCTAGGCAATAAATACTGAATGTGGAGGACAGTTGGGGCTCTTGGACCAGGAGGCCATTACCTCCCTGACCCCATGATTTTTCTCTATTATGTCTTCTCTCTCTCTCTCTCTCTCTCTCTCTCTCTCTCTCTCTCTTTGATCTATTGCATTCTGCACACTTTCCACTGACACAGAGAAATTGCTACGACTGAGACTCAGTAGGAAAGAACTGCTTTACAATCAAATCCACATGTTTATACACTTATTTTGTTCACATCAGGAAGAAATCAACCAGCATAAAAACTGAGAAAACTTACATCACAAAATCAAAGCATTTAGTAAACAATTGATCCAAGGAGGAAAAATGGCCCCAGTGTCCTCACATCCTTCTCTTCTGTGTGCTTATGTATGACGTGTTTTTCCCGTGGATGAAAGCATCCCCATACTTATTCTTCAGCTAGCCATTCACATACTCCTCTGTCTGCTCCAAGGTAATATTCATCTAACCATCCAGGCAAGCCAGGACACCTTAATAGGGAAAACACCAGAATTTTATTGGAGTACGACTGATCATCCGATGATTTGTTTTAGGAAGTCACTGAGGGTTTGCTTCCGTAGACTCATCTTACTGGTCCTGATCAGAAATCTCCACATGTGCCAATTTAAATCTGGAGTATGATCCTGTTTGTGTGTGAAGCTCCCCTGACTCTATTCAAGGAGGGTTAGGGTCCGTTGCACTCAGGGACTAAATCCCATTGAGCAAGATTCTTTCTCACAACCGGCTTCCAGGACCCGCACTCACCCTATACTCTTAACCCTCACAGCATCCTGCTTCAGGCCTGTAAACCCAGAGATGGTCCCAGCAAAGGTCGTGTGTGACTGTGGAGACACAGTGTAAGAACCCAGTCCTGAGAGAGTCAAACTCCCTGAGGAGAGGAGGCTGGTCCCATGGCTTAGGGCATCTCCCTATGGGTTCTGGAAGCCCGTGTCAGAACTTATCCAAAGCTGCTATGGTGGCACCAAGATTCACTGAGGATTGTTTGGGGGTTCCCATGGGACCTGCCTCTTGTCTCACTGAGGTGGGTCAAAACTTCACGTGTCACAGGAATTGGTTTGTCCACTACAGTGGCTGAAGGGTGCAGAGGGAAAGGGAAACCTTGAATGTCCATCTGGAGAGTGGATAAGTGGACAAAAGTCTAGAGAGCAGGAATCCCAGGTGCAGGATGAGCAGGTAGAGGCTGCCTAGGTGCAGGTCTTGGGGGAAAAGTCAGTAGGGACAGCTTGTGTGTCTGAGAGCAGAGGGACCGGACAAGAACACAGCTGAGTACAGGCCATGGTTTCAATTCGGTGAAGTGACTCTTCCCAGGGGAAGGATTAAAATCCTTACAGGGTGATTTTATGTATGTAATAGAACAATGGGCTTCTCAGAAGTTATGGTTCCACCACTGGAAACCTCCAACGGTAGTCAGAGAGTGTGACAAACTTTCCTGCTCAAAATCAGGATGGAGGACTTAGAGTCAAAAACCCATAAGACAAGTTGCCCATAGGGTCATCAGAGAGCTGAGGGGCAGTGAACTTTTGCCAAGTGAATATATGTTGTAAGAACTTTCTAAACCTTTTTGAATATCTATAGAACTGACAATGCTTTTGAAATGGTATGGCAGAGTAGTTTTGTCATGTTAAATAAGATGATTGATAACAAGTGTCCAAATTTGGGAAATCATGTTGTACTGAGTTCAGTAAAATAAGAGTTTAAATTTGTGGGACGACTATAAGGAATATAGATGTATGTCTTAAGTCAGAAAGATAATGGATGCAGATATCATCAGTTGGAAAAAGGAAAGTAATCCTGTTAAAGTGAAGTTGATTTTGAAATGGGTTGAAGGAAAGGTACAGAACAGAATGAATATAAAGGAATGTGTAGAAGGTTTGAGGTTGTGTTTGAAGGAAAGAAACTGATCACTCCTTTAAGAAACTCTTTAAATCACATGCAGAATTGTTCTAGTATGTTTTTTGGTAGGATCTATGGAAAAGATATTGGATGGATTGTCTGGAACTCCTGTTACAGTGCTCTTAGATAATTGAATTCTTCAAAAGTTGCAGAAAATCAAGGGTTTTTCAAATGAGATTAAATGAATTAGACATGTTTAACTGTACACTGGACTCCCAGTACAGTGCTCTTATTAATGGGAAGTCAAGGTTTTCAACATGGGATTGAATGGGTTAAATATGATGTTAAACTACACCTTTTTCTCTACAGATTTTAGCGTCTTTGACTAGGACCCACAACAAATGGGTGTGTTGTATCTCACTGTGAGTAAAGTGAAATGTTTTTCTCTTCTTTGTACCTTTGGTATGTTTTTGATGCTTCATGGCACTATGTTGGTTTGCATAAATCCAGACAAAAGTCTTTCC
Organism: Sorex araneus; assembly: GCF_027595985.1. Lineage (NCBI taxonomy): Eukaryota > Metazoa > Chordata > Mammalia > Eulipotyphla > Soricidae > Sorex > Sorex araneus. Next base: position 121,310,822 of record NC_073313.1, read on the forward strand.
TCTCTGTAATAGGGTCTACCCCTCATGCAGACAGGAAAATCAGTCATGGGACCCCAAAGCCCTCTTTCAGGGAAAGAGTCAAGGGATTGGTCTAAATGACAGGAGCAGGTATTTAACAGGTAATGTTTTAAGTACCCTACAAACCTCAGGGAGACCCTAGAGGCCAGTTGGCTTAAGGAAAGAATGGAAATCATCACTGCTATGGAAAATGAGAAATCCGGGAATCTGTGTGACTGACACAATCTGGGCCTACTCAGCATCAAGAAAAACCCTGGAAACCAGGATCTCTCCCAGCTCTGAAAAAGGGAGGGAATGGACTCCTTTCTGCCAGGATGCATCTACGGAAAAGGCCACCTCCAGTTCAACCTGAAAGCTCGAGACAATCCAGTTCATCGTGGGACATTTATGGCCAGGCCTGGGTAACTCTGACGTGCCACATAAGATTAATGCCGTTATTGGTGTGCCTCCTGTCTTTAGCCCAACCTCCAGGACTTCTCAGTAAATAATGGGGTACCCCAAAATGGAGAGTTCTCCAATCTTGCTGTGTTTATGCAAAAGAACAAGTCAGATTTGTTAAGCCATCAGGCAAATTTTAAAATGAAGGTGGAGAGAAAACCATGTTTCTGTAACTTGCCTTTTAAAGAATCAGATTCAAATTCTACAGAGTGATCTAGTAAATGTATTCTAATCTTGATCTAAAAGGTATCCCTTCTGGGAAATTCAGGTAAAATGTGTTTTGCTGACTGTAAAGTAAGCAGCCTAGTCTTTGGGACTCAATGTTGAACTTGCTATCACTAGTCTGAAAGCCATCTTTCATGGAAAGGAACTCAGAACTGTGCTTTCTGTTTCATTAATGACCCTAGTGGAAATTCTGGGCTTCCTTTCCTAACACTTGTTCAGCATCAAGGAACTCACCAAGGAAAGGATTGGCAGCTTGACATGCAAATGATCAAACACTCATTCAAGGTATAAATATCTATTGGTTACAATTGATAGCTTCAGTGGATGGGTAGCTTTTCCAACCTGAGAAGTGGCTTGGTGCTTCTAGGCCACTAGAAAAATCTGAACATAGGAAGTCATTTTCTATCAACCATGGGTGAAGCAGTTATTCTTTTCCATTGTTTTTTATGACAGAAATGGGTATGGCATTATGTTGTTTTGGTTTCTGTTGCTTTAACTCTTATGTTTCCTAAGACAGCAAACTATTTTGTCCTTACTAGGTCAGAAAGGACCTTCCACATCTCCAGAGTCTAATCATTTCAAAGTGCCATCCCTCAGTCTAATTGATCTGATCTTTTCTTTCAGATAACTTCAGGAACCCAACCAGTTCATTGCCTGGGGCCCACTAAAACTAAGGTAGCTTGAGGTTTCACCCCTTGTGCAGGCAGGGTCTGCGCCCCTCTGTCAGCATGAAGCAGCTTCAGAAGATGGATCACCGACCATTTTCCCCTTAAAGATTTAAGGTGGTGAAATCTCTAGGGGGGAATATGATGTAGGCAGGTAGATAGGGAAAGGCCCTTGGCAATGAAACAGATTAACAAAGTCTCTGGGAAGGAGAATCCTGAGACTGACCCACCTTGTGGATACAGAAAACAGACCTGATGAGACCTTCAGCAGACCCTGAGGAGGTTGGACCCCTCCCCATGAAGTTCCTCAAATTCCGTCAACCTCTCCCTTAATCTGATTAAAATGTGATCCAGCCTAAAGAAGACCGTCACCACTCCCAACCTCCCTGGTAACCTCCTTAGCAACGGACTTTTACCTGGGAAGAAGCCCCACGTGGGGGCAGGTTGAAGAAACCCTATAAAGGCCACCTTGAACAAAGGAAGGGCACGCATATGCTGCCTGAGCCCAAGTGCTGCTTGTGCCCATGTGGCCGAGCACATGTGGTGCCCAAGCACATGTGTTGCCCGCATCTCCCCCCTTGAGATGTGTACTTTCATGCTTTCGTGTTTGTGTCACAAGGGATACCGGACAATGCCTCCCCTGACCACATTTAATTTAAAACAAAACAGGGGGAGATGTAGGGAGCCATTTTACAAGCCCGGCTCTTATCCTCTAGTCAAGCGGAGGCTTACTTGGGATTCCTGTAACAAGGTCACCACTGCCGACCTTACTGATCTTATCAGTTCGCCATTCCTCTCTCACTAGCCAACGCCCATGCCTGATCTGCATTTTACTATTGTTCTTATCGGGGTCCAAGCATGCATACCGCCCCCTCCCACCAAGAGGTATAAGTATTGTAACTGCTGTGAATAAACTCTCTCTCCTCCTCCTCCTTCTGTCTCTGCGTCTCTTCGTTCGGTTGCGTCCCCTCCTTAGCCCCACGAAGGGTCCTCCCTGCGGGACAGGATGATGCCCGCAGGGGGGACCCCACAAGTCCTGATCTCCACAGACACATAATTCATCTGGTCATGAGCAACATTTCCTCTGGGGCGAGCCCTCAGAGCCTCCTGGGGGCCTACACCCCGGAAGCTCACTTGGCTTCCTCCTGCAGCTGGTTTGTGTCTGGGCCTGAGTTGGGTGAGTGTGAATATGGTTTTAACCCTGGGTCCCAAGTGCAGATTTGCATGGGGGAGCCTCTGTAGAGAAAGGAGGGGATGTGGGGGAGGCTGGTGTTTGGGCTCCCTGGGAGGAGGTGCTGACTTTGGCTCAGAGCACTCAGGCCTGTCCCTGGGGCCCTGTGAGAGCCGGGCCACTTCCTCCAGCACAGGAAATGTGCTGAGGAGCTCTCAGGAAACAGGAATTGCTGAGGAGAAACGACAGCTGGGGAGGAGAGTCCCCATGTCTCAGGTCCCTGACGACCCAACCCAGCCCAACTAGGGCCTCTACCCTGTAGAAAGGCTCCTGCCCCTCCTTGTCCTTGTGTGTAGTGGCTCCTGTTCTCCCACTATTTGCAAAAAAATGGGTTTGAACACCCAGGTTTATTGTTACAGTACATTCTGGCAAAGCTGGGTCAAACCCAAAGTCAATCAAATTTTATAACATTTTCTTCTCAAACTTATATAAAAGTTTCTTTCCCTGATGCAGATTAACCCTTAACTATTTAAGGTAGTTTTGAGAATTATCATTGTCACTGATGATGGCTTCTATTGGGACAAGCAAGTGCCTCTTCCCAGTGACATGATTTGTGTGGTTTGCCTGGTAGCAGCACCTGATCCTGCTCTGTCCTGTCTATAACCCAGTGTCCATAGATCAGTATGAACCTCAGGACCCTGTACTGGGGTCATTGCTGAGGAACCATGACCCTTTTGGGAGCATAGAAAGAGCTCATGGAGGACCCTCAGCCCACAATCTATTAGGCAAGGAGCCTGGTCTTAGTGCTCAGAGTCACACAATGACTAGAGTACAAGTACACAATCCCTGAGCCCTGCCAGTTGTAGCCCAACCACACCCTCAAATGATTAGAGCATAGACACAGGCTGTGTCACTTAATTTACCTTCTATTTCTATGAAACACAAGAGCTTCAAGATAAATCTAAGGGATCAGAAAATATGGTCTAAAATTTGATTTAAAAAAATTCAGCATTGATAATCATACATTCGGGGTTGTGTGCAGGGATATTCCACCCTGTTCTATTGGTCTGCAGCTCTGCCTTTCTTCCAGTACCATGCTGTTTTAATTGTTACTGCTTTGTAGTAGTTTCAGGTTGGGGAGGGTGATGCCTCTATTGCAAACCACAACTCCCCAAAGGAAAGAGAGAACAAAAAAGAATGCCCTGCCACAAAGGTAGAGTGGGGTGGGGGATGGGATTGGGTGGTGGAGAATGAACTGGTCAGGGGAGGGGTTCTCAAGCATTATATGACTGAAACACAAGCACGAAAATATGTTAATCTGTAAATGTACCCTCACGGTGATTCAGTTCACAGTACCTGGCTGTTAGCCCTTTGGCCCCAAGACTTTTTTCTCTTATTTCTTTTCTCTTTTTTTTTTGTAATTTTTTTTAAATTTAAATTTTATTGAATCACCATGTGGAGGGTTACATAGTTCTCAGGATTATGTCAGTTATACAATACTTAAACACCCTTCCCTTCACCCGTGCCCATATTCCATCACCAACCACCCCATTAGACCTCCCACCCCCTCCCGCCCCCCCAGTCCCCGCCCTTGTAAATGATAAGTTTCACTTCGTTTACGCTTTATCTTGGTTACAGTCCATGTTTCAACACATAACTCACTATTGTTGCTAGGGTTTCCCCCCAAAAAAGAGAAGACAGTCCCACTATCAAGGAAGCATTTGATTGCTCTCCATTGCTGAGAATGTAGAGATATTAAGTCCCGCTGTTTGTTACATAACTTTTCTATTTTTTTCCCCCCTCATCCCGAGCCACCGAGATCACGCCTGTTTAGTAATCACCACGCTGCCTCACAAAGGGAAAACAAACCAAAAAAATTGGTTATTTCCCGTCATCAGCCGGCGTGGGGCTCTGGCTTAGTTGATAGTCTGGTAGAATGTCTGCAAGCAGTTTCTGGAACCAAAAGTAATACGCTGGTATCGGCCCCGGCTCGAGATTCCACCAGCGTCCCGCTGTTCCAAGTACATAATAATTTATTCCCTTGTATCCCATTCCCACGCCACCAGGTCCGTGTCAGCTTAATGGACATCATACTATGGTTAACGCCACGACGCGTTTCTTCCCGAGAAAGAAGGATATTTCTTCTCAGCCGGCGTGGGGATATGGCTTAGTTCAGTCTCTAGAGATGGCTACCACTTTGGTAGCCTTCAATATTTCAGCACAAGATTTACTATTCTTGTTAGGATTTCCCACCAAAGTCCGATCCATTAAAAAGGAACCATTTCATATTGGTGATGATTAAATGACAATAGGTTGCGCGGCCATGGCAGCGGCCTCACAGCTTTGAATTTCTGTATAAAGTCCAGGGAAAGTACAGCCAGAAATTACACGTCGCTACAAACTTTAACCCTATTATGGTCCCCCCAAAGTCCAACCCATTACAAAGGAACCATTTCATATTGCTGATGATTAGATGACATTAGGCTGCCGCGGCCGCGCGGTTTTGGGTTTCTATATAAAGTCCAGGGAAAATTCTGCCTAAAATTCTATCGCTACAATCTTTTACCCTTCAACAAAAAACTCAGTACTATTGTTTGGAGTTTCCCCCCACGGTAAGCCCTGCCAAAAAGGAACATTTACACATTGCTGACAATCAAGAGATATTAGGTTTTGGATTTCTATATGAAGTCCAGGGAAAATTCTTTTGGTAATTGCATCACTCGCTGGCAGCGCCTGGGCCAGAAGCTCCGAGCACACAGTTTGGAGGCATTTTGGGGGCGCCGCTCATGTCCAAAGTTGTTCAGTTGCCTCCGGGGTCGATCTCGTGCGGGGCCGGAAAGGAGCGTCCCCACATGGCTCTGTGCTTAAATGTCGGCCGGCACGGGGTGGATCCGGAAGTCCCGCCCCATCGGCTTTCCCGGGCTTCCTGCATAGTCTAAAAACCAGCTATTGCCTCGCTGCATTCAAAAAGAAAGAGTTGAGAGAGAAAAGACCATACCCCGCCGGCAGTGCCTGGGCCAGAAGCTCCGAGCACACAGTTTGGAGGCATTTTGAGGGCGCCGCTCATGTCCAAAGTGGTTCAGTTGCCTCCGGGGTCGATCTCGCGTGGGGCCGGAAAGGCTATTTCTTTTCTCTTAATCCTCACAGCATCCTTGTTTTGGTCCTGTACACCCAGAGATGGTCTTGCCAAATACCGTGTGTGACTGTGGGAGACACAGTGTGAGAAGCACAGTCCTGAGAGAGTCAGACTCCCTGAGGAGAGGCGGCTGGTTCCATGGCTCTGGGCATCTCCCTGTGAGTGCTGGAAGCCCGTGTCAGGTTTCATCCACGGTTGCTTTGGTGACCCCAAGACTCCCGGAGAGTAGGTTTGGGGGTCACATGGGATCTGCCTCTTGTCTCACTGAGGAGGTGTCAGAGCTGGACATGTCACAAGACCTGGTTTCTCCACTACAATGGCCGAGGGGAGTGGGGAGGGCAGAGACAATGGGAAACCTTGAATGTCTATTTGGAGAGTGGATGAGGGGACAAAGGTCAACCCATCCCAGAGAGCAGGACTCCCAGATTCAGGATGAGCAGATAGAGGCTGCCTGGGCACAGGTCTGAGGGGAAAAGTCAGAAGGGAAGAGTGTGTGTCTGATAGCAGAGGACAGGAAAAGAACACAGATGGGTACAGACTATTGTTTCACTTTGTGAAGTGATTCTTCCTGGGCGAGGATTAAAACCCTCATAGGGTGGTTTTTATATTATGCAAGACAATAATGGGCTTCTCAGCAGTTATGGTTCCACCACTGGAAACTTCCATCAGAAGGCAGAGAGTGAGATAACCTGGTTCCTGATCAAAATCAGGATGGAGGACTAAGAGTCAAAACCCAACAGGACAGGGTGCCCATGGGGCTATCTGAAACCTGAGGGGCAGGTCAGTCATGATCTCCACAGAAACATGATTCATCTGGTCATGAGCAATATTTCCTCAGGGGAGAGTCCTTGGATCCTTCTGGGGGCCTGCGCCCCTGAAGCTCACCCTGCTTCTCCTGCAGGTGGTTTGTGTCTGGGCCCACAGGGCCTTCTCCTCACTGTGGTCTCTGCACAGTAGTACAGGGCTGTGTCCTCCTCCTTCAGGCTGCTCATTTGCAGATAGAGCATGTTCTTGCTGTTGTCTCTGGAGATGGTGAATCGGCCCTTCAGAGTCAGCATAGCTTGTAAAACCAGCATGAGATCTAATGTATGAAATCCACTCTAGGCCCTTCCCTCAAGCCTGGTGGACTCAGTTCATCCAATAGTCACTAAAGGTGAATCCAGAAGCTGCACAGGAGAGTCTTAGGGACCCCTCAGGCTGCACCAAGTCTCCCCCAGACTCCACCAGCTGCACCTCACACTGGACCCCTGCAAACACAAAGACATCCTGGTCAGGAAACTCTCCTCACACAGAGGATCTGCCTGTCCCATCTCTTCCATGCTCCATATGCTCCATGCCTCTGTCACCCATGAGATACCTCCTAACACAGCCACCAGGAGAAGCCAGCTCAGCCCACATGCCATGCTGGTTCTGTTTGACTGAGTCAGGATGGAGCCCCTGGGAACCCCTGAACAGACTCCTGTCCCCGAGCTGAGGCTGCGGTGGGCTGTTTTCATCATCACAGTGAGAGGCTCTTTTGCATATCCTCCTTCTACATAAAGCGTGCTGTTTGAACTCAATGAACAAGTGTAGGACTCCAGAGCAAATATCAGCATCTGGGGGTGCCTTGAGTCCCGGAAAAGATTCTGTCGTGCAATTATAATATGACAACCAATTTAATTTATGATATTTTGTGCTTATTTTTGACAATTATCATGTAACATTTACCATCATAGTTCTATTTTGTGCATCATTTTACACAGAAAAGCTTAAATACTTTATATAATATTCTCATAACACATTGTCAGAGTTGGTCTCACTAAATAGACAAAGTAATTCACTGAATCACTCCCAGTTATGAAGGAGTTGGGAACCAGAAATTAAAACAGAATCAGGAGTAAGGCAGAATGGCTTGTCAAAAGCAAACCTATTTGAATGGTTGTCAAAAGCAAACCTATTTAATCATTAGTTTGAAATGTTGTCTGATTTAATGTCTATGAAAAACACTAGGAGATTTCTCTAAAAGTGAAAACGGATCTTCATATAACCCAGTGATTCCATCTAGACACCTGTACCCAAAGGTGAAAACATCAATTTAAGAAGTTATAAGAAAACATGTAGAATCTCCTGACCCCATGCCAGGCTCTCTTCAGCGGGGCACCTCGGAGGAGGGCGAGTTGTGTTTCCCTCCTCACCCCAAGCAGAGCTCTGGCAGCCAAAAACCTCCAGAACCCAGCCACAGCCATGCTCCACACGCTCGAACGAGTCTCATTCATGAAGGAACCAACAGAGGAACCCCGGTATGCGGGACTGTGGCTGAGATCTCCAAGTCTGCTCAGATAGGGACTGGGCCTCCTCCACCCAGGTCCCCTGTTTTTCAATAGCTTGGCAGCCACACCCACAAACTGCCCCTGGCGCCATGTAATCTCATCAATGGCCAAGATCCAGAAACTATAAAACCAAGCTCTTGGAAGAGAGCAACACAGAATTATGCATAGCAGAACCTGGCAAGCTACCTGTGGCATATTCAATATGCCCAAAGTAACAATAATGGGCCTCATTCCCCTGACCCTGAATGCAACAGGGACAAATGAGAAATTACTGGCACCTGCTCGAGCAAATCGATGAGCAACAGGATGACAGTGATACAGTGATAAGAAAACATACACTACAGCCTTTCATATATTGGCCAGGACATGGAAATTGTCCTAATGGTTAATGAGAGTTTCATGGGTAAGAAGTTGGGCTGTGTATGCACAATGGGCACTATACAGCTAGGAGAAAAGACAATATCAATGTTTGCTGCAACATGTTTGGAACTAAAATATCTGATGAAATGAAGTAAGTCCCAGGGAGAAGCATAAATTCAGAGGATCTTATTAATCTCTGGTCAACGGAGAACAGAGCCTCAGGATGGACAGGATGCAATGATAAAGGCCATTACATTCTAACTACACTCTGGAGTTCCTGAGAGGAGTCGAACAGGGGCTTAGATCACTGGGAAGAAGAGGCCGAGCAGAGGAGCCATAGTGGAGTGTGGGGGTCTGTGGGGATTTGGTGCTGGGGGAAGCGCAGGGAGTTTGTGACCCACCAGCATCAACACTCAGACTATTGTCACCATATTTCCTCCCTGACAATGCAAAATAGAACAGTGGTAAAGACCTTAATATCTGTGTGTGTGTGTGGGGGGGGAAGTATCTTCGTAGGAAGAAAAACAAGATATACCTCACAAAAAGAGTCACAACAGAACATTTCTAGTCAATTCTTGGAAAGAGGAATAAATTCAGAGTGGTAGAGAGAGTTTTGTCTTTATTATTTAATTTTTTTAATTGAACTCTGTGAGATAGACCCTTAAAAATCCGTTTATAATTAGGTGTCAGTCACACACTGTTCTAACATCAATGACCCCTCTGTGACTCCAAAGATTCTTACGTTGCTACTTTTGAAATAATCCTTTCTCTACTTAACCCTAGAGTTATTTTGAGGTCTTTTCCCACATTTTGTTATTGCCTGGAGGTTTTCTGCATGTTATCCTCAATGTCACTGATTCTGTTTTCTACTGTTGTTACTCTACTGTTGAGGACATCGTTTGAGTTTTTCTTTTCATCTACCTAACTTTTTCTTAGTTATATTTCTGTTTGTTATGTCAGCCTGATTGCCCAGAGTGTAGATGAATTTGTTTATTCTAATCTGTCCACATTGTGGATGTAAGCAGGTCATCTGAAAGCACTGGGTAACTAAATCACACAATGCATGTCTTTCTTAAGTACTGGTGTCCCACAAATATTTCTTAGTTCAGAAGCAGACATGAGAGGTAGAGGAAGAGGGAGAGTTCTGAGCATTGCTGGGACCTCATGACAGAGAGTGCAGGAAGGAAGTTGAGGGACCGGCTGGAAAGGGGGTGGTGCACCCTGACCCAGACCTGACCTCTCTCATGTTGCCAATGGGCCGAGCACCCTGCTAGGGCCCAGACTCTTTCAATAATTGACCATGTTTCGGATACCCCCAACGTTGAACACGTTTACACCTGTGTGTCAACTCAGCAACAGCAGCCAAGCCTCCTCTTCCCTGGCTGGCAGAAACAACAGGAGATGATGCGCTAACGCACCCAATATGTGCCCGACCTCCGAGCCAAAATGGGACCTCAGGGCCAGCCGGCCTGGCGGAGGACAGAGTCCGGCCAATCAGGAACAGACAGAAGAGGCATGATGAGACCCTGGGTCTGCACCTGACTCAGCCGCCCTCCACCCCCTCACAACACCGAGCTGGTTTGGGACCAGCGAGATGGGTCTCAACACAAAGCCCAGGGCATGCTGTGGCCATACAGAAGTTGAGGGGTTTGAATGCTATTTCACACCCCCTACACCTCACACCCCTCTTCCTGTCTGAAGTGGGAGTGCCCACTCCGCTCAGCCCATCCATCTGGGGCGAGGGCAGTAGAGCGAGGGTGACAGAGAGTGGAGCAGGGAGCCTCTGCAGGGCCATAGACACAATCTCCTTGTTCTGGGAACAAGAGGCCTGAGCCAGGAGGGTGACCAGTCACAAGAGGTGCTGGTCCCTGCCCTGCTCTGGTGCTTCCAGAAGCCGCAGCAAAGCAGAACTCCTCGTGCAGACAGAGAGGCTCAGAGAAAACAAAGGGTGTCAGGGGTCTCCCGCGGGCCAGAGGAGAGGAGGAAAGCACAGGGGAAAGCACAGCGCCTCAGCTGAACCCCAGTGCCCAGCGTCCTCACCCTGGTCCCTCGGGGAAGCTCCAAAGGGATAGGAGTGAGGGAAGGACACAAGGAAGAGGGGGTGAGGGAGGGGGGAGAGAGAGGGAGAGATGTAGGAGAGGAGGGTAGAAGGGGGGAGCAGCCGGTACCTGGCGCAGGAGCCCTGGAAGGGTCTGGAACCACCCACTTCACAGATATCATCCCTCAGGAGCTGTTTTCGGGTCAGGCTCGGCCACTGGACGGGTTAGCGGGAGCCGGTGTCCGCTCGGGCCTGTCCCGGAGCTCCCTGTGTCCACACTGGGGCCGCGGGGCTGCGTGGGCAGCACTGCCCATGGCCTCCTCCCGCCCAAGCTCAGCGCCCCTTCCCGTGTCCACGAGGAGGGCGGTCAGCACCCGAGGGCCTCAGGGCCAACCCCGCAGGTCCGAGGGGAAGGACCCTAGCTGCCCCGAGCGTCAGGGTCCGGCAGACGGACGGACGGTGAGTCCCGCACACACACGCGCAGTACCAGGTCCAGGGGGCCTTCGGGGACTCAGACCCCACGTCCCCTGGGAGAAGGTCTCCCCAACACACACAGCTTCCTGCGGGGACCGGGACGGGAGCAGAGGGAAGGTCCGCACTGACGCCAGCTTCTGCCATCAATAGTACAATCAATATTCATCAATTTGGAAGTTACAGTGTTTCCTAAAATGATCCAAAGTCTCGGAAACTGCGTTTATGCCACACCCATAGTCACAGGCCGTCGGAGCCTGGGTCAGGGCCCTGGGGACAGGGCAGGGCTAATGCAGAGGGTCAGGGAAAGCATGAGAGAGGGTCCTATGAGGGTCATCTGTGTGAGAGGAGAGGAAGGGAGTTGTTGTCTGATCCCACACACAAATACGGAGGTGGAAATTTTTACAAATGTTCTTGATGCATTTTCTCAACAATACTGAGATGCGCTGTACTAGATCCTCATGACTGTAGAGCACTTCCTTGCTTGCAGAAAAGCAAGTTCAGTCCCCAGCACCCTACATGGTCTTCTGAGCTGACAGACATGATCCCTGACACAGAAATGGAGTAAGCCCTGAGAAACGCTAGGTGCAGCCTAAGAACAAACAAAAATTCCCAGACCTCCCATTGAAGAGGAGGGCAGCTTAAGGGTTAAATTTGCCTTTGTAATTGCTTGACTGCTTTGAAAGATGTTTTCGAAACCTAGCACTGGGCAGGAAACTGTCACCAAATGGGCCAACAAATGCCCTAGGAACTGTAAGCAAACATTTGCAGGGAAACAGTTAACAGTCAACAAATGTTGAGATAAGCAAATTAAGTGACCTATGTGTGTTTCCCTTTGATCCAATCATATGTGTGATTCCCTTTGATGTGTGATTCCCTTTTCTCCCCCAAAAGGGTATAAAAACAGCTTGCTTTTTGAGTTCGGGGCCTTCAGCTATGCCACGCTATTCAGGCACAGTTGAAGGTCCCAAAATAGCTATATTGGCAAACGTATCTTCAAAGGTGACACGGAACTAAGCAATCTAGTAAAAACAGAGATCAACAAATGGGACTACATTAAACTAAAAAGCTTCTGCACCGCAAAAGATACAGTGACCAGAATACAAAGACTATCCACAGAATGGGAAAGGATATTTACACAATACCCATCAGATAAGGGGTTGATATCAATGGTATATAAAGCACTGGTTGAACTCTACAAGAAGAAAGCATCCAACCCCATCAAAAAATGGGGCGAAGAAATGAACAGAAACTTTACCAAGGAAGAAATACGAATGGCCAAAAGGCACATGAAAAAGTGCTCTGCATCACTAATCATCAGAGAGATGCAGATCAAAACAACCATGAGATACCACCTCACACCACAGAGACTAGCACACATCCAAAAGAACAAAAGCAACCGCTGTTGGAGAGGATGTGGGGAGAAAGGGACCCTTCTTCACTGCTGGTGGGAATGCCGACTGGTTCAGCCCTTCTGGAAAACAATTTGGACGACTCTCAAAAAATTAGATATTGAATTCCCATTTGACCCAGCAACTCCACTGCTGGGAATATATCCCAGAGAGGCAAAAAAGTACAATCGAAACAACATCTGCACATGTATGTTCATCGCAGCACTGTTTACAATAGCCAGAATCTGGAAAAAACCCGAATGCCCCAAAACGGATGACTGGTTGAGGAAACTTTGGTACATCTATACAATGGAATACTATGCAGATGTTAGAAAAAAGGAAGTCAAGAATTTTGTAGTTAAGTGGATGGGCATGAAAAGTTTCATGCTGAGTGAAATGAGTCAGAAAGAGAGAGACAGACATAGAAAGACTGCACTCATCTATGGTATATAGAATATCAGAGTGGGAGACTAATACCCAAGAACTGTAGAAATAAGTACCAGGAGGTTGACCCCATGGCTTCGAGGCTGGCCTCACGTTCCGGGGAAAGGGCAACTCAGAGAAGCGATCACCAACTACATTGTAGTCGAAGGCCATGTGGGGGAAGGGAGTTGAGGGCTGAATGAGGGCTAGAGACTGAGCACAGCGGCCACTCAACACCTTTATTGCAAACCACAACAGCTAATTAGAGAGAGAGAACAGAAGGGAATGCCCTGCCACAGTGGCAGGGTGGGTTGGGGGGGAGATGGGATTGGGGAGGGTGGGAGGGACGCTGGGTTTACGGGTGGTGGAGAATGGGCACGGGTGAAGGAATGGGTTCCCGAACTTTGTATGAGGGAAGTATAAGCACAAAAGTGTATAAATCTGTAACTGTACCCTCACGGTGATTCTCTAATTAAAAATAAATAAATTATTAAAAAAATAGCTATATTGGCTTGAATAAACCTCGTGCATTTGCAGAAAGAGTTGTCTTGGTTTTGTTCTTTTGTTTCTCCGAGCCTCCCCCGGGCAGAGATCTGCCACCCCTAACATTTGGAGGTTCCACCAAGATCTGACTCTGCCTGAGGGACGCCATTTAATCCTCACACTATAAGAAGCAGGATAACAAATGATTACGGTAATAATTATAATTTAGCTGATTATTAGCAAAACTAACTATATCTGACCATTCCGTTTTCTTTGATATGACTTACAACACCATTTTTTTGGATTTAAAATGACCAATTTTAATATTTTGAGTAACTAGTAATAATTTGCTCCATAACCACGTAGGGTAGATAATGTTTCAAACATTCATAGTCATTAAGTCATGTAATTCTTTTTAAAAATAATGATTAATATTTAAATGCTCAAATTAACATATATATTATACGTATATAGATACATGCATACATATATGCATACATAGATACATAAATATAGTTTTTTGGTCACACTTGGCAGTGCTCAGGACTGACACCTATCTCTGAGCTCAGTGATTACTCTGGGTGGGGTTTGGGTATCATATGTGGTACTGGGGATTAAAACTGGGTTGGGCACATGCAAGGCAACTAACCATTACTTCTGTGGTGTCACAAGAAGCACATTGCATGGAAAGAGAGAAAAAAGGTAATTTTTTTTGGAATATGAGACTTAACTGACACTTACTTCTCTAAACCCAACTGACACTTCTTGGAAGATGACTCGTTTGAGCTTATGTACTTTCTTTAATAAAGTGTTTTTATAGGGGATTATAAACTCTTCATATTTATTTATTTATTTATTTATTCTTTTTTTTAATTTTTTAAAAAAAATTTTTAAGGGTATAGTTACAGATTTATACATTTTTTGTGCTCATGTTTTCCCCATACAAAGTTCAAGAACCCATCCCTTCACCAGTGCCCATTCTCTACCACCAGTAAACCCAGCATCCCTCCCACACCTCCCACCCTCCCCAGTCCCGTCTCCCCATACACACACACACTGCCACTATGGCAGGGTATTCCCTTTTGTTCTCTCTCTCTGATTAGGTGTTGTTACAACACCATTTTTAACTTCATTTGATTTGATTTTCATTATTAGTTTCTTGGGTAAGAGAATTTAGAATGTTCATTGTTAGCAACATGGCACTTGTTCAGTACATGCCCTGTGGTTATGACATGGTCCAGTTCCCTTACAAAGCAATAACTGATGGAGGAACATCTGTAAAAAACTAAGGCAAGCCAAAGGGCATATGCACTCTCGGGCTCTCCGGGTGTCTCTGTCTCACTGCCTGCGTTCGGTGCTCTGGAACCACTGTGTATGGGCTGGATCGGGACGGCCATTGGCAAAGGACCAAGCTGGTTGCTGATTAGTTACCGTTTATTCAATCTTCCATCTTTCTCATCTTCCACACTCCTAGCTCTGTCCTCTCTCTGGATCTACTGCAACCTTCATTCTCTTGTCTCTCTCCTCCCTTTTTCTCTCTCCCCCTTGCCTCTAGGCTACACACATCCAGGTAGCAAAATCATCATAAGAATGCCCTTCCTGAGGGCTGTCGGGTTCAAAGGGAACACAACCTAGCTGCATTCCAAAGCCCTTCCTGACTCTTAAGGTGTTTTTCTTCTTTCCTTAGTCAAACACTCATTAACATCTTAATACTAATGATTTTTGTATGGACATTGAGGCTTGCAAGGCAGCTCTCCTGGCAACATCTTGCCACAGACTCAGAGGACAGCACTCAGGCCAGTTTATCATTCCTAACCCTAGCAGGGTCCAAATCTAGTTATCACTTTGGATCATGACAGCATTTGTCCATGACCAAGCTCTTAACTTATAGTTAAGCATTAGGCACTTCGGCCAGGCCCATCTCAATGCCAGGATAGCACATAACTCACCGCTTGCCCTGGATCCGTCCCGTCCCTCGTCAGGACCCTGCTTTTGGGGTGCTAGGAACTGAGGGCAACTGAGGCTTAAGTGGAGAAAGCAGATGCCCAGGAATGAATAATATTCGAAGCCAATTAAGTCCCAAGTTACAAAAGCATAATATTGTCTTCTTGTGTCCATACAAAAAGGACATTGCTAGGGGGCTGGAGCAATAGCACAGCGGGTAGGGCATTTGCCTTGTATGCAGCCAACCCGGGTTCGATTCCCAGCATCCCATATGGTCCCCTGAGCACTGCCAGGAGTAATTCCTGAGTGCATGAGCCAGGAGTAACCCCTGTGCAATGCTGGGTGTGACCCAAAAAGAAAAAAAAAGGCATTGCTCTGAATAAACTATGCAAAGGACTCAAGGAGAAGAGAAAAACAATATTTACAAGTCAACAGAACACTAAGAAAGAAGCTACAAATAAACACAGAGGAATGGGAGCACTGTGATGGCAGTAACCCAATAAACCTAAACTACCTGAGGCTATGTTATCCTCAAACATCCAGCACCCTCCCAAGAGAATCTGCGCTTTACCACATACAGGACATTGCATTGGGACAATTGTCCATATTGCCTGTAAGTGTGTTCTTCCTGGTTTGCGAGTATCTGGAATCCTCATCTCCCTCCTGAGCTGAGCTGACTGAGAGGGTTTGTGTTGTGTGGTGTATGTCGAGTTCTACCCAGTCATCCAATCCTGTGGACCATAGTTCTGTCATTGGAGAATAATGTCCCAGTGTAATGCCTCCAGGTTTTAGTATTCAGTTGGGACTGTGTCACCGGAGTCACTGGTTGGTGATGGAAAACAGTGGCATTCCCAGGTGTAAGTTGGAGTTATCACCACACACATAGGTCAGCTTGGACACAAAGGATGTAAACATGTAAACATTTACATTGATTAGGCCATTTAAAACAGAGAGACAGACAACTCATAGCATGACATGGGTGAAAACTTTGGCTCCACTTTGATCCCCAAACAATTAGTTTATGGGAGGGAAATTGAAACAAGATGACAAAGAACCATGTGTTTAAACTCAGCTGAGAGTAACTGCTTGTTGGGCACACAAAATGTTTGTCACGGGCTGACCACAATCACAAACACAAAGTCACTTTCAATGTTGTGTACACAAACAGCCAAGAGAGTCGGTGAGTCCTCAGGTGGAATTTTGATCAATTTGGGTGGGTCATTGCAGGTTCAGAGTCGGGACACACCTCATGTGTCTTCACAGCGCAGAGTCTCACCTCACTCAACCTCTGTGCACACAGCAGGGTCCTAGGATGCGGTTCCTCCTTCCACAAGCACAAGGGGAAACAAACTTGACTCTGACATCACTCCTCATTGCCTTCTCAGAGAGTCACCAGGGCTCAGCACTTCCCCTTCAGACTAAGCTGAGCCTCGGGTACTTTCTGTGTCTCCTGGAAACCCAAAAGCATTAACTAGTGGAGATGATCATAGTCGTGTTCACGGCAGCACCAAGTAGAGTAGGCAAGATACATACACAACACTCAATCACAGTGTACATTTCTGTTTCCTCAATTCAGCCATGGAGTTCGTTCTTTCTCTCATTCAGTTCTGTTTGAAGGACAGTGATCATTGTTCCCTTCCTTCTCTCACTGAGATGCCTGAATATCCCTGTCCGTGTTCTCTTCAGGTCAGAGAGCACTGAGAGGATTGTTGCTCTCCACACACCCACAGAGCATCGGAGGTTCTGATGTTCTTACCTGAATTCATATTCATTGAAACAAAAGAATCATTTTTTCATTGTTTCTGGTGCTCTTTTGGAGCTAACAGTGTGAGTGTCCTTTGGCTGGACATGGATTTGGGAAGTTTCTCACTCTATTCACCTATGTCTGTGGCTCTAGTAACTTCTGGCAGCCACAAAGCCTGTAGTGTTTTCTCAGTGGGACTGGGAGGGCCAGAGGTCGGTTGTCAGGAATAACTGTGGGTTCTGGTGTTAACTGTGGGCCTCACTGAGACCTGGGATATCCCCCGGGGAACAGACTTTAAATAATATCATGAAGCTATAGAAATTAACCCGTGAGTTTCAGGAATATAAACTCCCAGTCCAACTGCATAGAAATGGAAGCCCAGTATAAATCCTTAGATTTTTTACGGTGAAACTTTGGAAAAGGATTCCATCCTATGGAGTGAAACAAGGAAAATCTCTTCATCAAATGGTGTTGGGAAAGCAACACCACATAAAAAAACAACAATAGAAGATAGAATTAAATCCATATCTCACAGCAGATACAAAATATAATTAAAACTGGATTTATGGTCCAGTGTTGACAGCAGAATCCTTAAAATACACAGAGAAAAATCTTGGCCAGTATCTCCATGACACTGATCTTAGAAGGATCATCTATAGTTTCACTCCATTGTCAGAGATAATATAAACTAAAATAAATAAATGGGACTAAATCAATTTCAAGATTTTAATGGTTATGTAAACAACAATAAAATTAAAATGCCCTATTTGATGGGAGAAAATGTGTACCCACTAAAGCTCAGATCTAAGCTGTGCTTAGATCCAACACATCGAACGTAATCTCTGTAATCTCTAAAATAATCATAGAACTCACAAAACTCAACATCAGAACAAATCACTCATCATAATGTGGTGTGGGAAATAAACAGATGCTTTCCTAAAGCAACATTCCAATGGGCTGTAGGCATGTGAAAAGGTGTTTATCAACACTTACTATGAAGGAAATGTTAATATAAAGGACATTGGACCTATCTCTCCCCAGTGAGAATGGCTTATATGAAAAATACTGGAAACAAACAGTGTAGGAACACTGTCAAAGGAAAAACTCTTTCTATGTTTGTGGGAACTTATCTATGGAAAACACTATGATATATCACTAAAAAGTGAAAATTGAATTTCCAAGTTACAACTGATTCTATTTTTGGTGACTTCAACCTAGCCTGAAAAGTCATTTGAGAAAATATTTGTAAGCATATGTTCATTGCTGCATTTAGAATAGTTGCCAGGCATGGAAATAATCTTAATACTTAATGACAATTTTGTGGATAAGGAATTGTGGTGTTTATATACAGTGGGATACTGTGCAGTTATAAGAAAAGACAAAATATCAACGTTTTCTGCACCATGAATGGAACTAGAGAATATTAGTGAAGTCTGTCAGAGGGAGAAGGCCAATTCAGAGGATGTCATTCATTTGTGGTACACAGAGAACAGAGCGTCAGGATGGACAGGATCCAATGATAACGGCCCCTGCATCCTAACCACACTCTGGGGTTCCCGAGAGGAGTCAGGTGGGGGCTCAGATCACTGGGAAGAGGCCTAGCACAGGGGCCACAGCAGAGTGTGGGGGTCTGTGGGGATTTGGTGCTGGGAGTAACGCATGGCTTTTGTGACCCACAAGCATCAAACTTAGACTATTGTCATCGTGTTCCCTCAGTGACAATAAGAAGGAAATGAGCGAAATCTCTCCTTTCTGTGTAAAGGAATGATCTTTATGGAAAAAAATCGACCACACCTTACCTAGCAGCACATAACAGTCTCTAGTAGACTCTGAGAAAGAGAAATAAGAATATTTGTAAGAGGAGAAAAATTAGTTAGTAAAATGTATATAGGTAATATATTAAAGTTTGTTCATAAATTTCAACTAGAGTAAAGAAAGCGCCCCCTTTACAGCGTCTCTCCCCTGCCCCTGGAGCAGAGCACGGGAATCCCTGCATCACCGCGCCCCCTGGTGGTCACACGCACCCCTGCAGCTCCCCTGTCTCCCTCAGCAGGTTTGTGTCTGGGCTCACAGGGACTTGGCTCACTGTGTCTCTTGCACAATAATACACGGCTGTGTCCGCAGTTACTGAGTTGCTCAGTCTTAGGTAACTCCAACAGGGTCATTTTTATTCTACAGGAGAGTAATGTGCCCCTCAGGCCCCAGGGAAGTAACATGGTCCTGTCACTGGAAACTTTTCATCAGAAAAGAGAGAGTGTGATAAAGTTGTTACTGCCCACAGAGGGGATGGAGGACTCAGCCACAACCCACAAGGAGGGTTGGTGTCATCTGAGAGCTGAGGGGCAGGCCAGTCCTGATCTCCACAGAAACACGATTCATCTGGTCACGAGCAACGTTTCCTCAGGGGCGAGTCCTCAGAGCCTCCTGGGGGCCTGCAGCCCTGAAGCTCACCCTGCTTCCTCCTGCAGGTGGTTTGTATCTGGGCCCACAGGGCCTTCCCCTCACTGTGTCTCTCGCACAGTAGTACAGGGCCGAGTCCTCCTCCCTCAGGCTGCTCATTTGCAGAGAGAGCGTGTTCTTGCTGTTGTCTCTGGAGAAAGTGAATCGGCCCTTCACAGAGTCAGCATAGTATGTTGTACCACCAGGAAGAATGCGTGAGACCCACTCTAGGCCCTTCCCTGGAGCCTGGCGGACCCAGCTCATATCATAGTTTCCAAAATTGAATCCAGAGGCTGCACATGAGAGTCTCCGGGACCCCCCAGGCTTCACCAAGTTTCCCCCAGACTCCACCAGCTGCACCTCACACTGGACCCCTGCAAACACAAAGACATCCTGATCAGGAAACTCTCATCACACAGAGGATCTGCCTCTCACACCTCTCCCATACTCCGTGTCTCATCGCCCATGAGTTACCTCCGAACACAGCCACCAGGAGAAGCCAGCTCAGCCCACAGGCCATGTTGGTTCTGAGTCAGGATGGAGCCCCTGGGAACCCATGAACTGACTCCTCTCCCGGAGCTGGGGCTGGGCTGGGCTGTTTTCATTACGTGCAGAGAGTCTTATTTGCATGTCCTCCTCCTATATAAAAGTTCTCCTTGAACTTGTAGAGAGAAGGGAGGACTTCAGAGCAGGTGAAGGGTTCTGAGGCTGCCTGAGACAGGAAAAGATTCAGAAACTCTGTTATTCCAGTACGCAATTATTATGTTTAAGCAATTAAACTGTTTTTAATATTTATTTTTATATAAATCCTGTAATATATACAGTATTACTTCTATTTCATAATGTAATATGACACATTAAAGGTTAAGTGGTCTTTACAATATACTTTAAATACATTTTGATAATTGGTCCGACTACCTAGAGAAAATGAATCAATTGAGTCACTCACTACTGCCAATAGTGAGTTTTGGGAATCAAGGGTTCAAATAGAATCAGGAAGGAGTCTGAATAATCATATAACAAGGCACTCACATCTGGAAATCCACTGAAGCAAGCTCCTATGTCAAATTTCTTTTATCTTTCTTCAGAGGAAACATTACTGTTTCATGAGCACTGACATATGTTGACACTCTTGTAATGACCATCACATCCAAAACAGTGGATGAACCCCTCACCCCAGTGTTTCCCCTTGGCCCATGTTATTCCGCCCCCCAAGCCTCACCCCTCCCTCATGCTCTCTGCAGTGCTTCCTGTTTGTGTAAGTGTGTGTAGGGTGTGATGACGGAGATTCACTCTCAGTAGCCTTCCCCTCTAGAGATATATTATGGGTTTTTACTCAGGACTAAAGGCTTCTTGGATTACTCTCAATCCTGGACATATATTTATTTATTTATTTATTTTGTTTTGGGGTCACACCCGGCTATGCACAGGTGTTACTGCTGGTTCTGGAATTACCTCTGGTGGTGCTCGGAGGACAATATGGGATGCTGGGATTAGAACCCCGGTTGGCTGCCTGCAAGGAAAACGCCCTACCCGCTGTGCTATTGCTCTAGCTCCAATTCTGGACATTTAAAATGGGTCACATAACCTTTATAGGAGGGAGAAAAATGAGGAGAAGCTGTTCTGTATCTTACATGAATATAAAGAGAAAGCTATAAAAATAATAACAAACAGGAAAGTACCGATTAATACTCACCTGCCAGGCATTGCAGTCCTTGGAGCCTGGTGGGGTGAGTGTTGGCGACAGGGAGGACAGACCACAGGGAGGGGTTGGGAGTGTGAGGGTGTCACTGAAAGTGGAGCTGCTCTGGGAGCGATGGGAAAGGGTCCTAGGAAAGACGCTGGAACTGGGCATGGATGGGAGTGGGTGGGATGATGGGGGCTGAGTGTCTCTGTGTAGTGACAGAATATTGGCACGTGTGGGTTTCTAGCACATGATGACCCTCTTTGTCCCCTGGTGGGGCTGAGACATTTCCGAGGTGGCTCCCGAGTGCCCTCTGGTGGTCGGCAGCGCCCCTGCAGCCCCTCTTGTGGTCTGGGTGGGGGGTCCTGCAGATTCCCCCAACCCCCTGTATGAATAGATATGTGTGTCCTCAGCACCATCGGGGACAGGAAGTGTGAGCACTGGGAAATGAGCCCAGCCTGATTCACACCAGTTTCCCCAGGGAGGTGTGTTCAGAGACAGCCCCATGGAGAAGGGAATCCTTCCTGCCTCCACGTGGAGGTCACTCATGCCTGAGTCCCATCACAGCTCACAGGGACCTTAGAGTAAGTCTGGTTTGCAGAGAAAGGGCCGCATGGGGGAGTCCTGCAAAGGGAGAGCAAAGGGCCACAGTACAAGATAGAAATGCAGAGAAAGAAAAACTTAACTTAGGGGCTGGAGTGATAGCATAGCGGGTAGGGCGTTTGCCTTGCACGCGGCCGACCCGGGTTCAAATCCCAGCATCCCATATGGTCCCCTGAGCACCACCAGGAGTAATTCCTGAGTGCAGAGCCAGGAGTAACCCCTGTGCATCGCCGGGTGTGACCCAAAAACCAAAAAAAAAAGAAAAACTTAACTTGTGAAAACAAATGTCCTTCTCAGGAGATTACTATGGGTGTCTAATTCATAGGCTGGTAGAATTTCCAAGTCCCATTAAGGATCAATATCCTTGAATATCGGCTGAGTATTTGACATCTTGTGAAAATTTGAATTACAAATGTCTGTGAACAGAAATACTTCTTGCAGTGTCTTTGAATTCACTGTTTTGGGATATTATCTGAACATTGTTTCTCTAGAAAATAGATTTTCTCTATAAAGTGTGACCATCCAGGACATTCCGGTTCCAAATGGACTAAAATTAGATGCAGGAGAAATAAACCGTTATTCCTGCCTCCTTCTGGGCATCTCAGCTCATCTGCCCCCTGTCTGGGGGACGCACCATGGGTGCCCAGGGTCTCAGGGTGCAGAATAAGGAGGAATCGATCACCTGATTTCCTGATTCCCAGCATGAACAGGACACAGGAAGTGAATAATTAATCATCATTAATGTATGTTTTTCAGATGATATTTTCATTGGCAATCAATGAGCATTCTAGCTACCAGGATCAGTGTTTTACTTTTATCCTGTATAGTTGTGACGCCCACAGTATCTTCCTGACCAATAGACACTAGTGAGTAACAGGGACCCTTTGAGAAGGCCCTGCACAGGGAGTGCCCAGGAGTGAGCTGAGGGTTTTGGACTGGAGCCTTCCCTGTGTCCTCATGCAGCTCCTCCCTTAGCCCTGAACAGAGGGACACAGCAGAGTGAGGAAGAAGAGAAGACTCAGGGGTCACAGGTGGTTCGTCAGGTGACCAGGCACCCCCTGACTGGAGACTCAGCAGAGCCCATCTCTGGGCGTCCCTGATCACGGGAGTGAGAGTCTTCGGGGAGCAGACAGGAGGGGAGTGTTCGAGGTCACTGTGGGGAGGGTCAGAGACCTTTACCTCCATGAACTGGGCGGAAACAGGGGCTGCAGGAAGTGTGAGATCCTGGAGGAAGTCGGTACAGAGATCCTTGCGGGAGATTTGAGAATGGACCTGTCCTGAGAGTGAGTGATGGCAGGACAGGGATTCCTGCGTGACCTTGCAGTCACTCTGAGTACAGTGTGGGTCAGTTACTGTGCTGTTAGGATTCCCTTTGTGGGCCTGACCCCTTCTTGGTCCTTGTACCCCTTTCAGTCCTGAGCGCCCTCTGGTGGCCCTGGAGAGCCCTGCAGCCCAGCCTATCTCAGCAGGTTTGTGTCTGGGCTCACCCTGACTTCCCCTCACTGTGATTCTCTCTCGCACAGTAATACACAGCTGTGTCCTTGGGGGTCACTGAGCTCAGCTGCAGGGAGAACTGGTTCTTGTTCATGTCTCTGCTGATGGAGACGCGGCTCTTGAAGGTCGGGCTGTAGTAGGTGTTTCCACTAGAACATATTTCCCCCAACCAGAGCAGGCCCTTCCCTGGGGACTGGCGGATCCATTCCCAGCAGGAACCCGAGGAGATGAAGTAACCAGAGACAGAGCAGGTGAGGGAGAGGGTCTGGGAGGGGGCCACCAGTCCTGGGCCCGATTCCTGCAGCTGCACCTGGGACAGGACACCTGAGGACAAGGAGAATCAGTCACTGTCAGTCCCTGCAGTCACTCCCTCCCCTAGACCCTGTCACATCTGGGACACTCACCCAAGGGGGATGTCACCAGGCAGAGGAGAAGACCCCACAGAATCATCTTCTCGAGCACAGCTCTGCCTTCCCCAGAGACTCAGCCCTGAGTGAGGAGACAGCTGTGAGCTCCACAGCCCAGAGAGCATTTGACCCCAGAGCCTGAGAGGGATTTGCATGAGGTGACCCAGTCTGTTCTAAGGGAAACTTTCTGACCTTGGATCTCCTTGTCTCATCGGGGCTCTGAACTCACACACCCTGTCTGGTGGATTGAGCACTTGCTGATGAGGCACATGGAAACAGGTCATAGGAGGCTCCTCACATATTTTAATAATCTGTTTTAGTCGAGTTAAAGTAATCACAATCATTTCAATTTCAAGTTGCTAAAGAAAAAAGTTTGCATTCTTTATGTTTCAAAAAAACTTCAAATATAGCCCCATTTAGAATGTTCATAATCATAATCTTATTTAAATTTGCTTCATATCTGTTTCTATGAAATATTATCCAAATGAAAACTTCCCTTCCCGGTACTCATTTCTTTCTATAAAGAAATTATGACATTGTTGTATCTGATAACTGTTTACAAAGCACATAGTTAATAGAAACTTCCTGTTTGAGTTTTATTTATTTATTTTTTGTTTGGGGCCATACTCAGTGATTCTCAGTCATAACTCCTAGCTTTGCAGTCAAGAGTTACTCCTGGCTATGGCTGTTTCATTCTGGGCATCCTGGAGGGGGTGGGTGTGTCCACTACCCACCCCATTGGAGTCAGCCTGGCAGCCAAAACCGCCCAGAACTCAACTGCCCCCATGCTCAAGGCCGCTCTCCACATGCTTGAATGAGTTTCACCCAGAGTGAGTCTATTCCTGGTCATCGCACACTTTACACCACCAATATACCAAGAGTAGCACCCCACATTTGGTGAGGTTTAAAGTTGATGGAAAACATCTCAGTGGGAAATACATTTATACACACACACACACACACACACACACACACACACACACACACATATATATATATATGCACAGAAGTCTCAACCTTTAATAGAACTTAACTAATCTCTTATAGAAGAAATTAATGGCCCCTGGGTGAAGTACAACAATTTCCACACTTTCCTCTAACAAAATATTTTAATCTCATTTTTAGAGGATTATTTGTAACAATACAAAATAAATTATTTTGGTTCAATCAGGGTCTGGGATTCGGGATTGAGATATGGTGGTGGGAAGGTGTAATGGCTGTGGGATTGGTGTATGAATATTACATGTAATCAAATACTGTGAACAACTTTTTAAAAATAAAATGTAGGCCTGGAAGGATAGCACAGTTGATAGGGCATTTGCCTTGCTCCCGGTCGATCCAGGTTCAATTCCCAGCATACCATATGGTCCCCCAAGCACCGCCGGGAGTGATTCCTGAGTGTAGAGCCAGGAGTAACCCCTGAGCATCACTGGGTGTGACCCAAAAATTTAAAAAAAAGAAATGTATATGTGGGGTGGGGGTGCTGGGAGGGATGCTGGGACTATTGATGGTGGAGAATGGGCACAGGTGGAGGGATGGGTACCCGATCATTGTATGACTGAAATCCAAACATGAAGTTTGTAAGTATATAACTGTACCTCATGGTGATTAACTAATAAAAAAAATTTAAAGAGAACTGTAAAAAAGCCTGGCAAGCTACCATGGTGTATTTGATATGCCAAAAACAGTAACAACAAGTCTCATAATGGAGACATTACTCATGCCCGCTCGAGCAAATTGATGTACAACGGGACAACAGTGCTACAGTGCTCTGTTCAATCAATCCTGTAAAGAAAGGAGGGGACCCGGGGGAGGCTGGTGTGTGGGCTTCCTGGGAGGAGGTGCTAACTGTGGCTCAGAGCACTCAGGCCTGTCCCTAGGGTCCTGTCAGAGCCAGGCCTCTTCCTCCAGTACAGGAAACGTGCTGAGGAGTTCTCAGGAAACAGGAATTGCTTGGGGGGCGGGAATGGCAGCTGGGGAGGAAAGTCCCCCTGTCTCAGGTCGCTGATGACCAAACCCAGCCCCCCCAGGGTCTCTACCCCATAGACAGGCAACTGCCCCTCTGTGTCTTTGTTGTTTGCTCCAGTTCTCCCACTGTGAATGCAAAACATAGAGTCTAAGACACAGTGTAATTTTCCCACTGTATTCTGATGTATTCTGTCCAATTCTTGTCAACCCTATTTTCACAGTAGATTATTGCAGTAACAACAAGTCTTACAATGGAGACGTTACTGGTGTCCCCTAGAGCAAATGGATGAACAACAGGATGACAGTGCTACAATGCTATACCTTGGGTGAAAATTCCTTCACCTGGAGCAGATACACTCTAACCGATTTAAGGTCATCCTTAGAAGGTTTGTTCTTACTGATGATGGGTTTGAATTGGGACAGGGAAGTGCCTCTGCCTACTGACCTTGTCCCTGGAATGGTTGTCCTGACCAGGAGCACCTAAGCCAGGTCTATCCTGTGTGTGACGCAGCACCAAGACTCCGCTAGAGACTGTTATGCCCAGCTAGGTCAGGTGTGGCCAATGTTTCTTCAATCAAGATCATTTCTTTTCACATAGAAGAGAGATTTCTCCCATTACCTTCTTTATTGTCATTGAGGAACACGATAATAATAGTTGAGTGTTGATGCTGGTGGGTCACAAACTCCCTGCACTTCCTCCAGCACCAAATCCCCACAGACCCCCACATTCTTGTGGCCCCTGTGCTCGGCCTCTTCTTCCCAGTGCTCCGCCTTTTCTTCCCAGTGATCCCGGTGTTCCCGGTGTGTGTCATGGAACCATATGGCTGTGGGGATTGGACCAGCACAGCCCCTTTGCAATGTTGACCTCTGAACTGTTTGGCCCTGAAGTTCCGTTTATTTTTTCTGTTCATTATTTTTACTGTTTGTGTCACTTCAAAGACTTGTCAGCTCAAAGAGCCACCTACAGAATGGACTGAGCAAGACCACATACACTGACTCAGCAGGACCACATACAGTGAGTCAGCAGAAACTCATACTGCTAGTCAGCAGGACACGTACATGACTCAGGAGGACACGTACAGTAGTGACTGTAGCATCGAGGGAGGCTGGAACTGAACGGAGGTGAAGATATTTTCTACTACAAGTCATGTACCATGCATCTGAACATTCCCTGATTTCCAGGATTCTTATCTCACATCCCTGATGAACTCTCTGCTCAACTTTCCCTGCCTTATTTTCTGGGCTTCACTGGCTGTTACAAACATATTCTTTGGAACTACTGCAAGAATTCTTTTAATTATTTTCTATTTGATTTGTTTGAGGACAGAAAATATTCCACTATGATCATGTTCTGAACGGGAAACAAATGAAATCACAGGCCTACAGGCTCTAGATGGCTGAGACCATAGCTTAGCCCTGAGAATTTTGGGAGGTTCCTGGGCAAAGAGCTAGAGACCAGGGTCCACCCTGGACCATGGGTGCCATGGAAAAGTCATTGGGAGTCAGAATGGCGCAGAGATCCCTGGGCCTGCCCTTGCCTGGGAGGTCTGCTTTTCTGGTGGTGGACCAGCAGCGACCATATTTGGAACCACCCGAATTCAGCCCAGTTGTCCACTGTCCAGCGGGTGAGGGTCCTGATGCCCAGAAACCATCATTTATTTTGTCTTGGCTGCCCTGAGTAGGTCAGTTCTCACAGTGACTCGAGCATTAGGCAGAAACCCACACTGGGGCACACGATCCTGCTGACCTGTCATCAGAGTGTTTCTCCTGGGTTGCAGCTCTGCTGAGTGGGTATGAGCACCCCCTGCAGGGCAGCCCTGGAGCCGCTACAGTCACAGTCTCACAGTTTCCCCAACTTTATCCTCATTTATTCATTTGGTTCCTGGGTGAGAGAGTGATTCATAGTAAGAAATGCGGTTTCATTGACATAGACATTGAACAATCATATCCTTCAAATTTATTCAGAGAGACTCGGTGGTGCATTTTGAATGTCTAACAGGAACTTTGGAAGGTCCCCAGAATAGTAGAGCTGCCCAGTGGGGTCACCATGTGAGGGAGGGCGGAATGTAGATTCGAATCCCCAAGTTTCTCTGTCTTGGGAGGGCAGACTGGACATTGAGGCTGATCCACAGTGAGAAATTCATTAAGAGTCACATCAGCAAGGGTCTTCGTATGGGGCATCAGTATAACAAGGGTCCTTGGACTCCGGAGGTGCTGGGAGAGGGGGCTCAGGGAGAACATATATGCTCTGGGTTCTGTCTCTTGTCTCACTGTGAAGGGGTCAATGCTGCCGTGTCATAGGACCTGGTCTCTCCTCTACAATGACTGGAGAGGAAGTGGGAAACCTGAATGTCCATTTAGTGAGTGATGCGGGATCAGCCCATCCCGGAGAGCAGGACTCCCAGGTGTAAGGTGAACAGGAAGAGGCTAACTGGGTGCAGGTCAGACGGTAGAGGTCAGTGGGAACAGATTCTGTGTCTCTGAGAGCAGAAGGAAGGAGATCATTACACAAGTGGGTGGACATCAGGATTTCTCTTTCTGATGAAGTGACTCCAGGAGATGATATTGCCTACAAGGTAAATTAAATCTCTACAAGAGAATAATGTGTCTCTCATGCCCCAATGAAAACAAGGACCCATTATTGAAAACTTCCATCAGGAGGCAGAGAGTGAGATAAACTTCTGCCTGCCAACAGTGGAGATGGAGGGTTAAGAGCCACAACCCACAGGACAAGTTGCCATGGCTCTTCTGAGAGCTGAGGGGCAGGTCAGTCCTGATCTCCACAGAAACATGATTCATCTGGTCATGAGCAACATCTGTTCAGGGGTGACTCCTCAGAGCCTGCTGGGGTCCTGCACCCCTGAGGCTCACCCCTCTTCCTCCTGCAGCTGGTTTGTGTGTGGGCCGACAGGGCCTTCCCCTCACTGTGTCTCTCACACAGTAGTACAGGGCCGTGTCCTCCTCCCTCAGGTTGCTCAATTACAGATAGAAGGTGTTCTTTTTTTTATTTTTTATTTATTTTTTAAAATTAAATTTTATTGAATCGCCATGTGGAGGGTTACATAGTTCTCAGGATTATGTCAATTATACAATACTCAAACACCCTTCCCTTCACCAGTGCCCCTATTCCATCACCAACCACCCCAGTATACCTCGCGCCCCCCCCCCCCCGTCCCCGCCCGTCCCCGCCCTTGTAATTGATAAGTTTCACTTAGTTTACGCTTTATCTTGGTTACATTCTGTTTCAACACATTACTCGCTATTGTTGCTGGGGTTTCAAGCAAGTCCCATTGTTTGTTACATAACTTTTCTATTTTTTTTACCCCCTCGACCCGCGCCACCGAGTTCACGCCTGTTTAGTATTCACCACGCTGCCTGACAAAGGAAAAAAACCGGAAAAGATGGTTATTTCCTGTCATCAGCCGGCGTGGGGCTCTGGCTTAGTTGATAGTCTGGTAGAAAGTCTGCAGTTTCTGGAACCAAAAGTAGTGTGCTGGTATCGGCCCTGGCTCGAGATTCCACCAGCATCCAGCTGTTCCATGTACATAAAACTTTATTCCTTTGTATCCCATTCCCATGCCACCAGGTCCGTGTCAACTTAATGAACATCATACTATGGTTAACGCCACGCCGCGTTTCTTCCCGAGAAAGAAGGATATTTCTTCTCAGCTGGTGTGGGGATATGGCTTAGTTCAATCTAGAGAGCTGGCTACCATTTTGGTTGCCTTCAATATTTCAACAAAAAACTTACTATTCTTGTTAGGGTTTCCCACCAAAGTCCAACCCGTTAAAAGGGAACCATTTCATATTGCTGATGATTAGATGACATTAGGTCACGCGGTTGCTGCTGCGGCCGCGCGGTTTTGGGTTTCTGTATAAAGTCCAGGGAAAATTCTGCCTGAAATTCTATCACTACAATCTTTTACCCTTTTATGGTGCTCATAAGATGGGAAAACCTAAAGAAATACCGGGCCCCCGCACGGGCAGAAGTGGGAAAGCTCCCTTGTCCTCCTCAGTCATACTGGAGCTGTGGGCGAGGAGAAGTGGGAAAGCCCACGTGGCTGCACTCTCTTTAAGTGTCCGAGGTGGGCGGAGACCGGTACTTCAACGCCCTCGATTTCCCGCCAGCCGCGCCGCGCATTTGGGTGCGTGTCTCCATTTTGTGCTCAGAGAAGTGGGGTAGAGGCTATGCTGTGCCCAGGAGAGGTTGAGGGAGAGAGAGAGAGATTTAAAAAAAAGAGAAACGCCGGGCCCCCGCACGGGGGGCCTGGCAGAAACGCTCAAATCACATACTGCAGGTTGCTGGTGGGCTGCTGGTGTCCAAAGCAGCTCCCTTGTCCTCCTCAGTCATACTGGAGCTGCAGGCGCGGCGAAGTGGGACATAGAAGGTGTTCTTGATGTTGTCTCTGTAGATGCTGAATCGGCCCTTCACAGATTTGGCGTAGTATATTCTACCACTACCATAACTAGTGTATGAAATCCACTCTAGGCCCTTCCCTGGAGCCTGGCAGACCAATTCATGTCATTGTTGCCAAAATTGAATCCAGAGGCTGCACATGAGAGTCTCAGGGAAACCTGGGCTGCACCAAGTCTCCCCCAGACTCCACCAGCTGCACCTCACACTGGACCCCTGCAAACACAAAGACATCCTGGTCAGGAAACTCTCCTCACACAGAGGATCTGCCTCTCCCATCTCTCCCATGCTCCATCTCTCTGTTGCCCATAAGATACCTCCTAACACAGCCACCAGGAGAAGCCAGCTCAGCCCACATGCCATGTTGGTTCTGTGTGAGTCAGGATGGAGCCCGGGGAACACGTGAACTGACTCCTCTCCTGGAGCTGAGGCTGGGCTGGGCTGTTTTCATCACTGTGGAGAGAGTCTTATTTGCATGTCCTCCTTCTCTATAAAAACTTCTCTTTGAACTTGTCAATAGAAGAAAGGACTCCAGGGCAGGTGAGGTGTTCTGGGGTGCCTGTATCCAGGAACAGATTCAGTACTCTGCTATTCCAGTATCAGTTATTATATGGCAACTAAATTAATTGATATTCTTTAATGTTTATTTTTATATAAATCCTGTTATGTGTATAGTATTATTTCTATTTCATGATATAATATGACACATAAAAGCTTAATTTACTCAAAATACATTTTAAGAGTTGGTCCCACTATTGACACAAAAGAAATCCATGTGTTACTCACACTTGTCACTGTTTTGGGAGCAAATTTTTAAGATAGAATCAGGAGTAAGGCAGAATGGCCAGATAACAGGGCCCTGATATCTGGAAATCCACAGAAGCAAGTCCATGTTGCTGCTGTTTTTGTGTTTTATCTCAGAGTAAACACCTCTGGGGTTAAAGGGATTTGTCTCAATTACCTAAGGCCCTCGGATGTGTAAGAACTAAGCTTAGACAGAGTAAGTTACAAAATTGACCTAAGAAAGTCGTTCTTCTGAAGATTCCTGGTTCTAAATAATAACTCTCAATGTCCTGGGCTTTTGGAGCTCTCAGTGGTGTTAGTCCCTTGAACAACATCCTTTCTCTTGGGCATTAGGAGCTCTCAGTCGACTAGGGTGTTAGTCCCCTGAACAACAGTCTTTATCTCTTCAGTCTGTCTGTCTGTTCATACTCACAGAATCCCACGGTTGGTCCCTGTTCACCAGGATCGGTCCCCAGTAACTAGAGATGCAGAGGCAGTAGAGGGGGAAGGTTCCTGTCCTGCATGTGGTTAATCAGGTTAATTCCCTGCCCTTCACATGGCTTCCCATGCCGCCACCAGGTGAGACCCTGAACACAGAACCAGGAGTATACCCAAAGTGGCACAAACAACACAACCAAACCAAGAGGGGCTGAAACTTAGTACAGTGGTAGGGCACTTGCCTTGCACATGGCTGACCCAGGTTTGATCCCCTATATTCCATGTGGTCCCCCAAGCACCTTCAAGAGTAATTCCTGGGGACTGATACAGGAAGTACCCCTGAGCATCACTAGGGCTGACTCCAAACCCAAAAGAAGAATAAAACAAAACAAACAACATAAACAAAATATGGGCTAGACAACTGTCAAGAACTTTTTCCATATATTGAGAACAAGTTGTATTTATTCTAAATTTTGTGTTTATCTGAAGTTCTTGGAACCAGGGAACATTGAGGTATATGGAGTGTGGCTCCATTTCACCTTCTTATCATGTAAGCATTTATGTAGTAGTAAAAATCACAACAGGCCATGACCTAAACAGAATACTGATTATAGATCAGTAATGTTTTGTAAACACTAGCATATATGGACACCTCTGCTCACCCCAGTGTTTCCCCTTGGTCCATGTAATTCCTCCCCCCAATGCCTCACCCCACCCTCATGCTCTCTGCATGGCTTCCTGTTTGTGTAAATGTGTATACGGTGTGATGACGGAGATTCACTCTCATTAGCCTTCCATTCTAGGGATATATTATGGGTTTTTACTCGGACCAAAAGGCATCTTGGATTACTCCCAGTTCCAGACCTTTAAAAAAGGCCTGGTACTTTCTAGGAGGGAGAAAATGAGGAAAGTTCTATATATAAGTTCTATATCTTACATGAATATAAAGAGAAATATATAAAAATAATAACAAACAGGAAAGTACCGAATAATACTCCCCCTGCCAGGCATTGAAGTCCTGGGGGCATGGTGGGGGTGAGTGTTGGGGACAGGGAGGGGGGTTGGGAGTATGAGGGTGTCACTGAAAGTGGAGCTGCTCAGGGAGCGATGGGGAAGGGTCCTAGGAAAGACGCTGGAACTGGGCATGGATGGGAGTGGGTGGGGTGATGGGGCTTGAGCGTCTCTGTGTTATGACAGAATCTTGGCACGTGTGGGCTTCTAGCACATGGTGACCCTCTTTGCCCCCTGGTGGAGCCATTTCCGAGATGGCTTCCGAGTGTCTTCTGGTGATCCGCAGCGTCTCTGCAGCCCCCTCCTGTGGTCTGGGGGTCTTGCAGAGACCCCCAATTCCCAGTGTGAATAGAGGAAGTGCGTACTCAGCACCAGTGGGGGCAGGAAGTGTGAGCACTGAGAAGCCTGATTCACACCAGATTCCCCAGGGAGGTGTGTTCAGAGACAGCCCCATGGAGAAGGGAATCCTTCCTGCCTCCACGTGGAGGTCACTCATGCCTGAGTCCCATCACAGCTCACAGAGAACTTAGAGTAAGTCTGGTTTGCAGAGAAAGGGCCGCATGGGGAAGTTCTGCAAAGGGAGAGCAAAGGGCCACAGTACAAGATAGAAATGCTGATATAGAAAAACTTAACTTGTGAAAATCAATGTCACTGTCAGTAGATTACTATGGTGTTTGATTCATAGGCCGGTAGAATTTCTAAGTCCCATTAAGGATCAATATCCTTGAATGTCAGCTGGGTATTTGACGTCTTGTGAAAATTTGAATGACAAATGTCTGTGAACAGAAACACTCCTTGTACTGTCTTTCAATTCACTGTCTTTGAATATTATCTGAACATCTTTTTTCTCAAGAAAATAGATTTTCTCTATAAAGTGTGACCATCCAGGCCATTTCGGTTCCAAATGGACTAAAATCAGATGCAGGAGGAGTCAACCATTATTCCTGTCTCCTTCTGGGCAATAAGCTCATCTGTCCCTGTCCAGGGGACACAGCGTGGGGCTCTGGGTCTCAGGGTGCAGAAGGAGAAGGAATTGCAGCCCCTGATTTCCTGGTTATGGCAGGCCAAGAGCACAGCAAGTGAATAATAAATCATCATTGATGTATATTTTTCAGATGATATTTTTGCTTGCAATCAATGAACATTCTAGCTACCCGGATCAGTGTTTTGTCCACTTAAGTTGTGACGCCCACAGCATCTTCCTGACCAATACACACAAGAGAGTAACAGGGACCCTTCCTGAAGGCCCTGCAGAGTGAGTGCCCAGGAGTGTGGGCTGAGGGGTGTGGGCTGGAGCCTTCCCCGAGTCCTCCTGCAGCTCCTCCCTTAGCCCAGCACTGAGGGACACGGCAGAGTGAGGAAGAAGAGGAGACTCAGGGGTCACAGGTGGTTCGTCAGGTGACCAGGCACCCCCTGACTGGAGACTCAGCAGAGCCTATCCCTGGGCGTCCCTGAGCACTGGAGTGAGAGTCTCTGGGGAGCAGACAGTGGGGAGTGTGCGGAGTCACTGCGGGGAGGGTCAGAGACCTTCATCTCCATGTGTCTGGGTGGAAACAGGGGCTGCAGGAAGTGTGAGATCCTGGAGGAAGTCGGTACAGAGATCCTTGCGGGAGATTTGAGAATGGACCTGTCCTGAGTGTGAGTGATGGCAGGACAGGGATTCCTGTGTGACCTTGCAGTCACTCTGAGTACAGTGTGGGTCAGTTACTGTGCTGTTAGGATTCCCTTTGTGGGCCTGACCCCTTCTTGGTCCTTGTACCCCTTTCAGTCCTGAGCGCCCTCTGGTGGCCCTGGAGAGCCCTGCAGCCCAGCCTGTCTCAGCAGGTTTGTGTCTGGGCTCACTCTGACTTCCCCTCACTGTGTCACTCCACAGTAATACACAGCTGTGTCCTCGGGGGTCACTGAGCTCAGCTGCAGGGAGAACTGGTTCTTGTTCATGTCTCTGCTGATGGAGACGCGGCTCTTGAAGGTCGGGCTGTAGTAGGTGTTTCCACTAGAACATATTTCCCCCAACCAGAGCAGGCCCTTCCCTGGGGACTGGCGGATCCATTCCCAGCAGGAACCCGAGGAGATGAAGTAACCAGAGACAGAGCAGGTGAGGGAGAGGGTCTGGGAGGGGGCCACCAGTCCTGGGCCCGATTCCTGCAGCTGCACCTGGGACAGGACACCTGAGGACAAGGAGAATCAGTCACTGTCAGTCCCTGCAGTCACTCCCTCCCCTAGACCCTGTCACATCTGGGACACTCACCCAAGGGGGATGTCACCAGGCAGAGGAGAAGACCCCACAGAATCATCTTCTCGAGCACAGCTCTGCCTTCCCCAGAGACTCAGCCCTGAGTGAGGAGACAGCTGTGAGCTCCACAGCCCAGAGAGCATTTGACCCCAGAGCCTGAGAGGGATTTGCATGAGGTGACCCAGTCTGTTCTAAGGGAAACTTTCTGACCTTGGATCTCCTTGTCTCATCGGGGCTCTGAACTCACACACCCTGTCTGGTGGATTGAGCACTTGCTGATGAGGCACATGGAAACAGGTCATAGGAGGCTCCTCACATATTTTAATAATCTGTTTTAGTCGAGTTAAAGTAATCACAATCATTTCAATTTCAAGTTGCTAAAGAAAAAAGTTTGCATTCTTTATGTTTCAAAAAAACTTCAAATATAGCCCCATTTAGAATGTTCATAATCATAATCTTATTTAAATTTGCTTCATATCTGTTTCTATGAAATATTATCCAAATGAAAACTTCCCTTCCCGGTACTCATTTCTTTCTATAAAGAAATTATGACATTGTTGTATCTGATAACTGTTTACAAAGCACATAGTTAATAGAAACTTCCTGTTTGAGTTTTATTTATTTATTTTTTGTTTGGGGCCATACTCAGTGATTCTCAGTCATAACTCCTAGCTTTGCAGTCAAGAGTTACTCCTGGCTATGGCTGTTTCATTCTGGGCATCCTGGAGGGGGTGGGTGTGTCCACTACCCACCCCATTGGAGTCAGCCTGGTAGCCAAAACCGCCCAGAACTCAACTGCCCCCATGCTCAAGGCCGCTCTCCACATGCTTGAATGAGTTTCACCCAGAGTGAGTCTATTCCTGGTCATTGCACACTTTACACCACCAATATACCAAGAGTAGTACCCCACATTTGGTGGGGTTTAAAGTTGATGGAAAACATCTCAGTGGGAAATACATTTATACACACACACACACACACACACATATATATGTATATATATATATATGCACAGAAGTCTCAACCTTTAATAGAACTTAACTAATCTCTTATAGAAGAAATTAATGGTCCCTGGGTGAAGTACAACAATTTCCACACTTTCCTCTAACAAAATATTTTAATCTCATTTTTAGAGGATTATTCGTAACAATACAAAATAAATTATTTTGGTTCAATCAGGGTCTGGGACTCAGGATTGAGATATGGTGGTGGGAAGGTGTAATGGCTGTGGGATTGGTGTACGAATATTACATGTAATCAAATACTGTGAACAACTTTTTAAAAATAAAATGTAGGCCTGGAAGGATAGCACAGTTGATAGGGCATTTGCCTTGCTCCCGGTCGATTCAGGTTCAATTCCCAGCATACCATATGGTCCCCTGAGCACCGCCGGGAGTGATTCCTGAGTGCAGAGCCAGGAGT
The DNA here is from genome assembly GCF_027595985.1 of Sorex araneus. Taxonomy (NCBI): domain Eukaryota; kingdom Metazoa; phylum Chordata; class Mammalia; order Eulipotyphla; family Soricidae; genus Sorex; species Sorex araneus. The sequence goes on from NC_073313.1 coordinate 121,346,534, forward strand.
AACCCCTGAGCATCACTGGGTGTGACCCAAAAATAAAAAAAAAGAAATGTATATGTGGGGTGGGGGTGCTGGGAGGTATGCTGGGACTATTGATGGTGGAGAATGGGCACAGGTGGAGGGATGGGTACCCGATCATTGTATGACTGAAATCCAAACATGAAGTTTGTAAGTATATAACTGTACCTCATGGTGATTAACTAATAAAAAAAATTTTAAGAGAACTGTAAAAAAGCCTGGCAAGCTACCATGGTGTATTTGATATGCCAAAAACAGTAACAACAAGTCTCATAATGGAGACATTACTCATGTCCGCTCGAGCAAATTGATGTACAACGGGACAACAGTGCTACAGTGCTCTGTTCAATCAATCCTGTAAAGAAAGGAGGGGACCCGGGGGAGGCTGGTGTGTGGGCTCCCTGGAGGAGGTGCTGACTGTGGCTCAGAGCACTGAGGCCTGTCCCTAGGGTCCTGTCAGAGCCGGGCCTCTTCCTCCAGTACAGGAAACGTGCTGAAGAGCTCTCAGGAAACAGGAATTGCTTGGGGGGGCAGGAATGGCAGCTGGGGAGGAAAGTCCCCCTGTCTCAGGTCACTGATGACCAAACCCAGCCCCCCCAGGGTCTCTACCCCATAGACAAGCAACTGCCCCTCTGTGTCTTTGTTGTTTGCTTCAGTTCTCCCACTGTGAATGCAAAACATAGAGTCTAAGAGACAGTGTAATTTTCCCACTGTATTCTGATGTATCTGAGTCCAATTCTTGTCAACCCTATTTTCACAGTAGATTATTGCAGTAACAACAAGTCTTACAATGGAGACGTTACTGGTGTCCCCTAGAGCAAATCGATTAACAAAAGGACGACAGTGCTACAATGCTATACCTTGGGTAAAAATTCCTTCACCTGGAGCAGATACACTCTAACCAATTTAAGGTCATCCTTAGAAGGTTTGTTCTTACTGATGATGGGTTTGAATTGGGACAGGGAAGTGCCTCTGCCTACTGACCTTGTCCCTGGAATGGTTGTCCTGACCAGGAGCACCTAAGCCAGGTCTATCCTGTGTGTGACGCAGCACCAAGACTCCGCTAGAGACTGTTATGCCCAGCTAGGTCAGATGTGGCCAATGTTTCTTCAATCAAGATCATTCCTTTTCACATAGAGGAGAGATTTCTCCCATTACCTTCTTTATTGTCATTGAGGAACACGATAATAATAGTTGAGTGTTGATGCTGGTGGGTCACAAACTCCCTGCACTTCCTCCAGCACCAAATCCCCACAGACCCCCCACACTCTTGTGGCCCCTGTGCTCGGCCTCTTCTTCCCAGTGATCCCGGTGTTCCCGGTGTGTGTCATGGAACCATATGGCTGTGGGGATTGGACCAGCACAGCCCCTCTGCAATGTTGACCTCTGAACTGTTTGGCCCTGAAGTTCCGTTTATTTTTTCTGTTCATTATTTTTACTGTTTGTGTCACTTCAAACACTTGTCAGCTCAAAGAGCCACCTACAGAATGGACTGAGCAGGACCACATACACTGACTCAGCAGGACCACATACAGTGAGTCAGCAGAAACTCATACTGCTAGTCAGCAGGACACGTACATGACTCAGGAGGACACGTACAGTAGTGACTGTAGCATCGAGGGAGGCTGGAACTGAACGGAGGTGAAGATATTTTCTACTACAAGTCATGTACCATGCATCTGAACATTCCCTGATTTCCAGGATTCTTATCTCACATCCCTGATGAACTCTCTGCTCAACTTTCCCTGCCTTGTTTTCTGGGCTTCACTGGCTGTTACAAATATATTCTTTGGAACTACTGCAAGAATTCTTTTAATTATTTTCTATTTGATTTGTCTGAGGACAGAAAATATTCCACTATGATCATGTTCTGAACGGGAAACAAATGAAATCACAGGCCTACAGGCTCTAGATGGCTGAGACCATAGCTTAGCCCTGAGAATTTTGGGAGGTTCCTGGGCAAAGAGCTAGAGACCAGGGTCCACCCTGGACCATGGGTGCCATGAAAAGTCATTGGGAGTCAGAATGGCGCAGAGATCCCTGGGCCTGCCCTTGCCTGGGAGGTCTGCTTTTCTGGTGGTGGACCAGCAGCGACCATATTTGGAACCACCCGAATTCAGCCCAGATATTCACTGTCCAGCGGGTGAGGGTCCTGATGCCCAGAAACCATCATTTATTTTGTCTTGGCTGCCCTGAGTAGGTCAGTTCTCACAGTGACTCGAGCATTAGGCAGAAACCCACACTGGGGCACACGATCCTGCTGACCTGTCATCAGAGTGTTTCTCCTGGGTTGCAGCTCTGCTGAGTGGGTATGAGCACCCCCTGCAGGGCAGCCCTGGAGCTGCTACAGTCACAGTCTCACAGTTTCCCCAACTTTATCCTCATTTATTCATTTGGTTCCTGGGTGAGAGAGTGATTCATAGTAAGAAATGCGGTTTCATTGACATAGACATTGAACAATCATATCCTTCAAATTTATTCAGAGAGACGCGGTGGTGCATTTTGAATGTCTAACAGGAACTTTGGAAGGTCCCCAGAATAGTAGAGCTGCCCAGTGGGGTCACCATGTGAGGGAGGGCGGAATGTAGATTCGAATCCCCAAGTTTCTCTGTCTCGGGAGGGCAGACTGGACATTGAGGCTGATCCACAGTGAGAAATTCATTAAGAGTCACATCAGCAAGGGTCTTTGTATGGGGCATCAGTATAACAAGGGTCCTTGGACTCCGGAGGTGCTGGGAGAGGGGGCTCAGGGAGAACATATATGCTCTGGGTTCTGTCTCTTGTCTCACTGTGAAGGGGTCAATGCTGCCGTGTCATAGGACCTGGTCTCTCCTCTACAATGACTGGAGAGGAAGTGGGAAACCTGAATGTCCATTTAGTGAGTGACGCTGGATCAGCCCATCCCGGAGAGCAGGACTCCCAGGTGTAAGGTGAACAGGAAGAGGCTAACTGGGTGCAGGTCAGATGGCAGAGGTCAGTGGGAACAGATTCTGTGTCTCTGAGAGCAGAAGGAAGGAGATCATTACACAAGTGGGTGGACATCAGGATTTCTCTTTCTGATGAAGTGACTCCAGGAGATGATATTGCCTACAGGGTAAATTAAATCTCTACAAGAGAATAATGTGTCTCTCATGCCCCAATGAAAACAAGGACCCATTATTGAAAACTTCCATCAGGAGGCAGAGAGTGAGATAAACTTCTGCCTGCCAATAGTGGAGATGGAGGGTTAAGAGCCACAACCCACAGGACAAGTTGCCATGGCTCTTCTGAGAGCTGAGGGGCAGGTCAGTCCTGATCTCCACAGAAACATGATTCATCTGGTCATGAGCAACGTCTGTTCAGGGGTGACTCCTCAGAGCCTGCTGGGGTCCTGCACCCCTGAGGATCACCCCTCTTCCTCCTGCAGCTGGTTTGTGTGTGGGCCGACAGGGCCTTCCCCTCACTGTGTCTCTCACACAGTAGTACAGGGCCGTGTCCTCCTCCCTCAGGCTGCTCAATTACAGATAGAAGGTGTTCTTTTTTTTTCTTTTTTTAAATTAAATTTTATTGAATCGCCATGTGGAGGGTTACATAGTTCTCAGGATTATGTCAATTATACAATACTCAAACACCCTTCCCTTCACCGGTGCCCCTATTCCATCACCAACCACCCCAGTATACCTCGCGCCCCCCCCCCGCCCCGTCCCTGCCCTTGTACTTGATAAGTTTTACTTAGTTTACGCTTTATCTTGGTTACATTCTGTTTCAACACATTACTCGCTATTGTTGCTGGGGTTTCAAGCAAGTCCCATTGTTTGTTACATAACTTTTCTATTTTTTTCCCCCCTCGACCCGCGCCACCGAATTCACGCCTGTTTAGTATTCACCACGCTGCCTGACAAAGGAAAAAAAAAACGGAAAAGATGGTTATTTCCTGTCATCAGCCGGTGTGGGGCTCTGGCTTAGTTGATAGTCTGGTAGAAAGTCTGCAGTTTCTGGAACCAAAAGTAGTGTGCTGGTATTGGCCCCGGCTCGAGATTCCACCAGCATCCCGCTGTTCCATGTACATAATATTTTATTCCCTTGTATCCCATTCCCATGCCACCAGGTCCGTGTCAACTTAATGGACATCATACTATGGTTAACGCCATGCCGCGTTTCTTCCCGAGAAAGAAGGATATTTCTTCTCAGCTGGCGTGGGGATATGGCTTAGTTCAATCTAGAGAGCTGGCTACCATTTTGGTTGCCTTCAATATTTCAACAAAAAACTTACTATTCTTGTTAGGGTTTCCCACCAAAGTCCAACCTGTTAAAAGGGAACCATTTCATATTGTTGATGATTAGATGACATTAGGTTGTGCGGCCGCAGCAGCGGCCGCGCGGTTTTGGGTTTCTGTATAAAGTCCAGGGAAAATTCTGCCTGAAATTCTATCACTACAATCTTTTACCCTTTTATGGTGCTCATAAGATGGGAAAACCTAGAGAAATACCGGGCCCCTGCACGGGCGGAAGTGGGAAAGCTCCCTTGTCCTCCTCAGTCATGCTGGAGCTGCGGGCGCGGCGAAGTGGGAAAGCCCACGTGGCTGCACTCTCTTTAAGTGTCCGAGGTGGGCGGAGACCGGTACTTCCCCGCCCTCGATCTCCCGCCAGCCGCGCCTCGCATTTGGGTGCGTGTCTCCATTTTGTGCTCAGAGAAGTGGGGTGGAGGCTGTGCTGTGCCCAGGAGAGGTTGAGGGAGAGAGAGAGAGAGATTTAAAAAAAAGAGAGAAATGCCGGGCCCCCGCACGGGGGGCCTGGCGGAAATGCTCAAATCACATACTGCAGGTTGCTGGTGGGCTGCTGGTGTCCAAAGCAGCTCCCTTGTCCTCCTCAGTCATACTGGAGCTGCGGGCGCGGCGAAGTGGGACATAGAAGGTGTTCTTGATGTTGTTTCTGTAGATGCTGAATCGCCCTTCACAGATTTGGCATAGTAAATTCTACCACTACCATAACTAGTATATGAAATCCACTCTAGGCCCTTCCCTGGAGCCTGGCAGACCAATTCATGTCATTGTTGCCAAAATTGAATCCAGAGGCTGCACATGAGAGTCTCAGGGAAACCTGGGCTGCACCAAGTCTCCCCCAGACTCCACCAGCTGCACCTCACACTGGACCCCTGCAAACACAAAGACATCCTGGTCAGGAAACTCTCCTCACACAGAGGATCTGCCTTTCCCATCTCTCCCATGCTCCATCTCTCTGTTGCCCATAAGATACCTCCTAACACAGCCACCAGGAGAAGCCAGCTCAGCCCACATGCCATGTTGGTTCTGTGTGAGTCAGGATGGAGCCCCAGGAATATGTGAACTGACTCCTCTCCTGGAGCTGAGGCTGGGCCGGGCTGTTTTCATCACTGTGGAGAGAGTCTTATTTGCATGTCCTCCTTCTCTACAAAAACTTCTCTTTGAACTTGTCAATAGAAGAAAGGACTCCAGGGCAGGTGAGGTGTTCTGGGGTGCCTGTATCCAGGAACAGATTCAGTACTCTGCTATTCCAGTATCAGTTATTATATGGCAACTAAATTAATTGATATTCTTTAATGTTTACTTTTATATAAATCCTGTTATGTGTATAGTATTATTTCTATTTCATGATATAATATGACACATAAAAGCTTAATGTACTCAAAATACATTTTAAGAGTTGGTCCCACTATTGACACAAAAGAAATCCATGTGTTACTCACACTTGTCACTGTTTTGGGAGCAAATTTTTAAGATAGAATCAGGAGTAAGGCAGAATGGCCAGATAACAGGGCCCTGATATCTGGAAATCCACAGAAGCAAGTCCATGTTGCTGCTGTTTTTGTGTTTTATCTCAGAGTAAACACCTCTGGGGTTAAAGGGATTTGTCTCAATTACCTAAGGCCCTCGGATGTGTAAGAGCTAAGCTTAGACAGAGTAAGTTACAAAATTGACCTAAGAAAGTCGTTCTTCTGAAGATTCCTGGTTCTAAATAATAACTCTCAATGTCCTGGGCTTTTGGAGCTCTCAGTGGTGTTAGTCCCTTGAACAACATCCTTTCTCTTGGGCATTAGGAGCTCTCAGTCGACTAGGGTGTTAGTCCCCTGAACAACAGTCTTTATCTCTTCAGTCTGTCTGTCTGTTCATACTCACAGAATCCCACGGTTGGTCCCTGTTCACCAGGATCGGTCCCCAGTAACTAGAGATGCAGAGGCAGTAGAGGGGGAAGGTTCCTGCCCTACATGTGGTTAATCAGGTTAATTCCCTGCCCTTCACATGGCTTCCCATGCCACCACCAGGTGAGACCCTGAACACAGAACCAGGAGTATACCCAAAGTGGCACAAACAACACAACCAAACCAAGAGGGGCTGAAACTTAGTACAGTGGTAGGGCACTTGCCTTGCACATGGCTGACCCAGGTTTGATCCCCTATATTCCATGTGGTCCCCCAAGCACCTTCAAGAGTAATTCCTGGGGACTGATACAGGAAGTACCCCTGAGCATCACTAGGGCTGACTCCAAACCCAAAAGAAGAATAAAACAAAACAAACAACATAAACAAAATATGGGCTAGACAACTGTCAAGAACTTTTTCCATATATTGAGAACAAGTTGTATTTATTCTAAATTTTGTGTTTATCTGAAGTTCTTGGAACCAGGGAACATTGGGGTATATGGAGTGTGACTCTTCACACTAATTGTGGCTCCATTTCACCTTCTTATCGTGTAAGCATTTATGTAGTAGTAAAAATCACAACAGGCCATGACCTAAACAGAATACTGATTATAGATCAGTAATGTTTTGTAAACACTAGCATATATGGACACCTCTGCTCACCCCAGTGTTTCCCCTTGGTCCATGTAATTCCTCCCCCCAATGCCTCACCCCTCCCTCATGCTCTCTGCATGGCTTCCTGTTTGTGTAAATGTGTATACGGTGTGATGACGGAGATTCACTCTCATTAGCCTTCCATTCTAGGGATATATTATGGGTTTTTACTCGGACCTAAAGGCATCTTGGATTACTCCCAGTTCCAGACCTTTAAAAAAGGCCTGGTACTTTCTAGGAGGGAGAAAATGAGGAAAGTTCTATATATAAGTTCTATATCTTACATGAATATAAAGAGAAATATATAAAAATAATAACAAACAGAAAAGTACCGATTAATACTCCCCCTGCCAGGCATTGAAGTCCTGGGGGCATGGTGGGGGTGAGTGTTGGGGACAGGGAGGGGGGTTGGGAGTATGAGGGTGTCACTGAAAGTGGAGCTGCTCAGGGAGCGATGGGGAAGGGTCCTAGGAAAGACGCTGGAACTGGGCATGGATGGGAGTGGGTGGGGTGATGGGGCTTGAGCGTCTCTGTGTTATGACAGAATATTGGCACGTGTGGGCTTCTAGCACATGGTGACCCTCTTTGCCCCCTGGTGGAGCCATTTCTGAGATGGCTTCTGAGTGTCTTCTGGTGATCCGCAGCGTCTCTGCAGCCCCCTCCTGTGGTCTGGGAGTCTTGCAGAGACCCCCAATTCCCAGTGTGAATAGAGGAAGTGCGTACTCAGCACCAGTGGGGGCAGGAAGTGTGAGCACTGAGAAGCCTGATTCACACCAGATTCCCCAGGGAGGTGTGTTCAGAGACAGCCCCATGGAGAAGGGAATCCTTCCTGCCTCCACGTGGAGGTCACTCATGCCTGAGTCCCATCACAGCTCACAGAGACCTTAGAGTAAGTCTGGTTTGCAGAGAAAGGGCTGCATGGGGAAGTTCTGCAAAGGGAGAGCAAAGGGCCACAGTACAAGATAGAAATGCTGATATAGAAAAACTTAACTTGTGAAAATCAATGTCACTGTCAGTAGATTACTATGGTGTTTGATTCATAGGCTGGTAGAATTTCTAAGTCCCATTAAGGATCAATATCCTTGAATATCAGCTGGGTATTTGACGTCTTGTGAAAATTTGAATGACAAATGTCTGTGAACAGAAACACTCCTTGTACTGTCTTTCAATTCACTGTCTTTGAATATTATCTGAACATCTTTTTTCTCAAGAAAATAGATTTTCTCTATAAAGTGTGACCATCCAGGCCATTTCGGTTCCAAATGGACTAAAATCAGATGCAGGAGGAGTCAACCATTATTCCTGTCTCCTTCTGGGCAATAAGCTCATCTGTCCCTGTCCAGGGGACACAGCGTGGGGCTCTGGGTCTCAGGGTGCAGAAGGAGAAGGAATTGCAGCCCCTGATTTCCTGGTTATGGCAGGCCAAGAGCACAGCAAGTGAATAATAAATCATCATTGATGTATATTTTTCAGATGATATTTTTGCTTGCAATCAATGAACATTCTAGCTACCCGGATCAGTGTTTTGTCCAGTTAAGTTGTGACGCCCACAGCATCTTCTTGACCAATACACACAAGAGAGTAACAGGGACCCTTCCTGAAGGCCCTGCAGAGTGAGTGCCCAGAAGTGTGGGCTGAGGGGTGTGGGCTGGAGCCTCCCCTGAGTCCTCCTGCAGCTCCTCCCTTAGCCCAGCACTGAGGGACACAGCAGAGTGAGGAAGAAGAGGAGACTCAGGGGTCACAGGTGGTTCGTCAGGTGACCAGGCACCCCCTGACTGGAGACTCAGCAGAGCCTATCCCTGGGCGTCCCTGAGCACTGGAGTGAGAGTCTCTGGGGAGCAGACAGTGGGGAGTGTGCGGAGTCACTGCGGGGAGGGTCAGAGACCTTCACCTCCATGAACTGGGCGGAAACAGGGGCTGCAGGAAGTGTGAGATCCTGGAGGAAGTCTGTACAGAGATCCTTGCGGGAGATTTGAGAATGGACCTGTCCTGAGAGTGAGTGATGGCAGGACAGGGATTCCTGTGTGACCTTGCAGTCACTCTGAGTACAGTGTGGGTCAGTTACTGTGCTGTTAGGATTCCCTTTGTGGGCCTGACCCCTTCTTGGTCCTTGTGCCCCTTTCAATCCTGAGCGCCCTCTGGTGGCCCTGGAGAGCCCTGCAGCCCAGCCTGTCTCAGCAGGTTTGTGTCTGGGCTCACTCTGACTTCCCCTCACTGTGATTCTCTCTCGCACAGTAATACACAGCTGTGTCCTCGGGGGTCACTGAGATCAGCTGCAGGGAGAACTGGTTCTTGTTCGTGTCTCTGGTGATGGAGATGCGGCTCCTGAAGGATGGGCTGTAGTAGGTGCTTCTACTAGAACATATTTCCCCCAACCAGAGCAGGCCCTTCCCTGGGGGCTGGCGGATCCAGTCCAAGCAGTAAGGACTGGTTGTGATGGAGAATCCAGAGACAGAGCAGGTGAGGGAGAGGATCTGGGAGGGGGCCACCAGTCCTGGGCCCGACTCTTGCAGCTGTACCTGGGACAGGACACCTGGGGACAAGGAGTATCATTCACTGTCAGTCCCTGCAGTCACTCCCTCCCCTAGACCCTGTCACATCTGGGACACTCACCCAGGGGTGCTGTCACCAGGCAGAGGATGAGACTCCACAGAATCATCTTCTTCTTGAGCACAGCTCTGCCTTCCCCAGAGACTCAGCCCTGAGTAAGGAGACAGCTGTGAGCTCCACAGCCCAGAGAGCATTTGACCCCAGAGCCTGAGAGGGATTTGCATGAGGTGACCCAGTCTGTTATAAGGGGAAATTTTCTGACCTTGGATCTCCTTGTCCCACTGGGGTGCTGAACTCACACACCCTGTCTAGTGGGTTCTGCACTTGCCGATGAAGCACATGGGAACAGGTCATAGTAGGTGCCTCACTTATTTTAATAATCTGTCTTAGTCAAGTTAAAATGATCACAATTATTTTAATTTGATAGAAAATTGTTTGCTTTTTTAATAGTCCAAGAAATGTTTTTAATATAACCACCATTTAGAATGCTTATAATCTTAGCACTGTAGCACTGTTGTCCCATTGTTCATCGATTTCCTTGAGTGGGCACCAATTAACATCTCCATTGAGACTCATTGTTACTGTTTTTGGCATATCAAACATGCCATGGGTAGATTGCCAGGCTCTGCCATTAGTTTGGGATACTCTCGGTAGCTTGCTGGGCTCTCCGAGAGGCTTATTATCATAACTGTACATAAATTTGTTTCTCATCTCTGTCTCTGTAAAATAATAGCCAAATGAAAACTGTCCTTTCCGGTACTGATCTCTTTCCTTAAAGAAATTATAACATGGGTGTATCTGGGAACTGTTAACAAAGTACGTAGTTAATCGAAATTTCCCATTTGCTTTTTATTTTATTATTTTGTTTTGATGCTGCACTCAGTTATTCTCAGTGGTAATTCCTAGCTTTACACTCAAGAATTATTCCTGGTGATGGCTGTTATGGTGCTGGGGGCAGTTTGTGCATGTGACCACCTAGCTACTGGAAAATGTGGAATCCCGGCAGAAGAGGCCCAGTCTCGATCTGAAGAGGCTTGGAGATCTCTGCTCCGGGTCCTGCACACCTGGTTTCCTCTGTTGGTTTCTTCATATGTGAGGCTCATCCGAGCATGTGGAGAGTGGCCTTGGGCATGGCTGTGGCTGTGTTCCAGAGGTCTTCGGCTGCTGTGGCTCTAATTAGGGAAGGGAGGGAAATAGAACCCACCCTCCTCCAAGGGCCCCAGTGAAGACAGCCAGGTGTGGGGGCAAGAGACTCACACATGAAGAGACCAGCAGAGGAACCCAGGTGTGTAGCACCTGGGGCTGAGGTCTCCACACCTGCTCAGATTGGGACTGGGCCTCTTCCAACCCGATCCCGAATTTTCCAGTAGCTAGGCAGTCACACCCACAAACTGCCCAGGCGCTGTGTAATCTCATCAATGGCCAACATCCAGAGACTATAAAACCAGGCTCCCGGAATCGCGCGGCCACTGCGCAGCCATGTGATATCTTATAACCTAATTCTCTATTTCTTGGAGTACCTGGCAAGCTACCGAGAGCTTCCTGCCTGTACAGGAGAGCCTGGCAAGCTCCCCATGGTGTATTTATATGCCAAATACAGTAGCAATGATGGGTCTCATTCTCCTGACCTTGAAAGAGACTCTAATGCAGCACCGTTGGGAAGGACAGGTTAAGAGAGGCTGCTAAAATCTCAGGGCTAGGACAAATGGAGATGTTACTGGGCCTGCTGAAGCAAATCAACCATCAGTGGGATGATACTGATAGTGATAGTGATGGCTGTTTCATTTGGGGCAAATCAAGGTGTCGGGTGAGGCCCCTCTCAACCCCAACGAAACCAGCCCTAGGAATCAAAAACCGCTAGAACTCAACCACTGCCTTGCTCAAAGCTGCTCTCCACATGCTTGGACAGGTCTCAATCAGGATTGAATCAATTCCTGGAATAACACACATTACACCACCAATATAACAAGAGTAGCACACCACATTTGATAAGGTTTAAAGAAGAAGGCAACCAAGCTTAGTGAGAAATATACATATATATGTACATATATATACTTATAAGCAAACAGGCTCAAACTTTAACATGTTACTAAACTCTAATAGAAGAGCTTAATGGTTTTTTTGTGAAATAGAAAAATATTCACACACTTTAAGAAACTTTTTTGAGTGGATTTTTTGAGTGGAATGCTCATAAGAAGCAATACAAAATAAATCATTTTAGTTCTGTTTTGGGGGGAGGGTTTGGGATTCGGGATGGTTTGGGTAGTGGGAAGGTGTAATTGTGCTGGGATTGGTGTTTAAATATTAAACAAAATCAAATATTGTGAACAACTTTATAAAATAAAAGTAAATTATAGACCGTTGCAGTGCTTCCCTACACACAACCCCAAATGTATGATCATCTAATCTTCGATAAGGGAGCAAGAGATGTGAAGTGGAGCAAGGAAAGTCTCTTTAACAAATGGTGCTGGCACAACTGGACAACCACAAAAAAATGGGCTTAGACCTTGACCTGACACCATGCACAAAAGTCAGATCAAAATGGATTAAAGACCTCAACATTAGACCACAAACCATAAGGTACATTGAAGACAAGGTCAGCAAAACCCTCCACGATATTGAAGATAAAGGTATCTTCAAAGGTGACACAGAACTAAGCAATCTAGTAAAAACAGAGATCAACAAATGGGACTACATTAAACTAAAAAGCTTCTGCACCACAAAAGATACAGTGACCAGAATACAAAGACTATCCACAGAATGGGAAAGGATATTTACACAATACCCATCAGATAAGGGGTTAATATCAATGGTATAAAAAGCACTGGTTGAACTCTACAAGAAGAAAACATCCAACCCCATCAAAAAATGGGGCGAAGAAATGAACAGAAACTTTACCAAGGAAGAAATACGAATGGCCAAAAGGCACATGAAAAAGTGCTCTACATCACTAATCATCAGAGAGATGCAGATCAAAACAACCATGAGATACCACCTCACACCACAGAGACTAGCACACATCCAAAAGAACAAAAGCAACCGCTTTTGGAGAGGATGTGGCGAGAAAGGGACCCTTCTACACTGCTGGTGGAAATGCCGACTGGTTCAGCCCTTCTGGAAAACAATATGGACGATTCTCAAAAAATTAGATATTGAGCTCCCATTTGACCCAGCAATATCACTGCTAGGAATATATCCCAGAGAGGCAAAAAAGTATAATCAAAACGACATCTGCACATGAATGTTCATCACAGCACTGTTTACAATAGCCAGAATCTTGAAAAAACCCGAATGCCCTAGAACAGATGACTGGTTGAGGAAACTTTGGTACATCTATACAATGGAATACTATGCAGCTGTTAGAAAAAAGGAGGTCATGAATTTTGTATTTAAGTGGACCGGCATGAAAAGTTTCATGCTGAGTGAAATGAGTCAGAAAGAGAGAGACAGACATAGAAAGATTGCACACATCTATGGTATATAGAATAACAGAGTGGGAGACTAACACCCAAGAATTGTAGAAATAAGTACCAGGAGGTTGACTCCATGGTTTGGAGGCTGGCCTCACATTCTGGGGAAAGGGCAACTCAGAGAAGGGATCACCAACTTTAATGCAGTCGAAGGCCATGTAGGGGAAGGGAGTTGCGGGCTGAATGAGGGTTAGAGACTGAGCACAGTGGCCACTCACCACCTTTATTGCAAACCACAACAGCTAATTAGAGAGAGAGAACAGAAGGGAATGCCCTGCCACAGTGGCAGGGTGGGGTGGGGGGAGATGGGATTAGGGAGGGTGGGAGGAATGCTGGGTTTACTGGTGGTGGAGAATGGGCACTGGTGAAGGGATGGGTTCCCGAACTTTGTATGAAGGAAGCATAAGCACAAAAGTGTATACATCTGTAACTGTACCCTCACGGTGATTCACTAATTAAAAATAAATAAATTTAAATAAAAAAAGTAAATTATAAAAAGAATTACTCCGAGCACTGCTCAGGTGCACCATATGGGACGCAGAGGATCACTTCCATTGGCAAACGCAAGGCAAGCACCCTACGAATTGTACTATGATTTTTGCATTTTGGAGTTGGGGACTACCGTGCATTCCCACATGGTAGATATTTGTTATAGGCTGCATTTAAACTATTTCATATGCTTCTTTTAAATTGTCAATAACCTGTAGTTTTTCTCTTGAAAAACTTTTCAGAGAGTCTCTTGCCTGCACGCCTGGCTGTCTTCCCCTGGGCCCCTCAGAGGGGATGGGCTCCAGCTTCCCTCCCCACCCCGAGCAGAGCTCCCGGTGGCCAAAGACCACCGAAACTTAGTAACAGTCATGCTCGAAGGCCCTCTCCACACGTTCGGACAGGCCTCACGCATGAAGGTACCGGCAAAGGAACCCAGGTGTGTGTAATCCCATCAACAGCCAACATCCAGAGACTTAAAAGCAAGCTCCCAGAAGTGCGCGGCAGTTTTGCAGCCGAGATATCTTGTAGCCTACTTCTCCCTCTGGGAGAAACTGGCAAGCTTCTGAGAGTTTCCTGCCCACATGGGACAGCCTCCCAAGCTTCCCATGGTGTATTCATATGCTAAATCCAGTAACAAGCTGGATCTCATTCTCCTGACCCTGAAAGAGCCTCCAGTGTGACATCATTGGGAGGGCAGAGTCAAGAGAGACTTCTAAGATCTCAGGGAAAGGACGAATGGAGAGGTTACTGAGCCCGCTCGAGAAATTGATGATTAACGGGATTTCGTGATTGTGATCGTGATTGTAGGTTTTCTAATTTTCAGAAATAAAACTACAACTGCCATGTCTTAATGTTTCCACCGGTGTCACTCTGTTTCTGTCCATATCTGCTCATCTTTCCTCTATGTCAGGGCTTGGGTGTCCCTGCTCAGGGTCCTGCTGTTCCCACCCTTGTCACCTTCCACCAGTGCCAGTTGGTTCTGTTGCTACCTCAGGTGCCTCCGCCAGTGACACTTAAGGGAATTCAATGACACTTAAGGGAAACAAGTGTCCTGGGAGGAGTGGAATTCTGGAGATAACTGAAGGGCATCTGACAGATCCTTTCCACAAATCCCCTTGTCACTGCAGACCCCGGCACGAGCTCAGTCTGAACTGACCTGTTCATACTCGGTCACTGATGGAACTCTGTTATCTCTCTCTCTATCTCTCTCTCTCTGCTCTTACTTTAAACACTGGTTTAGAAAGTTCTTCACAATACAGTTGTTCCAGGTATTCAGAATGCCAACACCAGTCCCACCACCCATGTGCTCTTCCCTCCACCAACGTCCCCAGTTCCTCACCCCCAGCCTACTATGAGAGCAGGCACTAATGAACTGACTTTACACTGATTGTACAGCACTTTTCTCCTAATGGTGTTGCTACAATCCCGGCCTGAGGATTTCCTGATTTGTTAGGTGCGCTTGGGCCTTCTGTGGTAGTGTTTCACTCATGAACGCTTGCGCTCAGCGTTCCCGTCTAATTTCCGCTTTACTCCTGGGCTGGCAGCCCTGTGAAGTTTGGGGCTGTTGCAGAGCTACATAGGTGGCAGAAGGCCTCAGGTTTTGAGCTGAGACACTCAGGTGCAGGTGATTTTTCTGGTCTTTCTGAGATCAATCATAAAGACGAGCCATTTTCTTGCAGGGGGCAGTGTCAGATGCGGGTGAGGGGACCGCTGAACCTTGGGCAGGGCAGGGACTCAATCTGTTCCCCTCCCGCCCACGGCCAAGAGATCTTGGCCGGGGGCATCTGGACTTTCCTGGGATAAGTCACTTGCCAATGTCTCTCTGAAACGCTGTTGCCTCAAGGAGATGAGGGTGTAAGACCCTGGTGTTGGCACTTGGAAACTGGCTCAGGGGCATGTGCTTGACAGAGCTGACCCTCCTCCTGTCTCTCTGCACCCAGTGGTCCCCAGATTTGGCGTGATACCCCCTTGGCATTGGAAGGTGAAATGGAAGGCAGAGAAGCCCCCCAGGGTGACGCAGACCTTGTTCCTCTCCACTCTGACCCCAGAGTTGCAGAGCCTGAGCTCCGGAGCCAGTGCTCCTGGGAAGAGTGTTGGCACCAACCACATCAGAACCCCAAGAGGAGCCACCACTGTCCTCAGATGAGGGGACCTGGGGGGTCGGGAGGGAGGGGAGTCAGAGATCAGTGATGACGTTCATCAAAGGAGAAATGGAACCGACGCGCAACTTAGAGTGTGAAGCAGGTAAATAGAGGCACTTTCCCTCCAGAGCTCAAGCTTCTGTCTACATGTAAAATGTGTGTCAGGAGGAGCAGCTTGCAGGCCCAGGGGGAGAGAGAAATCAGTGTATTCTGTATCTTGCTCAACTTGGAGTGTGTGTTGCTGGAAATACACAATGCTTGTCCCATGCTGAACACACACACAGAACTAAAGTCACCTTCCATGCTGGGTGCAAATATCCTCGACTGTTGGTGAATTCTCAGGTGTGGAATTGTGAAGACCGCGAATCATGGGGTGTTTGGAGTCGGGACACTCCCCTTCCATGTCTTCACAGCGCGTGCTGCTCTCCCCTCAGCCTTTCTATGCAAACAGCACAGTCTGGGGTGTAGTTCCAACTTCCACAGCACAAAAGCAAACCAGAACTGACACTCGACTCATAATCCCCACTAATTTCTCAGGTGACTCACCGTGTTTGAGACCTTCAGACTTACCTTCCACAGGAAGATGAGCCTTGGGAACTTGTACGAAAAGCATTAGTCTGAGAGTTGCTTGTGTGGTTGTGCTCATTATAGCATGAGAAACAGCAACAATATGCACACACAGTGCTCAAACCCCAGCCTTCAATTTCAGTTTTGCCTTCTTCCATTCCCCTTCATTTCCGTTCTTCAGTACATTTCTTTAGTTGTAATGATGTTTTTTTTATTTTTGTTTTGGGGACACACCCAGTTTAATGCTTAATTTTGCCTCTGTACCCAGGGGCAGGCTTCTGACGGGCATGGGGACCACATCGGAAGCCAGAATCAAACCCTGGTCGGACATGTGCAAGGCCAGCACCTTGCCCAATGTATCATCAAATTATATTTTCATTGACTTCTTCATTCCTTCACCAAGAGTTTTGAGTCTTCCTGTCAGTGTTTTCTGAGGGTCAGCGACCATTGAGAGAAGTGTTACTCTCAGGTCTTCCACAGAGAGCATCCAAAGTTTGGATTTCCTGAATGTTTACCTGATTCGGTCCCCACCCGTTGAAGTCATAGTATTTCTGTTTTTCATTATTCCTGGTGCTTCCTGGGATCTAGGGGTGTAGGTGCTGGGTGATCTGGACACGGATTTGTGCTCTGTTCACAATATCTGACCAGTGCTGAGACTCTAGAACTTTGTGATTGTGATGTAATCCCAGTGTGACTGTCTGGGCCTGAGCTAGGTTGGAATGAGCAGGGTGGGTTCTGGTGCTGGTCAGGGCCTCACTGGGAAACTATGTGTTTGTTATCGGAATATACATATATGATCACACACTGGAATGAAAACTGGAGGTTGGCAAGTGGTTGCTTGAATGGTCAAACAGAGCAAGAAGGAAAGTGCACAAATAAAGAATAAAAAGCAACTGAATCTATGACTCACATCATCTACAGAATTTTATTGAAGGTTCATTAATGGCCTGGAGATTGGGCCAAAATATTTATGAACATTGAGGAAAATGTAGGCAGGACTCTCCATACTGATCAGAGAGGTATAGTTAATAGTTTGACTCTGATTGGAAATCACTTCTAAAAGTAAAATCAAACAAACACAAAAAACCCAATCAGTTTTAAAGATTTTACTTGGCAAGGTAAACTACACTAAAGTACAAAGGTAACAGATGAAAAGGGAGGAAATGTTTACCCATCACACATCACAGTTATAACCTTAATATCTAAGATACTGATGGCATTCATAAAGCTCACACCAGGAAATCCCTGACTGTAAATCCCCCATTGTGGAAGTCGAGGTGGAGGTCTTGTTCTGTTCAGCAGGGAGAACCCTTCGTAGGGCGCAGCCGAAAGAACAGACGCAGAGCCCGGAGGAGGGAGAAAAGGCATTTATTCTATGGCAGTTACAGTATTTATACCTCCCTGTTGGGAGGAGGTGGTGCCAGGACCCCCAACAGAAATGCAGGGTGTGGCACGGGATTTAGCTAGTAATAAACAAATGCTGATAGGATAAGATCAGTAAGATTAGGAGTGGCAACCTTTGCTAGGTGTGGCATGGGGTTAGCTAGTGATTAAACAAATAGTGACAGGATAAGATCAGTAAGGTAAAATGGCTCCCTACACCCCATCATAACATGCTGTAGGGACATGCACAGAGACTGCCCTAGAGGAGACATCCGCATGGGCTGTAGGCATAGAAAGTGTTTATCAGCACTGATTACAAGGAAATGTCAATCAGAAGGACAGTGGTGGATCCTCTCAGCCCAGCAGGAATGGCTGATATTGAGACTGGAAACAACCAGTGTTGGCTGGGATGTCCCCAAAGAAGAACGCAGTTTCAAGGTTGATTTGAATTGTCAATGTTTGGTTCTAATCATGAAAAATAGTAAGGCGATTTCTCTCACAAAAAAAAGTGAAAATAAAGTTTCCACAATATGAATAATTTTGTAACTTTGTGAATAATGGTCATTAAATAAATATCTTAATTAAAATAGTTTCTGTATGACCAATTGTTTTCGCCCAAATAACTACACCCAAACCTGAAAACATTAATTTGAGAAGAAATATGTGACGATATGCTTGTTGTAGTGCTTACAATAATGGCAGAGGCATGAAAACTATCCTAATTCTTCATAACAGGCTCCCTGCTATGTTTCTAACTTGTGGATTGTTGTTTCATATAATGTCTATGCAAAACACTAGTAAATTGCTATGAAAAGTGAAAATAGAATTTGCATATAAGCCAGTGATTCCACTTTTGGAAACACTGCCCAAATCTGAAAACATCAATTTGAGAAGATATAAGTAAATATAATTTCAGCACAACATTTGATATACTGGCCAGGACATGAGAATAATCCTAATGCTTAATCACAGTTTCATGGATAAGTTGTGGTGTATATTCAGTGTGTACTGTGCAGCTCCAGGAAAACACAATATCACAGATTGCTGCAACATGGATGGAATTGAAAAATACCAGATTAATTGAAGTAAGTCCAGGGAGAAGGATAAATGCGGATAATCTCATTCACTTGTGGTACACAGAGAACAGAGCATCAGGATGGACAGGATCCAGTGATAACGGCCCCTGCATCCTAACCACACTCTGGGGTTCCCGAAAGGAGTAAGGTGGGGGCTCAGATCACTGGGAAGATGAGGCCAAGCACAGGGGCCACAGCAGAGTGTGTGGGTTTGTGGGGATTTGGTGCTGGGAGAAGCGCAGGGACTTTGGAACCCACAACCATCAGTTCTGAGACTATTTCCTCAGTTAAAATAACAAAAATGAAAGACAGAAAGCTCTCATTTGTTTAAAGTATTTTTTTAGAAGGAAAATCAGGATATACACAGAAATCTCGAACCCGAACGATTTGTGGCAGAGATGGCCCAGGACTTTGCAATAGGCCTTCTCTGCTGGGCTGCTCCAGACAGGGGCAGGTGCCGTTCCACCGCCTGCCCTCCAAGAGCCCCAGCTGTCACCATTTTTCTAGAAGCCAGCAAGAAACACCAGCTCCCACGTGACCACGATCCAGAGACACACACAGGAATCTCAGACATGAGCAAACTGCGGCAGCAATTTCTTCAGACCCTAATTATTAAAATCTTAGAATTCCTAAAGCGGGAGCAGACGTGTGACATTATATTATATCCATAACAAGCAATACAAAACACATTGTCTAGCAATGGCATTTTTGGGAGATAGAAGGAGAGGTAGAACTGGTCCAAAATATTGAAGGTAACTAACGTAGAGAAAGGATACTTTCTAAATTGTCTGCCACACAACCAGGTGGAGGAATGGAAAGGAGAGGGCGATACTGGGGATTTTGGTGGTGGGAAATGTGCACTGGTGAAGGGATGGGTGTTGGATGACCGTATGATCAAAGTGCAAACATGAAATTTTTGTTACTCTATCTCATGGTGAATTAATGAAAAAAATTAAAAATAAAATAAAGTGACACTGTCACTGTAATTCTGTTGCTCATCGATTTGCTCGAGCGGGCACCAGTCTCCATTGCTAGACTTGTTACTGGTTTTGGCATATTGAATACGCCACGTGTAGCTTGCCAGACTCTGCTGTGCGGGTGGGATACTCTCTGTAGCTTGCTAGGCTCTCCGAGTGGGGCAGAGGAATTGAACCCGGATCAGTCGCATGCAAGACAAACACCCTACTGCTGTGCTATTGCTCCAGCCCCCAAAATCAAAATAAAGCATAATAATAATAAATTCCTTTTCTCATGTACCGGTAAGAGTCAGCAAGAAGAAAAATATTTGAAAAGCAAGATTCTATACTACCACATCATCATCATCATCATCATCATCATCTAGTTGATCATCTAATTTCTCGAGCGGTCTCAGTAACATCTCCATTCCTCCAAGCCCTGAGATTTAAGAAGCCTCTCTCTACTTGTCCTTCCCAACGATGCCACACTGGAGGCTCTTTCAGGATCAGGGGAATGAGACCCAGCTTGTTACTGGTTTGAGCATATTAATACACCATGGGGACCTTGCTAGGCTTTCCCATGTGGGCAGGAAACTCCCGGAAGTTTGCCAGGTTCTCCCAAGGGAGAAGTAGGTTAAAGATATCACGCAGCCACTTCGCGTTTTTGGGAGCTTGCTTTTAAGTCTCTGGATGCTGGCTGTTGATGGGATTCCATGGCACCGGTAGCAGTCCCTGGGTGTGACCACCTAGCTACTGGGAAATGGGAAATCTGGGTGGAGGAGGCACAGTCCCCATCCGAGCAGGCTTGAGGTCTCAGCCCTTTGTCCCGTACACCTGGGTTCCTCTGCCTGTACCTTCATGCATGAGGCTTGTCTGAAAGTGTGGATGGGGGCTTTGAGCATGGCTGTGGAGGTCTTCCTTGGCCATCAACTGCCAGCATCCAGAGACTTAAAAGCAAGCTCCCAGAGAGAGTGACACAGAGACTCTCTCACCCATGTCTGGCTGTCTTCCCTGGCGCCCCTCGGAGGGGATGGGCTCCAGCTTCCCTCCTCGCCCTGAGCAGAGCTCCCGGTGGCTATCCTACCACAGCCAGACATATGTTGACTGGCAACTTCCTTCCCCATCAATGAATTAAAAATGAGAGATTTCAAGGCACTGAAGTTTTGACTAAATGAGAGGTAAGTGAATTACCAGGGCATTTTTGATAGTTTAGCTATTTTAACTCTCCCTCCCATCAATTGTTTAATGAAATAAACTATTCTTTCAGAGAAAAATAAGGAAAATGAAACATATCTTACATAACAATTCTTGTCTCCATTAGACAAGTAGACAGAGAATAAACAATTTTGAAGTAGAAGAGAAAGTAATGACTAAAACTTATATATGTGGATAATGTAATAATCATTATATATTTAAACAAAAGGAAAAAGTGAGCCCTTAAAGCCCCTCTCGCCCTGCCTGGAGTGCCTTTAGCAGAGTGCCCCCTGGTGGTCACACGCACCCCTGCATCTTCCCCGTCTCCCTCAGCAGGTTTGTGTCTGGCCTCACAGGGAACTGCCCTCACTGTGCCTCTTGCACAAAATACACAGCTGTGTCCTCAGTTACTGAGTTGCTAAGTTTTAGGTAAACTTGGTTCTTGGCGCTGTTCCTGGTGATGATGAGTCGGGACTTAAGTCTCAGGTTGTAGTTTGTGCTTCCATCAGCCCATATAACAGCAATCCAATCCAGCCCCTTTCCAGGGATCTGGCGGACCCATTGTACACCATAGCTGGTTACAGAAAAACCGGAGATTGAGCAGGTGAGGGACAGCGTCTGCGAGGGTGGCACCAGGCCTGGTCCCGACTCCTGCAGCTGTACCTGGGACAGGACACCTGGGGACAGAGACCCACAGTTGAGTCACGGGCTCAGAGGCCCCATGCCCACCTTGGAGCCTCTGTCCAGGGGATGATCTGCATGCTCCGATGATCCTCAGGACCCCCTTCCTGGGGTGATCGCTGAGGGATCCCAGCCCCTGGGCCTCAGGGTCAGCACAGAGTGGGGGAGAATTTAGAGGAGAGCAAAGGTCATGTGGGGTGGATTCCACCTCATCTGAGGGACAGTAGAGGACAGTGTGGTGGGAGACAGCCCTGGGCTACAGAACACAGGGTGCTGACCGCCCTGTGTGTCCTTCTGTTCTGTCTGCAGTAGGGCCAGCATTTGAAAAGAAGGGCCAATTTGGGTCCACTCACACGCATATGCAGCTGTCCACTGTCCAGAGGGTGAAGGGTCCTGACGCCCCAAACTGTCATTAATATTTTCTTGCCTGCCCTGTGTAGGTCAATTCTCACAGTGACTCGGGTGTTAGACAGAAACCCACATTGGAACACAGAATCCTGCTGACCTGTCATCAGAGCATTTCTGTTGCTGTTCAAACAGGAAACCAAGACTCTGGATGAGAAACCCTCTCGGCCCTGAGCTCCTACTCCTGGGATGCAGCTCTTTTCATTAGATGTGTGCGCCCCCTGCAGGGAAGCCCTGGAATCGCAACAGTTGCAATCTGTCACTGTCCTTCCATTATTCATAGATTTTCTTGAGCACGCACCAGTAATATCTTCATTGTAAGACTTATTGTTACTGTTATTGACATAGCGAATACGCCATGGGTAGGTTTCCAGGCTCTGCCGTGTTGGCAGATATTATCGGTATCACTAAAGATGAAGTCGTGAGACCCCCCTCCAGTAGGTGTTCCTCAGAAGCCCAGGAGAAGCCTGTGGTATCTTTCTGCACTGAGATGGAAACTGTGGGTGTGATGCTGTGTCCAAGGAAAGTCTCAAATCAAGGAGAATTCTGCAGAGGAATAGGTGCCCATGATGGTTATAAACTGCTACATGACTTGCAGAGTTTATTGTGTGATGGGGAATAATTAGGAAGTTAGAGGGTCACTTAGTTCCAAGGGACATGATCCCTGAGGTATATCTTTGCTCTCAAGGTCTGCTAAGTCTTCAATTATGGAAGTCCCTGCCTCACGACTATTGGAAATAATTGTGTTAAAGCTCTGATCTAGTGACCTCACCTTCTCCTACAAAAGTGCTGGAGCACAGTCCTCACACAGATGGATCTGTGAATTCCTAACCCACAGTATTTTATAGGTGAGGTCCATGTCTATGGGTGAGGTCAGGTCATGACCACAGACTATCCCGACCCTGCCCTCTGCCGCTTCCACTCCAAGTTTTAACTGGTCCAATGTGGGGTTGAGGTGAGAAAACTCAGGCCCTGAGAAGGTGAACGGTTTGGGCCATGTAGCAGCAAAGGATAGGGTTAATGTTTTGCTAACTTGCTTGATTGCTTTCTGTAACTTGCTAACTTTCTTGATCAATCTCTGTAAAACAATGCCTTGCAGTATGATCTAAGCTACACAAAACAAGGACCTGTTTCAGGAAATGAAACTGCCCAGACACCTGGTAATGTCCAGGAAAGCCCGGACATATGGCGAAATTTACTATAGCAAAGCAGAATGTCACTGATGACCCCCTGGGTCCCGAAAAATGAGGATGTTGATTTAAGTGACCTGGGAAAAATGAAGATGTTGATCAAAGTAACCTTGGAAAAATGAGAAAAATGAGAATAATGATCAAACTAATCTTATTTACTAAGGTGTATAAAAAAAGAGCCTGAACTCTGTATATGGGGCTCTCTTTCTCTCTCTCTAACCCTCCTCTGCGTAGGAGTGAGAGCTGAGTGAGAGCCCCAGCATGCTGGTCTGAATAAATCCCCTTGCTGTTGCAGAAAGAGTTGTCTCGGCCTGTTCCGCCGTGCCTCCCGTGGGCAAAGATCTGCTCCACCCTAACAAAGGTCCTGTCAGACTCTAGAATTTATTGAGGTGCTACAGGACACTGACACGGCAAAGAACAGGGGACAGAGATACGCTATGGTGGGGTGTGAGATTCTCCCCATTTCTTTGACTTCCTGTGACCCTGAGAGGCACCATGAAGTCCCCTCTGAGCACAGTCTCCAGAGCACTGAGTAGTCTGAGGTCTGAGCTCAGGGCCTGCTGGGGATAGGGATAAAGGAGACGGACTGGATGGATGCCCCAGAGTTTGTGGATTCAGTTGGAAGTATGTAGCAATAGGAGAGTGGTTGGTGATTTCAGAACGTTGCATTCCAGTGTCACTTAGATTTCTCACTACATACAGAGGACAGTGTGGAGACTGAGGACAGTCAGACCACTCCAGAACTGTAGGTAGCAGTTCAGTCACCAAGAAACCCCGTCTATGCGCCTGCTCTGTGCAGAGGCAGGAATGGAGCCTTGAGAACCATCCTCGAGGTTTGATTTCTGGACTGCCTTGTCCCAGGAATCTGTCTGCGCCTTTCTGCTCTACCCACTTTGACAATCCAGGCTGGCCTTCAAGGCAGGCCCCTGCTTCTCTGTTCTGCATTGACCTCAGTTGTACATTTCAGCCATATTGTGCTCATTGTGTGTTGCGTGAATGTTCGTGCTGTTGGAGGCGCTGAGATAAGGAAGGCGGAAGAAATATGTCTCATGGAGGACCAGGCTCGCTCTGGCTCTTAGCAAAGGCAGAGGGCCTCATGGATCTCCTTTTATTGATCATGGTACCTCTAAAGGGCTCGATACAGTGACTTCACCAAAGGCATCAAAAGAAGTTACAGGAAGAACATTGAGGCAGTAGAATATGCATTAGTTCCTTGCATCTGCAGGCCAGTAATCTTGGCCTCCAGAAAGAAGATACAAAACCAAACCAGAAACCTTTCTTGGACTAAAAGCACTTGGATTTACATCCCAAAGGCAAAACTGATTCCCCCCCTCACACACACCTGAAATCTACATCCCAAAGACTAGGCTGGGCCAGAGCCTACAATTGTAAATTGTAATTTACAATATCAAAGGTCAGGCCTGGCTAACACAGGAGATCTGCATGTCAAAGTCCAGCCAGGCTTCTGTGAGAGAAGGAAAACTGCTCTTTTCAATATACTGAAATTATTTTTCTGAAGGCAGCTTGAAGGGGGAAAATATTCAGCTTCATCCAAACCAGTCAGGACACACCAGGAATCTCGCCCATTTTCATGGGTCCTTATATTCCTGTCCATAGTACGGTACAGTCTACATGGGCTCGCTCTGGTAGCTCAGTCCAGCCCCAACAATTGTGCCTTCAGAAATTGAAGGGTCGTCCTGATTCATGTACGTTCAATGTTCTCCTGGAGGAGGGAATGAAAATACTCTCACATCAGATATGAGCATTTTCCCTGTCATTGGGAATGGTTTTGGTCACTTTTTGTAAATTTACCATTTTGATAAGTTTGGCAAGATATTTCAAGGTACAGGTATGAATCTTGGATTCTGCATAAGAAGTGAAGTCATCATTCAAATATGCGAACATGAATATTTCCAGTAATACTGTGTTCTGCAAGACTGCTAGCCCATCATGTGGTCATGCTGTCTGAGGCTTCGAGTGGACACTAATAGGATATATATACATATACATATATATCCATATTCTACTCATCTAGACTATAATTTGTGCATGGGTATATGCCCTCGATATCAATTGAGATAAAGCGATCAGTTTTGATTATTAATTCCCAAATTGCAAGGCATGGACAAAATTTATGTCTCACTCAATACCATATTTTTCCAGCTATCCAGGAATATTGGTCAATTGGTGGGGTCAGACCCCAGGTGAACTCAGCTGGGATGCATGACCCTGGGGTGGAGGGAACAGCACCTGAGGCCTCGCTCTAGATCCTGTCTGCTGGTCCATGCTACTGCCAGCCCTCCTGGGCACATTCCAGACCGTGTGTCTGTGCTTGAGTAACCACCTTCCCCTGGGCTGGGCTGAGATGCCCCAACATCAGGACTTCACAGACTCTGACACATGACCCTGACCATTTCTTACAACTTCGTGATAGGAAAAAGTGACCATGGTCCCTTTAATAAAGGGTCATCTGCTCCACTGTCCCTTGTCTAGTGGCAAGACTCCAGCTTAGGAATATAGGGATATGAAGATGTACAAAGGGGCAGGGCTCCACAGAAACTCCAGAAGATGGTCTGGCCAAAACCAGGATTTCATCTCAGAGGAAAGGATTTCTTGCAGAGACAGAATTTCAAACAAAATATATAACATTGGGAGTCTGCCATGGGTAGAACTACATACAGTTCAGGAACCTGCAATGATACCAGACCAAACTTACATGTGGTTATTCCACTACCATCTGGGACACTCCACTAAACAATCCTAGAAGAAAATATGAATAACACCAGGTGTTCTTGAGAGAAGCCATCTTCCTCTTGGCTGTTGCTGAGGATCAGAGAGAAAGAGAGATCCTGACCTTTTCCCTCAAATGAAGCCTGACCTGTGAGCCCCATTCTGTGTCTCAGACCCAGAAACTCTGAGGAGGAAGTCAGGAGAATCAGCGTCCCTGTCATCTCCTTTTCTGGCACAGCTGCGTCCCCCTCAGTTTTCTGACACACTCAGGATGTGGTTGTCACACTGTGTGTCTCGTACAGTAATACACGGCCGTGTCCTCAGTGCTCAGCCTGCTCAGTTCCATGTAGGCTGTGTCCTTGGACGTGTCTGCAGTGAGTGTGAGTCGGCCCTGGAACTTCTGTGCGTAGTTTGTACCACCACTGTTAGGGTTTATTTCTCCCATCCACTCGAGCCCTTGTCCTGGGGCCTGCCGAACCCACTGCATACATTTGCTGGTGAAGGTGTATTCGGACGCCTTGCAGGAGATCTTCACTGATGTCCCAGGTTTCCCCAGCTCAGCCCCTGACTGCACCAGCTGTACCTGGGAGTTCACACCTGTGTACAGCAGACAGGAGTGGGTAGACACTTACCTGCAGCCACTGCCACCAGGAAGAGAATTCTCCAGGTCCAGTCCATGGTGGGTACCGTCACTCAGGGGCCTCTGAAGGTGTGGGTGTGCCTGCTGTGTGATGCTGTCAGGACACAGACACATCTGTATTTAACTCAGTGTCCCTGGCGTAATTTGCATATTCATGAGGAGGTAGAATTCATAGCTGAAGGCCTGGTCCAACCTGAGAAGGGGCTGCTGCAAGCCACTGGGTCCATCCTCAAGGGGAGTGAAGAGGTCCAAGTTCAGATCCTTGTTTGAGGAGATGAGACCTGCCCTGTCCCAGGACTCTGTGCATACAGAGCTCCCCTCCGGAGGACCAAGTTCTTTCAGGACCTTCCCTTCAGGGCCCCCACATCTGTATGGTCTGAAGACATCTGGACACACCTGGGCTCTGAGGTTATTTCTGGGATCCTGGAACTCCCCGAAGTATACTACAGGGAGACTACAAAACCATCCTAATGCTCCAGTGGTTTCCATTGGAGATATTAGAAAGTCCAGAAACACCACCTGCATACAGGTTTTACTGCTTATCAATATGACAAATGTTCCTCCACAAAATGATAAGTAACACTGTAGCACTGTTGTCCCATTGTTCATTGATTTGCTCGAGAGGGCACCAGTAACGTCTCCATTGTGAGACTAGTTGTTACTGTTTTTGGCATATCAAATATGCCACGGGGAGCTTGCCAGGCTCTGCCTTGTGGGCAAGATATTTTCAGTAACTTGCCGGGCTCTCTGAGAGGGATGGAGAAATCAAACCCGGGTTGACCTGGTGCAGGGGAAACGCCCTACCGGCTGTATTATTTCTCCAGTGTCTTATACTTATTTTAATTTTGGTTTTCTTTTCTTTTCTTTTCTTTTCTTTTCTTTTCTTTTCTTTTCTTTTCTTTTCTCTTCTTTCCTTTTCTTTTCTTTCTTTTTGTTTTTTTTTGAGAAAGCAAAATTCTGAAGAGATTTCTGTATCTCTGCACCCATATCTCCCATCACTGTACCCCTTGTAGCCTACAACTCTGAGCTTTTGGGTCTTGGTGGCCCCTGCAGCTCATTTCCCACCCTGCAGGGAGAGCCCCTGGGCTGTCAGGGGCATTAACCTCTTATTATCTCTAATACAGGATTGAATATTGGGACTTCACTTCAGAAGCCTTGTTCTAGACTCATATTCTTTTATGGGCCTTTTCTTTTGGTTTTGAGCCACACCTGGCTGTTGTGAGGACTTACTCCTGGCTCTGTGCTCAGGAATAGCTCAGGGAGATACATCGCATCTATATAATATATATTATATATACATATATATTATATAATATATATTATATATACATATATAATTAAAAGCTGACAGAGTGTTCTTTGCTGAGATTATGTAAAAGTTATACAATAAATACTTATTCACTCAAATAAAAATAGTAAAAGCTGTTAAACTAAAAGAGGATTTAAATCATTAAGTAAAGATTTTAATATAAACAGAAATATATTACATTTGTTAACTTATTAAAGACTTTTTCCAAAACCAAGTATGAGGCTAACACAGCTGTCAACAAGTTTATTATAAAACAGTATTACTAGGACAAATATAAGTAATTAGAAATAAATAGGATACAATTAATAAAGTTTTATTGCATATGGTTTGAACTCTCACTTTTTCAGTGATACACAATAGTATTATTTTAAGAAATTTACTTAGAGAAATGCGAGGGGAGAGAAAGAGAGATCCGTGTTCAGGAGAGAACATGGGGTTCTCCAAATGGGAAAATCCTTGAGTTTTGATTTCTTGTCAGACATGTTAGAAGTCTGGAAACATTTTTCCACCCAGCACATGTGAGAACCTGAACAAGGAAAACTCAGAGACTCACTTTCTGTCTCTCTGTGGATACTAGGAAAAGGGTGAACGAGAGAGAAGCAAAATAGTACTATCTAAAGAAATTTACTTAAAGATGCAAGAAAAGAGAGAGACAGGGAGAGAGAGGGAGAGAGAGCAGCGGAGAGAGAGACAGAGAAAGAGAGAGAGGGAAAAAGATTCTGAGAGGAAGGACAGTCCAAACACAGAATCTGGTCATCATCACATGAGCCATCCGTCTCCTTTGTTGATTCCTAGGATCCTGTACGGGGTTTGTCTCTCTCCTTCTCCCTCTCTCTCTTTCTCTTTCTGTCTCCTCTCCCTCTCTCTCCTCTCTCTCCCTCTCCCTCTCTCTCCTTCCCTCTCCCTCTCTCTCTTTGTCTCTCACTCTCCTTCTCTCCCTCTCCCTCTTGCTATCTCCCTCTCTCTCTCACTCTCTCCTTCCCTCCCTCTCTCTATATATCCCTCTCTCTCTGTCTCTCTCTGTCTCTGTCTCTGTCTGTCTGTCTCTCTCTCTCCCACCCCCAGGAGAGGACAGGCCAACCCCCGCGGAGGCCCCTCGGGGTGTGTCCGGCCTGTGGGCAGCTGCTTCCGGCCACCACCGCTACCACCGCTGGGTCCGAGGGACGCGGGAGGGGCCTGGAGGGCCTGAGGGTCTCCGGGGACAGGCCGGACCCTCGGGGGTCGCCGACCTGGGCCTCCGTGTGGGTCACCCGGGGCCGGACTGTCCCTCTGCGGGCAGGAGGCCCCTGGTCAGCACGTCCCTGTCCGCCGTGTCCGCCTCTGACAGACCCGGTTGCTCCCCAGGCGCCCGCGGCCGAGCCACGTGTCTCTCCCCATAGTGTCCCTCAGGGACCCTGGCCAGGCTCAGGTCTGGTTGTGACTCAGTTTCCCTTTCTAGTGCTCCCGAGACCGCACGGCCCGTCTGCTCAGAATTCTGACTTTCCGGGTTTTCTCTTAGTTCGTGGTCACCCGGCAGTGCTCGGGGTCACTCCCAGCTCTGCCCTCAGGACCCTCTTGGGGCTCAGGGGCTGCCCTGGGTGCTGGGTGTCAATCCGGGTTGGCTGCGTGCAGGACGAGGGCCAACCGCTGTCCCCTCCCGCACCAGTTGGCTCTGACAGGGGTAACAGATTCCCTGTTATAGAGCCTCTCACGGTGGCCCCTGTCCCGGGTCTGTCCCAGGCACCTGCGAGTCCAGGACGTGACTCCTCTCAGGCTGACCCACCTGTGCTCTCTCTGTGTCCACCACAGGCAGCAGTCTCCAGGGCACTCGGGCCTTGGGAAGGACAGCAGAGTGGACGAGAGCACAGGACGGGACCCTTTCCTAGAGCTACACCCACAGACCAACGGGCGCTTCTTAACTCTGCGAAAACGTGTTTCCAGCCACCAACTTTAACTGAAGATTTTATTAACTTCTTCGCTTTATTTTCATGTCATTAAAATAGATATATATTTTTCCTCAGTAATTCTTGATTGATTAGATCGGTGTTTCATGCCTTCAGATGTAAATTAAATAAAATATATTATAATATTTTTATTGTGAATAAAATATTCTGGATTACAATTAGTAATCATTACAGATACTGAAAGAAACGAATTAGAAATTAATGAAATTCTAGATGATTCATTTTGTCTTTTCTCATTAATAGACACTGGTAAAACAGTGGAACTAAAATTTTTGTAAGGAATGAAGATAGTATTCAATTTCCTGCAACATGGATGGAACTGGAAGATATATTGTTAAAGGATGTTAGCCAGGGCTGGAGCAATAGTACATTGGGTAGGGTGTTTGCCTTGCATGTAGCCTACCCAAGTTCGATTCCCAGCATCCCATATGGTTATCCCAGAACTTCCTGGAGTAATTCATGAGTGCATGAGCCAGCAGTAACCCCTGTGCATCGCCAGGTGTGACTCAAAAAGAAAAAAAAAGGGGGGATGTTAGCCAAAGTACAGACATACGGTGATATTACATATAAGGCATTTATAGCAACTGGATGAGGAAATGCAACGGTGTTAATGGTGGACACCTAGATCACCCTTAAGACAGTGTTTAGGGAGGAGAAGGAAAGGAACAGAATCAAGGGGGAGGGGAGAGGAGACAGATGAGGAGCAACGGGGGCAGGGGCCAAGGGGACTCAGGGACATGGATGGTGTCAAGGAACAATGAGCTGATATCCCAGCCACAGAGTCACAACACGGACCCCAGACCTGGGCTTGTCGTCCCTTCCCTGCTCTGCCCCTGAGCAAAGAATCTTGTTCCTGTACTTCAGGGCACACAGAACCATGCGGAGGGACAGTGGGGTCAGGTCCCAGGTCAGGAGAGGGTCCCGTGGAAGGTCTGGAGCAAAACAGGCAACTGCAGTGGGGAACTGAGCTGCATCTCAATGGCGGGTGGAGAATGGACGTGGTCAGCAGCCCCGAAGAGGGTCAGCACACACCTGCCGGGGACTGGTCCCAGCGGAACGTTGCTGAAGCAGGGTCAGCACCAGGACTAAGGAAACAAGACAAACACTCGAGAGAAGCACCGGGCTGGGGGCTCACAGGCTCGTGGACTGAGAATCCTACTGGCCCCTTCTCACTGCTCTACACCAACGGTCATCAGAAGCGCAGGGGCGGCTACTACAGACATTCACCTGCTAACCTGCCCAGGGAAGCTGTTCCCTGTCAAAGGGTCTCTGCACTGCAGGACTGAGGGGCAACGTCTCTGAAGTGAGTTTATCTCAGGGGAGTTTCCTCTGGGAAAGAGGAGAGATAAAGCCTCTACAGGACCCCCACCCTCCTCAGCAGCTTTCTGCATTGGTGCTGGCTCACCTCCTACAAAATGTAGATCAGCCACATCTTGCCCTTGGCCTTAGTCTTCCTGACTTAACCCTTTCTTCCCCACACAGATCAACATCTCACTGGGATGTCTGATAACACTGGGAAACTGTGTCTCGAAAACTGTGACAGGTGGCTACAAGCTGTTCTGGGCCCTGTGACTCCATGATTCGGGGCTCTGCACCCTGCCGTGGTGGGGTAGGCTTGTGGCAGCCCAGTGTGGGAACGCTGAGCTCAGGGCTGATGGAAGCTGCTATCAGGTGCCTCTTGTCAAGGTGGCCTTTGAGTAGACATGGCTTCTCTCAAGCCCTAGATTGAGCTCTTTGGGGTGGCAAGGAGGAAGTGTTGGGGTGCCATGTGCTGAGGTGGTTCCCCTGACTTTCCCAGGTGATGGGGCAGTGATCTGGCAGGGGAACAAGGGCTGGAAAAGGCTCCAACGAGGGTCTGCGGTCAATTCTCAGAACTATTCAAAGTAGTTTGGAGAATGATCATTGTAACAGATGATAGGCTTAATTGGGACAAAGAAGAGCATGTGTCTGGTGACCTGCCTGGTGTCATTGGCCTGGTAACAGCAGCTCATCCTGCTCTGTCTTGTCTATAACTCAGTGTCCATAGACCAGCATGAACTTCAGGACCCCGTAATAGGGTCGTCACTGAGGAATCCTGACCTGTCAGGAGCATAGAAATAGCTCATGGAGGACCCTCAGCACACAATCTGTTGGGCAGGGAGTCTGGTCTTAGTGTTCAGACTCACACAACAACAAGGGTGCAAGAACACAAGCCCAGGTGTGGTCCAACCCAGTCCCCAAATGAATAGAGCCTAGACAAAGGCTGTGTCACTTATTATTTGCCTCCAATTTCTATGAAACACCAGAACTTCAAAATAAGTCCAGGAGACCAGAAAGTATGGTCTAAAATTTGATTTAAAAAATTTAGCATTAAGGGTCAAAATTAATCAATGTATCCAACAAATTCAACAAAATTGGACTGAAATAAACAGAGATGCACAAACAAGTCAGGCAGTGTGAGGATTGGGAGTGGGTGAGTCTTTCCCTCGTGTCCACGGTAGCTCTAATGTGGCACCTGAGTTTTCCTGAGCTCAGGGAGAGCCCTCGGAGCCAATAGGAGAGACAGACAAGAAGCGTTACTTGTCTTCCCATCACTGCACTCTGGGTCAGGGCCTCTAACCTCCACCAAGCACCCCAGGACTCCTGTCAGATTTATTCCTCAAAGTGTGTAACTTGGAGCAGATAGTATCAACTCTTGTCTGTAGGAAAACAAAACATTGCTTCACATCCTGACAAGGTATGAGGGAACAAGATGTGTTTGCAGTCATATGATTGAATGGAAGCAGCCAATTTCCTTTACATGGTTCATGGTCTGGGCACGCTTTCTTTTTTTAAATTTATTTATTTTTAATTAGTGAATCACCGTGAGGGTACAGTTACAGATTTATACACTTTTGTGCTCATGCTTCCCTCATACAAAGTTCAGGAACCCATCCCTTCACCAGTGCCCATTCTCCACCACCAGTAAACCCAGCATCCCTCCCACCCTCCCCAATCCCATCTCCCCCCACCCCACCTTGCCACTGTGGCAGGGCATTCCCTTCTGTTCTCTCTCTCTAATTAGCTGTTGTGGTTTGCAATAAAGGTGTTGAGTGGCTACTGTGCTCAGTCTCTAACCCTCATTCAGCCCGCAACACCCTTCCCCCCGCATGGCCTTCGACTACATTATAGTTGGTGATCCCTTTTCTGAGTTGCCCTTTCCCCAGAATGTGAGGCCAGCCTCCAAACCATGGAGTCAACCTCCTGGTACTTATTTCTACAATTCTTGGGTGTTAGTCTCCCACTCTGTTATTCTATGTACCACAGATGAGTGCAATCTTTCTATGTCTGTCTCTCTCTTTCTGACTCATTTCACTCAGCATGAAACTTTCCATGCCGATCCACTTATATGCAAAATTCATTATTTCCTTTTTTCTAACAGCTGCATAGTATTCCATTGTATAAATGTACCAAAGTTTCCTCAACCAGTCATCCGTTCTGGGGCATTCGGGTTTTTTCCAGATTCTGGCTATTGTAAACAGTGCTGCGATAAATACATAAGTGCAGATGTCATTTCGACTATACTTTTTTGCCTCTCTGGGATATATTCCCAGCAGTGGTATTGCTGGGTCAAATGGGAGCTCAATATCTAATTTTTTGAGAATCGTCCATATTGTTTTCCAAAAGGGCTGAACCAGTCGGCATTCCCACCAGCAGTGTAGAAGGGTCCCTTTCTCCCCACATCCTCTCCAACAGCGGTTGCTTTTGTTCTTTTGGATGTGTGCTAGTCTCTGTGGTGTGAGGTGGTATCTCATGGTTGTTTTGATCTGCATCTCTCTGACGATTAGTGATGTAGAGCACTTTTTCATGTGCCTTTTGGCCATTCGTATTTCTTCCTTGGAAAAGTTTCTGTTTATTTCTTCGCCCCATTTTTTGATGGGGTTGGATGTTTTCTTCTTGTAGAGTTCAACCAGTGCTTTATATACCATTGATATCAACCCCTTATCTGATGGGTATTGTGGGCATGCTTTCTTGTACCTTGTAGGGAGCCAGACCATGTGGTACTGGAGAAGTGCAGGCACTAGCCAGGAGTTAGAGACACCGCAGAGAATTTGGGTCGGCAGCGTGCAAGGCATATGCCCTACCTGCTGTGCTATTGCAAAAAATTTAAATCCTTACAGGGTGATTTTATTTATGCAAGAGAATAATGGGATTCTCAGCATAATTATGGTCCCACCACTGGAAACTTCCATCAGGAGGCAGAGAGTGTGACAAACTTTCCTGCTCAAAATCTGGACGGAAGACTCAGAGTAATAACCCACAGGACAAGGTGCTCATAAGATCATCTGAGAGCGGAGGGGCAGGTTAGTTCTAATCTCCACAGAAAGATGATTCATCTGGCCATGAGCAATGTTTCCTCAGGGGAGAGTCCTCAGAGCCTCCTGTGGGCCTGCGCCCCTGAAGCTCGCCCTTCTTCCTCCTGCAGGTGGTTTGTGTCTGGGCCCACAGGGCCTTCCCCTCACTGTGTGTCTATCTCTCTCACACAGTAGTACAGGGCCGCGTCCTCCTCCCTCAGGCTGTTCATTTGCAGAGAGAGCGTGTTCTTGCTGTTGTCTCTGGAGAAAGTGAATCGGCCCTTCATAGAGTCAGCATAGTATGTTGTACCACCAGGAAGAATGCGTGAGACCCACTCTAGGCCCTTCCCTGGAGCCTGGCGAACCCAGTTCATATAATAGCTGCCAAAATTGTATCCAGAGGCTGCACAGGAGAGTCTCAGGGACCTGACAGGCTGCACCAAGTCTCCCCCAGACTCCACCAGCTGCACCTCACACTGGACCCCTGCAAACACAAAGACATCCTGGTCAGGAAACTCTTCTCACTTAGAGGATCTGCCTCTCCCACCTCTCCCATGCTCCGCATCTCATCGCCCATGAGTTACCTCCCAACACAGCCACCAGGAGAAGCCAGGTCAGCTCACATGCCATGTTGGTTCTGTGTGAGTCAGGATGGAGCCCCGGAACCCCTGAACTGACTCCTCTCCCGGAGCTGGGTTTGTGCTGGGCTGTTTTCATCACTGTAGAGAGTCTTATTTGCATGTCCATCTTCTCTATGAAAAGTTCTCTTAGAACTTGTAGAAAGAAGGAAGGACTCATGAGCAGGTGAGGGGTTCTGGGGGTGTCTGTGATAAGGAAAAGATTAAGAAAATCTGCTATTTCAGTATGCAATTATTAACCAATTTATTTGGTGTTGTTTAATATTTAGTTTTATATAAATTCTGTAATGTGTACATTATTACTTCTATTTCATGATAAAATATGATACACTAAAGGTTAAATGGTTTTTTCAATATTCTTAAAATACATTTTAGGAATTGGTTCCACTACCTAGAGAAAAGGAATCCACTAAGTCACTTACTATTGCCGATTTTTTTTGGAAGCAAGGGTTACGAGAGAATCAGGAGGAAGTCAGAATGACCATATAACAGGGCACTCATGTCTGGAAATCCACTGAAGCAAGCTTGTGTGTCAGTTGTCTTTGGTCTTTCACCCAGAGGAAACATCTCTGGGGTTAAAGGTATTTGTTCCAATTACCTAAGGTCCTCGGGTGTGTAAAATTAAGCTAGATAGACTAAGTTAGAAAATTGATCTAAGAAAGTCGTTCTCCTGAGATTCTTGGTTCTAAGCTGTAACTCTCAATGTGTTGGGCATTTGGAGCTCTCAGTTCACTAGGATGTTAATACCCTTTTGAATTCAGTCTGTTTGTCGATACTCACAGCATCCCATGGTTGGTCCCTGTTCACTAGGGTCGGTCCCCAGTAACTAGAGATGTAGAGACAGTAGAGGGGGAAGGTTTCTCTGCTGCATGTGGTTCATCAGGTTGATTCCCTGCCCTTCACATGGCCCCCAGGAGTGACCCCTGAGCACAGAGATAGGAGTATAGCAACAATGGCACAAATAACACAATCAAATCATGACGGGCTGAGACATAGTGCAGTGATAGGCACTTGACTTGCACATGGCTGATCCAGGTTTGATCCCCTATAATACATCTCATCCCCCAAGCAACTTCGAGAGTAATTCCTGAGTACAGTTCCAGGAAGAACCCCCGAGCATCACTCGGTCTGGCCCCAAAACCAAAAGCAAATGAACAAAAAACACAAACCAACAACATAAACAAAATATTGGCTAGAGAGCTTTCAAGAACCTTTTTCCTGTAATGAGAGCAAGTCGTCTTTATTCTAAATCTGTGTTAACCTGGAGTATGTGGAGATCAGTGTGCATGGAGGTGCATGGAGCGTGACTCTTCACATCAATTTTGGTTCTGTCTCTCCTTCTTACCATGTAAACATTTGATTAGCAATGAAATTCACAGCAGGCCATGCCCTAAACAGAATATTGATTATGGATCAGTAATATTCCATGAGCACTGATATATATGGACACTTGTGCAGTGATCATGACATCCAAAACAGTGGATGAACCCCTCATCCCAGTATTTCCCCTTGGCCTACATTATTCTTTCCCCAATGCCTCACCCCTCCCTAATGCTCTCTGCAGTGCTTCCTGTTTGTGTAAGTTTATGTAGGGTGTGATGAGAGAGATTCACTCTCAATAGGCTTCCACTCTAGGGATATCACTTGTATCACTTGGTATCCCGTTGCTCATCGATTAGCTCGAGCGGGCTCCAGTAACGTCTCAATTTGTCCCTGTCACATGCTAGTGTAGCCCGATGGCTTCTGCTTGCTCCAGGAACCTGAAGAGCCTCAAACCGTTCGTTCAGGCTCTGGATGAAGAAGACTGACCATCTTATAGGTGGGAGGTCACGTGTTATTTTGACATCCCATGGAATCCAATTGTAATAGCTCTAGTCCAGCAGTCGTCTCTAAATCGCATTACATGTCTGGCCTATCTGATTTTTGATGCCTTGGCAAATGAGACAGCATCTCGTCGACAGAGGTCAGAACTCCGGAGTCCTTCTCTCACTTGAGTGAAATATGATATTCGAAGCATAGCTCTTTTGATTAATCTTTGGGAGGCCAAAATAGCATTCCTACCCTATTTTCATAGGTCCCAGGTCTCTGAGACATATGTTAGTGCAGGAAGAAAGGTAAAGTCGAAAAGATGTG
The DNA here is from genome assembly GCF_027595985.1 of Sorex araneus. Classification (NCBI taxonomy): domain Eukaryota; kingdom Metazoa; phylum Chordata; class Mammalia; order Eulipotyphla; family Soricidae; genus Sorex; species Sorex araneus. Next base: position 121,383,168 of record NC_073313.1, read on the forward strand.
GCCAGAGCCAGAGATTCTTTGTCCTCTTAACAACTTTTTCGACACTCTTAACGGCATTCCACGCCACTCTCTTCCTCCTGTGCAGCTCAGGATGCCAGGTTGTTTGTCATGTCGAGTTCTCCACCTAGGTACACATAACTGCTGCATTCGGAGATATTCATTCTGTTGAGAGCAAATGGAATGTCAGGAACTAGTCCGATTCTCAAGAACATTGTCTTCGTGAGATTCAGCTGCTATTCTACCATTCCACATTTGTGGTCAAAGACGGGCAGCATTCGTGCTGTTTGGCTAATGTTTGGTGTTATTACAACAAGTCATCAGCGAAGTACAGGTGATGTAGTTGCGGATTATCTGTCTTCACTCCCATTCCTTCTCATCCAGTCATTGCATGACATTCTAGAGGGTGGCACTGAAGAGTTCAAGTGAAATGGTATCACCCTGTCGAACTCTCTCTTTATGTCGATGATCGCTTCCTTGTAGAATGGTGAGATCCTGGTGTTGAATCTGTAATACAACTCACGAGGATCCTGGTGTACTGAGTTTGAACACCCTCTTTGGCTAGGGCTTTGATGACAACTTCTGTCTGAACAGAATCAAAGGTCTTCTTTAAATCAAGGAACATTAGACAGAGTGGCATCTTGAACACTTGCAAGATCTCAATGAGCTTTATCACTGTGTGATATGATCTCAGACACCGTGTCAGCAGAAGAGGGAGCCTAAGTTGGGGTGAGTATGAACATGGCTTTAACCCTGGGTCCTGAGTGCAGATTTGCATGGGGGAGCCTCTGTAGAGAAAGGAGGGGACCCCAGGGAGGCTGGTGCGTGGGATCCCTGGGAGGAGGTGCTGACTGTGGCTCAGATCACTCAGGCCTGTCCCTGGGGCCTTGTCAGAGCTGGGCCTCTTCCTCCAGTGCAGGAAAAATTCCGAGGAGCTCTCAGGAAACAGGAATTGCTGAGGGGGAAACGGCAGCTGGGGAGGAGAGTCCCCGTGTTTCAGGTCCCTGATGACTAACCTCAGAACCTCCAGGGCCTCTGCCCCTTCGTGTCCCTGTGTGGTGGCTCCTGTTCTCCCACTGTCTGTGCAATATTTGTGATAGAAATATGGTGGTAGCCAGGTTTATTGTTGCAGTGAATTCTGACAGAGCTGTGTTCATCCCAACGTCAGTCAAATATTACAGTCGTTTCCTCATACACTAATTAGAAATGAAAGTTTCTTCTCCTGGAGGAGACTTACCCTTAACTATTTATTCAGCGTAGTGTTCGAATGTGTATGCTCCTGATGCTGGGCCTATGTCTGGACAAGAAAAGCCTCTGTCTGGTGTGGTTGTCCTGGTAACAGCACCTGATCCTGCTCTGTCCTGTCTATAACTCAGGGTCCAACTCAGGATGGGCCTCAGGACCCTGCACTGGGGTCATCACTGAGGAATCCTGACCCTGTCAGGAGCATGGGAAGAGCTCATGGAGGACCCTCAGCACACAATCTATTGGGCAGGGAGCCTGGTCTCAGTGTTCAGACTCACACATTCGACAAGGGTGCAAGTACACAAACCCTGAGCCCTGCCAGGTGTGGCCCAACCCCAGCCCCAAATAAATAGATCCAAGACACAGTTTGTGTCATATATTTACCTCCTATTTCCAGGAAACACCAAGGGTTGGGATAAATCCAAGGAACAAGAAAATGTGCTTTAAAATTTGATTTAAAAATTCAGCTTTAAGGATCAAAAGTGATAAATGTAACCAAAAAAATTCAACAAAATTTGACTAAAGTAAGGACAGATGCAGAAACAAGGCAGGCAGTGTGAGGATCGGGGATGAGTGAGTCTCCCCCTCACATCCACGGTAGCTCTAATGCGGCACCCGAGTTCTCCTGAGCTCAGTGAGAGCCCTTGGAGCCAAATAGGAGACACCGAAATGAAGCGTTACTTGTCTTCCCATCACTGCATCGTGGGTCAGGGCCTCTCACCTCCACCAAGGACCTCAAGACTCCAGATTTATCCCTCAAAACTGCTTTCCAGTGTGTAACTCGGAGCAGACAAGATGAACTCTTGTCTGTAGGAAAACAAAACATTGTCTCACATCCTGACAAGATGTGAGGGAACAAGGTGTGTTTGCAGTCATATGAGCAAATGGGAGGAACCAATTTCCTTTACATGTCTCAGAGTCAGGGCACCTGTTCCCGTACCTTTTAGGGAGCCAGTCCAGGTGGTACTGGAGAAGTACAGGGACTAGCGAGGAGTTAGAGACAGCACAGAGATAAAGAGTGGGCAAACACGGGTGCCCTGGGATCTGGGGGACAGACTTGAAACCCTTGTTTGGCCCAACAGTGCACCGTATGTGGCTGAAGTTCTTTGCCTACTCAATATTACTGCAGTCTTCTCAAAACAGGTGTAACACTAAGATGATTGGTAGACTGTCTAGGGTACAAAGCGCATGACTCGCTGTTGCTCTGTCCCGGGTGTCCTGTTCCTGCACAGCTGCAGGCCTAGGACCTGAGAATCCTCACAGCCCTGCCCTCACCTGTGCTGTCTCTCCATGTTCCACCCAAACCAGCAGTTTCCAGGGAGGCTGGACCCAGAGCTCAGGAAGGACCTGGAGTGAATGGGAGATGCAAAATGGTGGGGAAATTTCCTAAAGCCCCGTCACCTAAACCCATTGGAAATGTTTTTAAATTGATGAAAACTTGTTTTTAACCTCCATATTTAATTGTAAGTGTTAATAACATTTTTGCTCTATTTTTAGCATATTAAATAGGATATATTTCTTCTTTTCAATCCTTCTTGACTCATACTCATTTGTGTGTGTTTCATTCCTTACAATTTGGACTGAAAAAATCATCTTGGCTCATAATTAGTAACTTAGTTAGAACAATGAAAGAAATGACTTAAAATGAATAAAACCCTAAATCATTCATTTTGTATTTCTCATTATTAGATACTCCTAGCTTGACAGAAACACTTTTACAATTTTCTTCACAGCAATTTAGGCAATTTGGGCAGGCACAATGGAATGGGCTCATGCTTTGCACGTGAGTGTCCCAAGTTCATTTTCCAGTGCCACTAGCCTGATCCCCTGAGCACTGCAAGAGGCACTGGCACACAGACAGAGGACCTGGTTTCTCCACTACAATGGCTGAGGGATGCAGAGAGAGTGGGAAACCTTGAATGTTCACCTGGAGAATTGATGAGGGAACAAAAGTCAACACATCCCAGAAAGCAGGAATCCCAGGTGCAGGACCAGCAGATAGAGGCTGTCTGAGATCAGGGCTGAGGGGAAAAGTCAAAAAGGACAGAGTGTATGTCTGAGAGCAGAGAGACAGGACAAGAACACGGCTGAGTACAGGCCATTGCTTCACTTTGTGAAGTGACTCTTCCCAGTGGGAGGATTAAAACCCTTTCAGGGTGATTTTATTTTATGCAAGAGAATAATGGACTTCTCAGCAGAGTTATGGTTCCACCACTGGAAACTTCCATTAGGAGACAGAGAGTATGACAGTCTTTCCTGACAACAGTGGGGATGGAAACTTAGAGCCACAAACCACAGGACAAGGAGCCCATGGAGCCATCTGAGAGCTGAGGGCAGGCCAGTCCTGATCTCCACAGAAACATGATTCATCTGGGCATGAGCAACGTTTCCTCAGGAGAGTCCTCAGAGCCTCCAGGGGGCCTGCATCCCTGAAGCTCAACCTGCTTCCTCCTGCACGTGGTTTGTGTCTGGGCCCACAGGGCATTGACCTCACTGTGTCCCACACAGTAGTACAGGGCCGTGTCCTCCTCCCTCAGGCTGCTCATTTGCAGAGAGAGCGTATTCTTGCTGCTGTCTCTGGAGATGATAAATCGGCCATTCACAGAGTCCCCATAATATATTCAACCATCTGTAGTAATGGTTGAGACCCACTCTAGACCCTTCCCTGGAGCCTGGCAGATCCAGCTCATGTGATTGTTGCTAAAGCTGAATCCAGAGGCTGCACAGGAGAGTCTTAGGGACCCCCCCGGGCTGCACCAAGTCTCCCCCAGACTCCACCAGCTGCACCTCACACTGGACCCCTGCAAACACAAAGACATCCTGGTCAGGAAACTCTCCTCACTTAGAGGATCTGCCTCTCCCATCTCTCCCATGCTCGGTGTCTCTGTTGCCCATGAGTTACCTCCTAACGCAGCTACCAGGAGAAGCCAGCTCAGCCCACACGCCATGTTGGTTCTGTGTGAGTCAACCTGGAACCCCTGAAAACCCTTGAACTAACTGCTCTCCCAGAGCTCAGCTGGGCTGGGTTGTTTTCACTGCAGCAGGAGAGACTCATTTGCATATCCTCCTTCTCTATTTAATGTGTGTTTTGAACATGCAGAGAGAGGTAAGACTCCAGTCAAGGCGCAGGTGTCTGGAGATGTTTATGAATAGGAAAGGTTGGGAAACCATTATCTTAAGCCTGTCATTATTTTTTGATACAGAGTTTAAGGATATTGGTTCACCTTTATATATTGGGATAAATCATGCATTGTATTTAATTTCACTTTTATTACTCTGATGTCAATTGACATGGAAAAGTTTAAAAGATGTGTGTTCCATGCCAATAGCACACAATGGGTAATAGTCTACTATGTTATCATACAAGTGTATTCCCTGAACACCAACAGATAATGGGGACCTGGGTTGTAGAGGCAGTACAGGACTCAGGTCTTGTCTTGTATAGAGCTGACTGGTTGATTGTGACACTGCATTTTATCTTCCATCCCATGCCAGGAGGGATTCCTGAGCACAGAGTCAGGCAACCCTTGGCAGAGCTGGGTGTGGCCCTGAAACCAAACTCAAAACCAGAAACCTAAGCAAAAGCAAAAACAATGGGCTGGTGGGTTGTAAAGAACTTCTTCCCTGCGGTGGGAACCAGTTGTTTCCTGTGAATTGGGGATTAACATGGAGCCTGTTGGAGCCCAGGGTGCATGGAGGTACATGGAGTGTGACTCTTCACATGAGACTTGGCTGGACCTCTCCTTCTTACCTTGTCAGCATTTGATTAGTCAGAAATGTCACATGGCCATGCCCTACACAGAGACTGGCCTATAGGGCGTTTGTGTATCATGAGCCCTGACATGTTGGACACAGGGCAGTGATCATCACCTTAAACTGTCGATGAATCCCTCCCCACGGTAATTTTTATTTTATTTTAAAATGTTTTAATTATTTTTTATTTTAAAAAGTTTTAATTTAATGTATTAATTTAATTTAATGTATTGCTATTATTCAACCATTGATTAAGGTGATTGAATTGGGCATGAACATCACATTTACTTTAAATATTTTTTAATTGAATATTCATGAGATACACCATTACAAAGCTTTTTATAATTGGGTTTCAGTCATACAATAATCCCACACCTATCCTCAACCAGTGTATACTTCCCACCACCAATATCTCCTGTTTCCGTCCCACCATCCCCCAACATCCGACTCCCCACCCCCAGCCTTCCCCTATGGGAGGCACTTTCCTTCTTGCTTTCTCTCTCCTTTTCCTTTTAAAAATATGATTATTTATTGCATCATAATGCAATAAATCATTGCATTATGATTTGCAATACAGGTACAGGGAGATCATGGAGTTTATTCAGGGTATTCGGCATTTTTTATCAGAACAGTAAGGCTGGAGTAGCTCCTCAATTGGGTGGCCGCTTTGGGGTGTGGACATGACTGCAGAGGCTTCCAGAAGTATAGGGAGGTGGGGGAGGTAGCCCATACCGACCCTGAGAAAGCCTGTAGATTTCACTCATAAAACCCACGTACCCGATTTTTCAGCAGATTGCATCTTGCTAAGGTCCGTTCTGAGACAGTAGTGTCAGGCGCAGGGCATGGCAGCAATTTTGGATTGTGGAAGCAAGTAGCTGCCAGGGGCTCTGCTTGAGCAGGCGCCAGGCCAATCCACTTCCCTCCAATTTACCCCGGTCTGTTTAGCCATGCTTGGGTCTGAGATTAATTGCTGCTTTTGTCCCCACTCTGATCTTGCCTGGCCCATGTTATACATCCCTACACAACTCACCCCTACGTCATGCTTCCAGCAGTGCATCCTGTTTATGTGGGTCAGAAATAGGTGAACCTTCAACTTTTCCACTCCATAGGTAAATTCTGCACTTGCTGTGTAGATGGAGAGGATGTAGCAATGTTCTATACCTGAAAACAATGTGAACAACAGAAGCTAGAGAAACAGAAGGTGCTTATCTTCCAGCTGTCAAGGAGTTAACGTTACAGGGCTCTTTCGAAGTAGAAACATGGCAAGTCTGGGGCTGAGTCACCAACTTACTGGCTACGTGGGCACAAAGGGCTGCAGTAGAGTCCGCACTCTCCTCCTTCCTCCCCCGCAGGTCTGTTTCAGGGTGTCTCACCCAATGTGCTGAGCAGAGCAGTAGCTCAGAAGAGAGTGACGAGGGTGTCTGTGGAGGGACTGATGCTCCAGCTGAGGGAGCATGAACCAGCACACTCTCTGTGAGAAAAGCTTCAGGTGACTTTGCCTCAGGGACTCCATCCTCCCAAACTGGGTGGAGGGGAGATTATTTCTACACATTTCTGAGCAGGACATGGTGTACTGAAGACACTGATCTCTTTGACTCTACATGGCCCAGGGGTAGGACACAGAGAGAGTCACAGGTCAGCTCAATAGACGATTATTTTTACAGTTCCCTGAACTATCAGATACATACTCCGGGCAACGTGGCAGTTATAACAAAAGGGAAGTGGCCTGACTTGGGGAGTGAGCACCATTCCAGCAGAGTCTGATCTGGGATTCGAGGGAAGGGCCTGTCACACCACTCAGGACACAGGTTGGAAGCCACTGTGGGAGCCCCTGAGCCCCTCAGAGTGTGGCCCTGACGGGAAACACGAGAGGAGCAGGGAGGGGGCTGGTTCCTGGAGGGGCTGCAGACTTTCCCTCAGCACCACTTCTCCCTCAGGCCACAGTCCGTCATCCCCGACAGGGAAGGGATGGACACGCTCAGGCAGTGCAGAAGGTCTGTCAAGGTCCTCCCAGGCTACGACATTTCTCAGGAAAGAGCAACCAGTTTTTCTATGAGTCTATAATGTACGGTTTGTTGAGAACAAATGCCCCATGACAATAACTTGACTAGGGCCCCACAATCTGCCTGAGAAGAGAAGACTCTCTGTCGAGTTCTTAGAGTTCCCTTCCCTCAGGCCGGGATGGATTTTGGGTGGGCAAGAGCGCTGGTGTGCGCTCAGCAAAGCTTTGTAATTTCAAGATCAGAGTATCAAGACCAGGGGAATGTGACCCTGTGTCGGATTCAGGGATCATCAAAGTGCAAATAGATCAGGAGCCTGAGTTTGAAAGTGTCAGTCAGTACTGGTTGGCTGAGGCCAGAGCGATAGTAAAGCGGGTAGCTTGTTTGTCTTGCATGCAACTGATCTGGGTTCAATCCCTTGCATGCCATATGGTCCACTAAGCACTGCCAGGAGTAATTCCTGAGTGCAGATACAGGAGTAGCCCATGAACATTGCCAGATGTGACCAAAAAGCAAAAATAAATCACTGTATCACTGTCATCCGGTTGCTCATCGATTTGTTCAAGCAGGCACAAGTAATGTCTCAATTCAGCCCTGTTGCGTGCTACTGTAGCCCAATAGCATCTGCTTGCACAAAAAGGAGGCTGCCCACCCAAAATAAATCACTGCATCACTGTTTCAGTGTCATCCCATTGTTCATCAATTTGCTCAAGCAGGCACCAGTAGTGTCTCCATTTGAGACTTGTTGTTACTGTTTTTGGCATATTGAATAAATGAATAAAAATAAAACATATAAATCAAGAATCTTCAAATAAAAACATACTTATGGGACAATTAAATGGAGCACCATAATACTACTAAGACAAACTAAGAACCATCCACTATGCCAGGAAATGCAATGTCATGTGAGAACCCAGGCTGCCCCTGTTGGACCCAAGAGAAGGGAGAGGCTGTGGGACAGCCCTACCAGGAGGAGTCGCAGAGGTAAAGGACCCTGAGGTGTTTGTATCTGGATAGTTTCCCTGACATCACACTCTCCTGCAGAGCTGTAGACGGATCTCACTTTACACACAGGAACTCCCCCTGATTGGGCCTCACTGAGACCTGAGCTGAAGGAACTCAGGTGAAAGCGGAGATACCCGAACCATAATGAAGACCAAGGATGACACAGTGCAGGATATGTGATGGAAAGAACAGAAAGGGGCAAGTATGGAGATAAAAACAGAGAGAGACAGAAACAGCTGAAGAAGTGCTGGGCTGAGTTTGTGTGATGGACGGACAGATGAGCTGGAGCGTGTAGGTCAGTGAGGGACAGAGGCAGATGCATGAACCAGCTCTGGGGGGGTCTGATGGGGGTTGTGAGAGTTGGGGAAGAGGGACTGGGACTGTGATGTGAGGATGTCACTGAACATGGAGCTGCTCTGAGGGAGTGATGGGGACCCGGGTTGCAGGAAGTGTAAGATCATGGATGAAGGTTGGTACAAAGGTGACTGCACAAGATTTGAGAATGGACCTGTCCTAAGAGTGAGTGATGACAGGACAGGGACACCTGTTGTCCTTCCACCTCCCCCCCCCCCCCCACTCTGAGTGCAGTGTTCATTAGTTACTCTGCTGTGAGGATTCCCTTTGTGGGCCTGACCCCCTCCTGGTCCCTGTGCCCCTCTCAGTCCTGAGCGCCCTCTGGTGGCCCTGGAGGCCCCTGCAGCCCAGCCTGTCTAAGCAGTTTTGTGTCTGGGCTCACCCTGACTTCCCCTCACTGTGTCTCGCACAGTAATACACAGCTGTGTCCTCGGGGGTCACTGAGCTCAGCTGCAGGGAGAACTGGTTCTTGTTCGTGTCTCTGGTGATGGAGACGTGGCTCTTGAGGGACGGGGTATAGTTGGTGTCTCCAGCATAACATATTTTCCCCAACCAGAGTAGGCCCTTCCCTGGGGGCTGGTGGATCCAGTGCCAGCAGGAACCACTGGTTGTGATGGAGAATCCGGAGACAGAGCAGGTGAGGGAGAGGGTCTGGGAGGGGACCACCAGTCCTGGGCCCGATTCCTGCAGCTGCACCTGGGACAGGACACCTGGAGACAAGGAGAATCAGTCACTGTCAGTCCCTGTAGTCACTCCCTCCCCTAGACCCTGTCATATCTGGGACACTCACCCAGGGGAGCTGTCAGCAGGCAGAGGAGAAGACCCCACAGAATCATCTTCTTCCCGACCACAGCTCTGCCTTCCCCAGAGACTCAGCCCTGAGTGAGGAGACAGCTGTGAGCTCCACAGCCCAGAGAGCATTTGACCCCAGAGCCTGAGAGGGATTTGCATGAGGTGACCCAGTCTGTTCTAAGTGGCAACTTTCTTACCCTGGGTCTCCTTGTCCCATTGGGGCACTGAACTTACACACCCTATCAGGTGGATTGAGCACTTGGTAATGAAAAACATTGAAACAGTTAATAGGAGGCTCCTTACTTATTTTAATAATCTTTCTTTCGAACATTGCATGAGGGAAAAACAAGCACGAAAAGGTGTGAATCTGTAACTGTACCCTCACTGTGACTCACTACAAAAAAATAATAATCTGTCTTTGTCAAGGTAAAATAATCAAAATCAAAATCAAAAGCAACTTCCAATTGCTAATGAAAATGGTATACATTGTTTATGTTTAGAAATTTTTTTACTATAACCACCTTTTATCATTGTATCACTTCCATCTTATTGTTCATCCATTTGCTGGAGCGGGCATAAGTAACATCTCTCTTGTGAGATTTGTTGTTACTGCTTTTGGCATATCGAATAAGCTACAGGTAGCTTGCCAGGCTCTTTTGTGCAGGCGAGATACTCTCGTTAGCTTGTCAGGCTCTCCAAGAGTTGGGGAGGAATCGAACCTGGGTCAGCCAGGGGCAAGGCAAACGCTGTACCTGTTGTGCTATAATTTTAATCATACTTAAATTTGTTTCTTATCAGTCTCTCTCTAAGATAATACCCAAATGAAAACTTCCCTTTCCAGTACTCATTTATTTCCATAGGAAATTATGATAGTTGTATCTGATAACTGTTTGCAAAGCACATAGGTAATAAAAAAATTTCTGTTTCAGTTTTTTTTGTTATTATTTTGTTTTGAGGCCACACTCGGTGATGCTTGGTGGTAACTTATACTTTGCACTCAAGAATTACTCCTGGCGATGGCTGTTTCATTCTGGGCAACCTGAAGGGGGGCTGGCTGAGGCCCCTTCAGCCCCAACTGATCCATCCCCAGCAGCCGAGACCCTCCAGAACTCACCGCCACCATGCTCGAGGCCGCTCTCCACATGCCTGACGGGCCTCACTCCAGAGCCAGTCTGTCCCTGGACATGTCACACTTTACCCCACCAATATACCAATAGTAGCACACCTCATTTGATGGGTTTAAAGTAGAAGGCACCTGATCTTAGTGTTAAATATATTTATACCTACATATATAGACATATATAAAAAATAAAAAAATAAAAATATGTAAAAGCAGATAAGGCTCAACCTTTAACAACATGTTACTAATCTCTTATACAAGGGATTAATGGCTCCTGGGTGAAATACAACAATCTTCACAAACTTTCCTGTAAGGAACATTTTTTTCTCTCATTTTCAGTGGATTATTCAGAACAAGCAATACAAAATAAATGATTTTATTTCTTCTTGGGGGCAGGAGTTGGGATTCAGGATGGAAATATGGTAGCAAAAAGATGTAATGGTGGTGGGATTGGTGTTTGAATATTAAATGTAATCAGATATTGTGAACAAATTTATAAAAATAAAATTAAATTATTGAAAAAGAATTACTACTGGCAGTGGTTGGGGGGACCATATGGGATGCTGGGGATGACTCCTTTTGGGGAGGGCAAGAAAAGAAGACTACAAATTGTGCTATCACTCTGGCTCTCTGATATTTGCATTTTGGAGTTGGGGTCTACCGTGCATTCTCATGGGGCAGATATTTGTTATAGGCTACATTTATACAAATCCATATGCTTCTCTTAAATTTTTCATGGAATCTGTAGTTTTTCTAACTTTCAAAAAAATCTACAACTGCCACGTCTCAATGTTTCCACTGAAGTCACTCTGCTTCTGTCCATATCTGCGCATCTTTCGTATTCATCGGAGCTTGGGTGTCCCTGCTTAGGAGTCCTGCTGTTCCCACCCTTGTCACCCTCCACCAGTGCCACAGTCAGTTCTATTGCTCCGTTAGGTGCCTCCACCAGTGGGAAACATTCAATGACATGGAAGTGGAACAAGTGTCCCGGGAGGAGTGGATTTCTGGAGATGACTGAAGGGCATGTGACAGACCCTTTCCTTAAACCCCCTTGTCACTGCAGACCCCGGCACGAGCTCAGTCTGAACTGACCCGTTCATACTCGGTCACTGATGGAAACTCTGTCTTCTCTGTCTGTCTCTGTTTCTCTGTCTCTGTCTCTGTCTCTCTCTCTCATTCCTTACTTTATTTATTTATTTATTTATTTTGGTTTTTGGGTCACACCTGGTGATGCACAGGGGTCACTCCTGGCTCTGCACTCAGGAATTACTCCTGGCGGTGCTCAGGGGACCATATGGGATGCTGGGATTTGAACCCAGGTTGGCCGCGTGCAAGGCAAACGCCCTACCCGCTATGCTATCACTCCAGCCCCTCATTCCTTACTTTAAACACTGTGATTTAGAAAGTTCTTCGCCATACAGTTGCTCTATGTATTCAATATGCCAACACCATCCCACCACCCATATGCTCTTCCCTCCACCAACGTCCCCAGTTTCTGTCCTCCCAAACTGGCTCCCTGAGCAGGCACATATTAATTGACTTTACACTGTTTGTTACAGCATCTGCCTCCTAATGGTGTTGCTACAATCCCGGCCTGAGGATTTCCTGAGCTATTGGTGTACTTGGGCCTTCTGCGGTAGTGTTTCACTCATGAGCCCAGTGGGCTTCCACTCAGTGTTCCCATCTAATTCCGCATTTCTCCTGGGTTTGCAGCCCTGTGAGTTTGGGGCTGTTGCACAGAATCACAGGTGGCGGCAGGTCTCAGGCTTTCAGCTGGGGGCTCAAGTGCATCAGAGGCTCTTGCCTCTCTGAGATCAATCTTGAAGATGAGTCATTTTCTGGCAGGGTGAGAGCCAGATGTGGCTGGGTCGAGTGCTGGGCCTTGGGTAGGGCAGGGACTCTGTCTGTCCCCCTACCCCCAGGGTCAAAAGATCATGGCCGGGGCAGTTGGGTCTACCTGGAATAAACATTCAGTTGCCAATGTCTCTCCAAAACTCTATCACCTCAGGCAGATGGGGGTGTGAGACCGTAGTGTTGGCACGGGGAAACTGGTTCGGGGGCATGTGCTTGGCAGGGCTGACCCTCCTTCTGTCCTCTTGTCCTCAGTGGTCCCCAGACTTGACATGATATCCCCTGGGCATTCTAAGTTGAGATGGAAGGCAGAGAAGCCCCCCACGGTGACATTGACCTTGTCCTCTCCACTCTGACCCCAGAGGTACATGAGCTCGGGAGCCAGCGCTCCTGGGAAGAGTGTTGGCACCAACCATGTCAGAACCCTAAGAGGAGCCACCACTCTCTTGGGCTGAGGGGGCCTGGGGGTAGGGAGGGAGGGGAGTCAGAGATCAGTGGTGACGTTCATCAAAGGAGAAATGGAACCAATGACGCCCTTGAGTGGGAAGCAGGTAACTAGTAGCACTTTCTGTACAGAGCCGAAGCTTCTGTCTACATGTGGGAAACACATGTCAGGAGGAGCAGCATGCAGGCCAGGGGAAGAGAGAAATCGGTGAATCATGTGTCTTGCTACATTTAGAGTGTGTGTTGTTGGAAATCCACAATGCTTATCCTGTGCTGAGCACACACACAAAGCCAGTCACCTTCCGTGCTGGGTGCAAACACATTCTAGATTGTCGGTGAAATCTCAGATGTGGAATTGTGAAGAACACGAATCTCGGGGCATTTGGAGTCGAGACACTCCCCCTCCATGTCTTCACAGCGTGTTGCTCTCCCCTCATCTCTCTGTGCAAACAGCAGAGTCTGGGGTTTGGTTCCAGCTTCCACAGCACAAAAGCAAACCAGAACTGACACTGGACTCATGATCCGCGGTAGCTTCTCAGATGATTCACGAGGTTTGGGACCTTCACACTTACCTTCCACACGAAGATGAGCCTTGGGTACTTGCACAGAAAGCATTAATCTGAGAGATGCTTTTGTGGTTGTGCTCACTACAGCACGAGGCACAGCAACAAGATGCACACACATGGCTCGAACCCCAGACCTCGATTCCATTTTTGCCTTCTTCCATTCCCCTTGAAGGCCATACTTAAGTGCCTTTTGTTTTAGTTGTAATGATGGTTTTTTTTTGTTTATTTTTCTTTTGTCGCCACATCCAGTTCAGGGCTTAATCCCAGCTCTGTACCCAGGGGCAGGCTTCTGTCGGGCTTCAGGACCACATGAGATGCCAGAATCAAACCCTGATCCACCATGTGTAAGGCCAGCACACTGCACACTGCACCAACCCTCCAGCAGTGAAATGATATTTTCATTAACTCCTTCATTCCTTCACTGGGATTTTTGAGTATACCTGTCACTGTTTTCTTAGGCTTAGTAACCACTGACAGAACTGTTACTCTCCGGTCTTCACAGAGAGCATTGACTGTTCCGGTGTACCTGAGTGTTTACTTGATTTGGTCCCCATCCATTGAAATAATAATATTTCTTTGTTTTTCATTATTCATGGTGCTTCATGGGTTCTTGGGATGTAGGTGCTGGGTGATCTGGACATAGATTTGTGCTCTGCTCACAATACATGACCAGTGCTGAGACTCTACAACTTCAGGCATCTACATGTTCCTGTGACATAATCTCAGTGTGGCTGGCAGGACCTGAGCTAGATTGGAATGAACAAGATGGGTTCTGGTGCTGGCCAGGGCCTCACTGAGTCTTGTGTCAACTATGTGTTTGTTATAGGAATATACATAAATGATTACACTCTGGAATGGAATCTGGAGCCCAGAGATAATTCCTTCAATCTACCACAGTAATTGTTGGCAATGGCTGCTTGAAGGAAAGTGCACAAATAAAGAATAAAAAGCAACTGAACTCATGTCTCACATCAACTACAGAATGTTATTGAAGGTTCATTAATGGCCTGGAGATTGGGCCAAAGTCCTTACGAACATTGAGGAAAATGTAGGCAGAGCTCTCAGTGTTGACCTGAGAGGTATAATCAGTAGTTTGAGTCTGATTGGAGATCACATTGAAAAGCAAAATCAAACAAACAAACAAACAAACAAAAACCCAATCAGTTTTAAGGATTTTATATGGCAAGGCAAACTACACTAACATAAAAAGATAACAAATAAAAAGGGAGGAAATATTTACCCACCACACATCATAACTGCGACCCTAATATCTAAGCTACTGGGAGCACCCACAAAGCTCCACACTAGAAATCCCTGACTGTAAATCCCTCTTCATAAAATGGTGTGGGGACATGAACAGAGACTTCCCTAGAGGGGACATCCCCATGGGCTGTAGGCATAGAACTGTTTATCAGCACTGACTGTCAGGGAAATGTCAATCAGAAGGACAGTGGTGGATACTCTCAACCCTGTTAGAATGGCCAATATCAAGACTGGAAACAACCAGTGTGGGCTGGGATGTCCCCAAAGAGGAAAGGGGTTTCAAGGTTGATTTGGAATGTCAATGTTCTGTTCTATTTCTATGAAAAATTATAAAGAGATATCTGAAAAGAATGAAAATAAAATTTTAACAATCAAGAATAGCTTTGCAATTTTGTGATTGCTGGAAAGATAGCACAGCGGGTAGGGCATTCACCTTGCACGTGGCCGACCGGTGTTCGATTCTTCTGCCCCTCTCGAACAGCCCGGCAAGCTAAAGAGAGTATCTCGCTGGCATGGCCGAGCCTGACAGGCTACCCGTGGCATAATTGATATGCAAACACTATAACAACAAGCCTCACAATGAAGAGGTTACTGGTGCCTACTCAAGGAAATCGATGAGCAACGGAATGGCAGTGATACAGTGATATAGTGACAATAAAATAAAAGTTTTTATAAAACTATTTCAAAAACTATCAAAATCAATTTCAATGTGTCCAAGTGAATCTATCCAGACAACTACACCCAATCCAGAAAACATTATTAACCTGAGAAGACATATGTATACATACTTTTTGTAGTGTTTAGTGTAGTGGCAAGGACATGGAAACTATCCTAATTCTTAATGACAGTTTATTTTAGAAAAAGTTGTGGTGAAAATAAACAATAAGACACTAGACAGCTATAAGAAAATGTGAAAATTTTTTACAGTTTGCTAAGACATGAATGAAAGTGAAAAATACCAGATCAAAGGAAGTAAGTCCAGGGAAAAAGATAAATTCAGACAATCTCATTCATCTGTGGTACACGGAGAACAGAGCGTCAGGATGGACAGGATCCAGTGACAATGGCCCCTGCATCCTAACCACACTCTGGGGATCCTGAGAGGAGTCGGGTGGGGACTCAGATCACTGGGAAGAAGAGGCCGAGCACAGGGGCCACAGCAGAGTGTGGGGGTCTGTGGGGATTTGGTGCTGGGAGAAGGGCAGGGATTTTGGGATCCACAAGCATCAGTTCTCAGACTATTTCCTCAGTAACAATAACAAAAACAAAAGGGGGTATTTTTTAAAGAATGAAAACAAACATACATTACATAAAAACACAAGCATCTACAGTATACTCTGAGACAAAGAATAAACAAATTTGAAATAGAAGAGAAAGTAATGAATAAAGCTTATATATTGGATAATCGAATTTTCTTTATATATTTCAACAAAAGAGGAAGAAGTGAGCCCTTATAGCCCCTGTCCCCCTGCCCAGAGTTCCTGTAGCAGACCGCCCCCTGGTGGTCACACGCACCCCTGCAGCTCCCTGACTCACTCAGCAGGTTTGTGTCTGGGCTCTCAGAGACGTGGTCTCACTGTGTCTTGCACAATAATACACGGCTGTGTCCTCAGTCACTGAGTTGCTCAGTTTTAGGCAAACTTGGTTCTTGGCGGTGTCCCTGGTGATGCTGACTTGGGACTGAAGACTTGGGTTATAGTATGTGTTTCCGTTAGACCACATAGCATCAATCCAATCCAGCCCGTTTCCAGGGAACTGGCGGACCCAGTTTACATCGTAGCTAGTTAGAGAGAATCCAGAGACCGAGTAAGTGAGAGACAGCGTCTGCGAGGGTTTCACCAGGCTTGGTCCTGACTCCTGCAGCTGTACCTGGGACAGGACACCTGGGGACAGAGACCCACAGTGAGTCACGGGCTCAGAGCCCCCATGCCCACCTTGGAGCCTCTGTCCAGGTGATACTCACATCCAGGAGCTGCCAGCAGAAGAAGGAGGAACCAGCGCTGATGCACGTTCCTGCCCACGAGGTCCATGATCTCAGAAACCGTGTCAGGGGGAGAGGGAGCCCGAGTTGGGGTGAGTGTGAATGTGGTTTTAACCCTGGGCCCTGAGTGCAGATTTGGATGGGGGGCCTCTGTAGAGAAAGGAGGTGACCCGGGGGAGGCTGGTGTATGGACTCCTGGGGAGGAGGTGCTGACTGTGGCTCAGAGAACTAAGGCCTGTCTCTGGGGCCTGTCACAGCCGGGCCTCTTCCTCCAGCACAGGAAATGTGCTGAGGAGCTCTCAGGAAACAGGAATTGCTGAAGGGGAAATAGCAGCTGGGGAGGAGAGTCCCAGTGTCTCAGGTCCCTGATGACCAATTCCAGCCCCCAATGGCCTCTACCCTCTAGACAGGCCCCTGCCCCTCCATATCCCTGTATGGTGGCTCCTGTGGTGGCATTTGAATACACATCCTGGGATCTAACACACAGTGTCATTGTCCCAGTGAAATTGGCACAGAACTGGAACAATCCAAGATTATTCAACTTTCTCAGTATTTTTTGAGTCACTTACCTTGTGAATTAAACTCTGAAATTTAAAGATAGTTATAAGTGTGGATCTGTTCATTGTCACTGATGGGGCTGAAGCAGTGTTGCAGCAAATATTGAAGGAACCCCCTGGTAATGAGTTCTAGGACATAACTCAAAAGCTCTTAAAAAACCCCTGAGGCCTTAGAAGACTTTGATAAGTGCCAGCAGAAACCCTACGGAGAGAAGTCCCAGAGTGAACACAAGCCAGGCAAGGAGTAACAAAGGACGACCAGGAAAGTCTCAGTCTCGCCTTCTTGACAATGACAAGCAACGGTATCATCCCTGGGTGAAAGTTCCATGTGGGGCAGGTAGGGAGGTATTGATATAGGCTAGATGGGACAGGGAAGAGAGCGGGCATGGAGCCAGCCCATTCTACCTGCACACAAGGCGCTCACGTCTCCCCTCTTGAGATGTGACCCTCAGCTCTCTCTGCCTCTCCAGAAGCCCGATTCACTCATGTGTGTGACTCTCTCTTTTTCTCTCTCCCTGTCTCTGACTGTTTGTCTACCTCTATCTCTATCTCTCTGTCTCTCTATCTCTGTCTCTGTCTCTGTCTCTCTCTGTCTTTGTCTCTCTCCTGTCTCTCCCTCCCCTTCCTCAGATTTACTAAATAAAAGTCAATTTGCTTCACTGCTTTTCTCCTATTGAAATTCTTCATTGTGAGAAAGACACAAACCCATAAAGCTCGGGGAAGGTCTAGGACTAGTTTTCCTTCCTGCGAAGAGCAATTATTTCCAGGTCACAGAGATGGACAGGAATGCAGTGGATCGTCCTCCCAGCTGCAGTGCTGTCTCGCTCTTGCTCCACTTCACAATAGTGACCTGGGGACCCCCTCCAGCAACTCATTATTGGGACAAGGTAGACGCTTCTGCCTCTGTGCGTGTTTCCTGCTGTGGGTGGCCTTGTCAAAGGCACATAATTCTGCTCAATTCTGGAGACAGTTCAGAGTCTAGCCGGTTGACTTGAGCCTCAGTACCCTCTTCATGGAGTGAACATGAGAGATCCCGACCCTGCAGAGACTCAGGGCAGAGCTAGTGGAGGGTCTTCAGCTCTCAGTCCATTAGCTTGGGTTCTGGACTCAATGCAGACTCACACTGTACAGGGCCTTTACCTGCTCTCCAGGCCACCAGCACTGATTTCTCACTTCAGTGAACAGGGTTTCCACAGCACCCTGGAGAGACCTGCACGGTTCCTGTCCTGTCCCTCAGAGAGACTGGATGCAGATGGGGGGAGTCAGCATGCAGAGGGGGTGTGTGAGTGACCAGCTGCCCATCCCTGGACACCATGTGGTGGCCCCCTCAACTCTCCCTGTACCATGAGGTGTGGGTTGTTGAGGGCTCCTGGCTCAGCATCCTTGGGTGGTCTCCCTGATCCTGAGTTCCTGTTGCAGGGCCTGTGGGTGAGCAGGGGTGAGGCCTCACAAGCCCACGTGAGAGTCACATGTCTGCGGGTCCATGGGGGAGACACCAGAGATCGACGTTAAAGACAAATTGAGACTCAGCAGGGAGAGTAAGCAGGAATCCAGCCCCTGGGCCTCTGGGTCAGCACAGAGTAGGGGAAAATTTAGAGGAGGGCAGAGTTTGTGTGGGGTGGATTCCACCTCACCTGAGGGACCGGTCACAGGATGGGACAGTGTGGTGGGAGACAACCCTGGGCAGCAGAATTTGGGGAGCTGACCGGCCCTTGTGTCCTCGAGTTCTGTTTGCAGCAGGCCCGGCGTGTGGACAGAAGGGCCAATTTGGGTTCTCTCACACGCACATGCAGCTTTGCACTGTCCAGCGGCCGAGGGTCCTGATGCCAAGAAGCCGTCATTAATACTGTCTTGGCTTCCCTGAGTAGGTAAGTTCTCACAGTCAGAGGTCAGAGGGTGTGTCACAAAAGTTACAAAGCTTTCAGGTTTAAGTCTCAGTCATACAATGACCAAAGACCCATCCCTTCACCAGAGCACATGTTCCACCACCAAGAACCCCAGTATACCTCCCATCCTTCCGCCCCACCTCCACCCCTGTATGGCTGATGATTTTCACTTTACTCTCTTTTTACTTTGATTACATTCAATATTTTGACAGACAACTCACGATTATTAATTGGAATTTCCCCACAACAATCAGACCTGCCAAAAAGACATCATTTGATATATGTTGCCCATTGCTGAGAATGAAGAGCATATGAGGTTGCGCGGCCACTATTGCGGTTGCGCAGTTTGGGAATTCTTGTGTTTAGTAATTAAGTCCAGAGAAATTTTTGCCAGAAGTTGCATGACTGCAAGCTCATACCTCTGTTTAGTGGGTTCTAAGAATGGCGGTCACCATGCCAACCCCGAAAAGAAGGTCGAGAGAGAAAAACCTTTCCCCTCCTGGGGCGGCATGGGACCATAGCTTAGTTCATAGGCTAGAGGCATTTCTGCAAGAAGCCGCTGGTGCCGAAAGTAGTTAGTGGGCCTCTGGGATTATAGTCGCTCAAAAACAGGAGCTGGTCGTGTGTGGCCACTCAGGGTCTCGTCTGGGCAGAAGGTCCCTCTGTGATTTCTAAGGGAAAATATTGCAGACAAAAGGAGACGGCAGAGAAAACTGTGGTGGATACATAGTGATGAAGTGATGAAGAGACGGAGGTGGATGAAGATGACCCGATGCTCTGACCATCAGAAACCTCATTTTTCAGCATGAAGAACAGGTGTCCTCAGCACCGCGGGGACGTCATGTCTTAATCCATCTGTAGTCCTGCGGATCCCAGGAGACTGACATTTGGCTCATTGGAGGGATAAGCATGGAAACTCAAGTGATATAGAAAGAACCCGTCCAATAAAACAAAGGGGGAAATCGATAATTAATGGGCACATTTATCTTGTGATCCCTAAGTTACAATCTTTCTTTGCTATCATCCTGTCAAGTAAACGTGCCTTATCAAATTCGGAGATATCAGTGGAAAGTGCAGTCAGGAACCTAGAAACGTTCCCTGGAGAGGCCTTCAATGAAAGGCAGGAAACCAGTCACTCATCAGCTCCTGCTCCTCTAAGATGTTTCCTCTAGGTTGGGGCTGTAGCTCCCCGTGCTGGCCGTGGCCTCCTGCAGTTCACACTCTCCCAGCAAGGAGGTTTGTGTCTGGGCTCACCCTGACTTCCCCTCACTGTGCCTCTCGCACAATAATACACGGCTGTGTCCTCGGGGATCACAGAGTTCAGCTGCAGGGAGAACTGGTTCTTGGAGGGGTCAGCTGTGATGGAGATGCGCCCCTGAAATGCTGGGTTGTAGAAGGTACCACCAGTCCATTACCCCATCCATTCTAACTCTTTCCCAGGGTGCTGGCGGATCCAATTCCAGTAGTTACTGCTGGTGACAGAGCCCCCAGAGACAGAGCAGGTGAGGGACAGGGTCTGGGAGGGCTTCACCAGGCCTGGGCCTGACTCCTGCTTGGTCAGTGCAGATACAGCACCTGGGGACAAGGGAGAATCAGTCACTGTCAGTCCCTGCAGTCACTTCCTCCCCTAGGCCCTGTCATATCTGGGACACTCACCCAGGAGTGCTGTCACCAGGCAGAACAGAAGACCCCACTGCATCATCTTCTTCTCAATCATAGCTCTGCCTTCCCCAGAGACTCAGCCCTGAGTGAGGAGACAGCTATGAGCACCACAGCCCAGAGAGCATTTGACCCCAGAGCCTGAGAGGGATTTGCATGAGGTGACCCAATCTGTTATTAGGGGAAACTTTCTGACCTTGGATCTCCTTGTCCTATTGGGGCGCTGAACTCACACAGCCTGTCTGATGGATTGAGTACTTGCCAATAAAGCACATGGAAACATGTCATAGACAACCCCTCACTTATTTTAATAATCTCTCTTAACAAGTTAAAATAATCACTATCATTTCAATTTCAAGTTGCTCATGAAAATTGTTTGCATTTTTATGTTCCATGTAAACTTTTTATATAACCACCATTTAGAATGCTTATAGTTATAATCATTCTTAAATTTATTTCATATCTGTGTTTCTATAAAATAATATCCAAATGAAAACTGCTCTACCCAATACTCATTTCTTTCCATAACAAAATTATGACATAGTTGTATCTGATAAATGTTTACAAAGTAATTCATTTGTATCACTTATCATCCCATTACTCACCGATTTGCTCAAGCGGGTACCAGTAACGTCTCCATTTGTCCCTGTGGCGTGCTAGTGCAGCCCAATGGCGTCTACTCACTCCAGGAAAACAAAGAGCCTCAAGACCGTCAGGGTCTTGATGAAGAAGTCTGACCATCTCATAGGTAGATGGCCACGCCTTCATTTGATATCTCGTGGAATCTAGTCGGTAATAACTCTAGTACAGCATTTGTCTCC
Organism: Sorex araneus; assembly: GCF_027595985.1. Lineage (NCBI taxonomy): Eukaryota > Metazoa > Chordata > Mammalia > Eulipotyphla > Soricidae > Sorex > Sorex araneus. Next base: position 121,404,462 of record NC_073313.1, read on the forward strand.
AAATTTGGAGACAAAGTACATAGTTGATGGAAAATTACTGTTTGAGTTTTATTTTATTTTATTTTATTTTGTTTTATTTTATTTTTGTTTTAGAACCACACTCAGTGATACTTGGTTGTAGCAACTAGCTTTGCATTCAAGAATTACTCCTTGCAATGGCTATTTCATTTGGGGTGACTCAGAGTGGGGTGGGTGAGGCCCTCCCTGCCCCAACGGAGACAGCCCTGGCTGCCGAAAACCTCCAGAACTCAACTGCCACCATGCTCAAGGCCATTCTCCACATGCTTAGACTGGTCTCACCAAGGAGCCAATCTATTCCTGGATATCTGACTCTTTACATCACCAGTAAACCAAGAGTAGCACTCCACATTTGATGGGGTTTAAAGCATAAAATATCTACTTTCAATGATCTTAGTGGAAAATATATTTATACATACATATCTTTATGTGTGCATATATATATAACCACACAAGACTCAACCTTTAACAACATAATTACTAATCTCTTATAGAAGGGCTTAATGGCTCCATTGTTAAATACAACATTATTCACACACTTTCCTCTAAGAAACGGCTTTTTGTCTAATTTTTAGTGGATTATTCATAACAAGCAATATTTTATCTCTGTAGCACTGTAGCGTTGTAGTCCCACTGTTCATTGATTTGCTCAAGCAGGCACCAGTAACGTCTCCAGTGTGAGACTTGTTAGTGATTTTGGCAGATCGAATATGGTACGGGTAGCTTGCCAGGCTCTGCTGTGTGGGCAGAGTAATCTCGCTAGCTTGCTGAGCTCTCTTGAGAAAGACAGCGGAACCGAACCCGGATCAGCTGGTTGCAAGGCACTGTGTGTGCATCTTGTTTCTGCGCCTCATGCCATAGTGAGCACACACACAGTGCTTGAACCCCAACCCTCGATTCCATTTTCGCCTTCTTCCATTCCTCTTCAAGTCCGTTCTTCAGTGCCTTTATTTTAGTTGGAATGATGTTTTTCTTTGTTGATTATTTTTGTTTTGGGGACACACCCAGTTTAGTGTTTAATTCTGGTTCTGTACCCAGGGGAAGGCTTCTGATGGGCTTAGGGACCACATGGGATGACAGAATCAGACCCTGGTCGGCCAGGTGTAAGGGCCAGCACCCTGCCCAGTGTATCATCCCTCCAGGCCTCAAATGATATTTTCATTAACTCATTCATTTCTTCACTGAGAGTTTTGAGTCTTCCTGTTAATGTTTTCTGAGAGTCAGTGACCACTGAGAGAAGTGCTACTCTCAGGTCTCCACAGAGAGCATCAAATGTTCAGATGCTCCTGAGTGTTTACCTGATTCGGTCCCCACCCATTGAATCATAGTATTTCTCTGTTTTTCATTATTCCTGGTGCTTCGTGGGATCTAGTGTTGTAGGTGCTGAGTGATCTGGACATGGATTTTTGCGCTCTGCTCACAATATCTGACCAGTGCTGAGATTCTAGAACTTTGTGACTGTGATGTAATCCCAGTGTGGATTGTTGGGCCTGAGCTAGGTTGGAATGAGCAGGTTTGGGTTCTGGTGCTGATCAGGGCCTCAGTGGTAAACTACGTGTTTGTTATCGGAACATACATAAATGGTCAAACACTGGAATGACATCTGGAGCCCAGAGATAAATCCTTAGAATTTCCACAGTAATTGTTGGCAATCGGCTGCTTGAATGGTCAAGAGAGCAAGGAAAGCGCACAAATAAAGAATAAAATTCAACTGGATCTCTGATTCACATCATCTACAGAATTTTACTGAAGGTTCAATAATTGCTGGAGATTGGCCAAAGTCTTTATGAACATTGAGGAAAATGTAGGCAGAACTCTCCATACTGATCAGAGAGGTATAGTTAATAGTTTGACTCTATTTGGAAATCACATCTAAAAGTTAAATCAAACAAACAAACAACCAAAAGCCCAGTCAGTTTTAAAGAATTTACATGGCAAGGCAAACTACACTAGAAGATAAGAGATGAAAAGGGAGGAAATGTTTATCCATCACACATCATAGTTAAGACCCTAGTATCTAAGATACTGATGGCACTCACAAACATCCTTGGGGACATGGACAGGGACTGTCCTAGGGCGACATCCCCTGGGGCTCTAGGCATAGAAAGTGTTTATCAGCACTTGACTGTGCGGGAAAAGTCCATCAGAAGGACAGTGGTGGATCCTCTCAGCCCAGTGAGAATGGCCGATATCGAGACTGGAAACAACCAGTGTGCTTTGGGCAGTCCCCAACAAGGAATGTAGTTTCTTCTTTTGTTTTTTATTTTTTTTAATTTTATTGAATCGCCGTGAGATAGTTACAAGCTTTCATGTTTGGGTTACAATCTCACAATGATCAAACACTCATCCCTCCACCAGTGCACATTCCCCACCACCAATATCCCGGGTATACCCCCCTTCCCACCCACCCCCACCTCTATGGCAAACAATATTCCCCATACTCTCTCTCTAATTTTGGGCATTATATCTTGCAACACAGGAGGAACGTGATTTCAATGTTGGTTTGGAATGCCAATGTTGAGTTCTAATCATGAAAAATAGTAAGGTGATTTCTCAAAAAAAAAAGTGAACACAAAGTTTCCACAATATGAATAGTTTTGTAACTTTGTGATTAATGTTGATTAAATAAATATCTTAATTAAAACACTTTCTATATGACCAAGTGTTTCCCCCCAGATTACTACACCCAAACCTGAAAACATTAATTTGAGAAAAATATGTGACTATATGCTTGTTGTACTGCTTACATTAATGGCAGAGACATGAAAACTATCCAAATTATTCATAACAGGCTACCTGCTATGGTTCTAACTTGTGGATTGTTGTCTCATTTAATGTCTATGAAAAACCCTAGTACATTTCTATAAAAAAGTGAAAATAGAATTTCCATATAACCCAGTGATTCCACTTTTGGAAACACTGCCCAAATCTGAAAACATCAATTTGAGAAGATATAAGTAAATACAATTTCAGTGCAACATTTGATATATTGGCCAGGACATAAGAATAATCCTAATGCTTAATCACAGTTTCATGGATAAGTTATGATGTATATTCATAGTGTGTACTGTGCAGTTACAGGAAAATACAATGTCACAGATTGCTGCAACATGGATTGAATTGCAAAACACCAGATTAAATGAAGTAAATACAGGGATAAATGCGGATAATCTCATTCATCTGTGGTACACAGAGAACAGAGCGTCAGGATGGACAGGATCCAATGATAACGGCCCCTGCATCCTAACCACACTCTGGGGTTCCTGAGAGGAGTCGGATGGGGGCTCAGACCACTGGGAAGAAGAGGCCGAGCACAGGGGCCACAGCAGAGTGTGGGGGTCTTTGGGGATTTGGGCTGGGAGAAGCGCAGGACTTTGGGGCCCACAAGCATCAGTTCTCAGGCGATTTTCTCAGTTAAAATAACAAAAATGAAAGCAGAAAACTCTCATTTGTTTAAAAGTATTTTTTTAGAAGGAAAATCAGGACACACAAAGAAATCTCGAACCCAAGCAACTTGTGGCAGGGATGGCCCGGGACTTTGCAATAGGCCTTCTCCGCTGGGCCGCTCCAGACGGGGGCAGGTGCTGTCCCACTGCCTGTCCTCCAAGAGCCCCAGCGGTCCCCATTTTATAGAAACTGACAAGAAGCACCAGCTCCCACGTGGCCACAATCGAGAGACACACACAGGAATCTCGGACACGAGCAACCTGTGGCAGCAATTTATTCAGACCTAATTTATTAAAATCTTGGAATTCTTAAAGCAAGAGTGGCCGAGTGACATTGTATTATATCTATAACAAGCAATAAAAAACACATTGTCTAGCAATTGCATTTTCGGCAGGTAGAAGAGCAAGTAGGGCTGGTCTCAAAATATCGAAGGGAACTAAAGCAGAGAAAGGATACCTTGCAAATTGTCTGCCACACAAGCACGTGGACGTATGGAAAGGAGGGGTGGGGAATAAACAGAATTTGGTGGTGGGAAATGTGCACTGGTGAAGGGATGGGTGTTGAATAACCGTATGATCGAAGTGCAAACATGAAATTTTTGTTACTGTATATAAGGGTGAATTAATAAAAAAAAATACAATAAAATAAAAAACCGTTCTTTCAAAAAATAAGAAAAATCAAACATCTTACATAACAACACATGGGTCTCCAGTAGACAATGAGACAGAGAATAAACAATTTTGACCTAGAAGAGAGTGTAATGACTAAAACTTATATATGTGGATATGTAATATTCATTATATATTTAAACAAAAGAGGAAAAAGTGAGCCCTTAAAGCAGCTCTCCTCCTGCAGCCAGTACCGGTAGCAGAGCGGCCCCTGGTGGTCACATGTACCCCTGCGGCTCCCCTGACTCCCTCAGCAGGTTTGTGTCTGGGCTCACAGGGACTTGCCCTCACTGTGTGTCTTGCACAATAATACACGGCTGTGTCCGCAGTTACTGAGTTGCTCAGTTTTAGATAAACTTGGTTTTGGAAGTGTCCCTGGAGATGCTGACTCGGGACTGAAGACTTGGGTTATAGTCTGTGCTTCCACCACTCTATATAATTCCAATCCATTCCAGCCCCTTTCCTATGGCGGACCCAGTGCATATAGTTGTTGGTTAGAGAGAATCCAAAGACCGAGCAGGTGAGGGACGGCGTCTGCGAGGGCCTCACCAGGCTTGATCCCGTCTCCTGCAGCTGTACCTGGGACAGGACACCTGGGGACAGAGACCCACAGTGAGTCACGGGCTCAGAGGCCCCATGCCCAGCTTGGAGCCTCTCCAGGGAATACTCACATCCGGGAGCTGCCACCAGAAAGAGGAGGAACCAGCGCTGATGCACGTTCCTGCCCACGAGGTCCATGATCTCAGAAACCGTGTCAGGGGGAGAGGGAGCCCGAGTTGGGGTGAGTGTGAATGTGGTTTTAACCCTGGGCCCTGAGTGCAGATTTGCATGGCGGAGCCTCTGTAGAGAAAGGAGGGACCTGGGGAGGCTGGTGTGTGGGCTCCCTTGGAGGAGGTGCTGACTGTGTTCAGAGCACTCAGGCCTGTCCCTGGGGCCCTGCCAGACCCTGGCCTCTTCCTCTAGCACAGGAAACTTGCTGAGTAGCTCTCAGGAAACAGGAGTTGCTGAGGGGAAACAGCAGCTGGGGAGGAGAGTCCTGTGTCTCAGGTCCCTGATGACCAAACCCACCCCCCAGGCCTTTATCCTGTAGACAGGCCCCTGTCCCTCTCCTTGTGTGGTGACTCCTGTTCTCCCACTGTGAATGCAAATCCTGGGGCCCAACAGACACTGTGATTGTCCGTGTTAATTCTGAATTGGCTGAATCCAATCCATGTCAATCAGATTTCACAGTGTTTTTTCAGTCATTTTCCTTGAATTAAAATCCCTTTTCCTCCTGCAGCTTCACTCTGAGAGATTCAAGGCAGTTCTTTGGATGGATTTATTCTTTCTCACTGGTGCTGAATCTATTTAGGGACAAGGAAGATGCCTCACCTAGTGACCTTCCTTGTGTGGTTGGATGGCCAGGACCTCCCCAAATCACTCCATCCTTTATGTAAATCAGCACCCAGAAGATGACCATGAACCTCATGATCATCCTATTGGGGTCATCATTTAGGAATCCAAGATCCATCAGGTTCCTAAATAGAGCTCGTGGAAAGTCCTCAACCCACAAACTGTTGTGCCTGAACCTTGTCTTAGTCTCAAACTCACACATTTTACAGAGGCACAAGTGTGTTGGCCCTGAATAGTGGCAGGCACGGCTCTCCACCCCCTCCCAAATGTGTGGAACCTAGACACAGACTGTGACACATATGTGTACCTCCTAATTCCATGGAGCACCTGAGGTTGAGTTAAATCTAAGTGGTCTGAAAATATGCTCTAAATTTGATGTTTAAAAAGTCAAAATTAGACGAGCGCGCACCCACCGCGCCACCGCCTCGTCCCGGATTGTTGGCCGCCCCGTCCGTGCGGCGCGCGCGGCCCGAGACGCCGTGGCCGCGCCGGAGCTCGGGCCGGGGGCCGCCATCGAGGCGGGGGCCGCGCGCGGGCCGGAGCGGAGCGGCAGCGCCGCCACCGCCGCACGCGCAAACTTGGGCTCGCGCTTGCCGGCCCGGCGCGGAGCCCGGGGCGCCCGGAGTCCCGCCATGTCGCGGTCCAACCGGCAGAAGGAGTACAAATGCGGGGACCTGGTGTTCGCCAAGATGAAGGGCTACCCGCACTGGCCGGCCCGGATTGATGAGATGCCGGAGGCCGCAGTGAAGTCAACGGCTAACAAGTACCAAGTCTTCTTCTTTGGGACCCACGAAACGGCGTTCCTGGGCCCCAAAGACCTCTTCCCGTACGAGGAGTCCAAGGAGAAGTTCGGCAAGCCCAACAAGAGGAAAGGGTTCAGCGAGGGGCTGTGGGAGATCGAGAACAACCCGACGGTCAAGGCTTCTGGCTACCAGTCCTCCCAGAAAAAGCGCCTGGTGGCGGAGCCCGAGCCCGAGCCCGAGGCCCTGGAGGGGGATGGCGACAAGAAGGGCAACGCGGAGGGCAGCAGTGACGAGGAGGGAAAGCTGGTCATCGATGAGCCCACCAAGGAGAAGAATGAGAAGGGGGCACTGAAGCGGAGAGCAGGGGACCTGCTGGAGGACTCCCCCAAACGTCCCAAGGAAGCAGCAGAGCCAGAAGGGGAGAAGGAGGTGGGCGCGGTGGAGGTGGAGAGGCCAGTCCCCTCCGAGCCAGAGAAGAACAGCACAGCTGCCACGGAGCCTGGCTCTGGCCGGGGCCCCTCTCAGGAGGATGAGGACGACGAGGAGGACGACGAGGAGGAGTGGGGGGCAACGACCAAGGAAGAGGCCGAGGCCCCTGGCATGAGAGATCATGAGAGCCTGTAGCCACCAATGTTTCAAGAGGAGCCCCCGCCCCGTTCCTGCTGCTGTCTGGGTGCTACTGGGGAAACTGGCCATGGCCTGCAAACTGGGAATCCCTTCCGCCCACCCCAACTCGCTTCCCTCCTCCACTCACTCTCCCTGCTCCAAGCCCAGCCCCTGGAGATTGTTTTCAGGAAGGGGCAGGCCACCTGGGCCCCACCTCTGTGTCCCCACACCTCTGTGCTCTGTCTGGGTCCAAGCCATGTCTTCTGCTCCAGGGTGTGACAGGAGGCCTTTTGTCCCTTCCCTCCAGAGCCACCTACCAGGGTTTTCCTCGTACCAGTGGTTCTGCCTCTGGGCTGGGGCACCCCTTGCCCTTTCCCCCAAGTATTCAGAACCTCTCAGTTGGCGGGAGTCCCAAGTTGAGAGGGAGGGGTAATGGGAGAGGGGTATTTCTCACACTGGGCAGGGTGATGTCTGGAGTCCTGTCCAGTCCCCCTGTACCACTTGGCCCTGCTGTCTGGATTCAGGGGAAATGGGACGGCTTGAGGGGGGCTGGGTGGCTCCCTGCTGATTGATGATTGGCAATATCCATTCTCCTTTTTGTGGGCCCCAGAACTTCTGGGAGTTGTAATTGATTATCAAAAGGTTCCGGGGGCTTCCAAATTGCTTGAGCTTTGGACCCTGGTCAGGACACTTGGCTGCACCCACCTTGGGTGGGGAGTGTGGAGAAAGCATCTGCCCTCCTCTAAATCTCAGGCCAGAGGGGGGCACCTTGCTTGGGGAGACCCCTGGCCCCCCCTGTTTCCCCTCCCTCACAGTACTCAAGGCCAGCCTACAGTCCCACATCACCCAGACATAACGGAAAAAAACACATTTTTTAGGAAATGTTTTTTTTTTTTTTTTTTTGCTTTTTGGGTCACACCCGGCGATGCACAGGGGTCACTCCTGGCTCATGCACTCAGGAATCACCCCTGGCGGTGCTCAGGGGACCATATGGGATGCTGGGATTCGAACCCGGGTCGGCCGCGTGCAAGGCAAACGCCCTACCCGCTGTGCTATCACTCCAGCCCCTAGGAAATGTTTTTAATAAAAGAAAACTACAAAAGAAAAAAAAAGAATTCCCCCCCCCCCACTCCTGGTGTCCTCCCATGACGTTCTTTTTCCCTCACTCTCGCCCCATTCCTGGGGTGCACTTGGAGGCTCCCCTTCTCCTTGGGGCTTGATGGCTTTTCCTTTTGTAGTGGGGGCTTTTGTGTTGCTCTCAGTGACATTTCCCGTTCACACACCCCACCTGATCCCCTCAGCTTTGTCATCAATGTGGTTGTCACGCACTGAGAGGACAGGGGAAATAACGCAAACCCTCCCCCACTTTTGGCGGTTCCCACGCCCTTCATCTCGTCTCACCCCTGTTCCCTCCCCTTGGGCTCTGATGAAAAATTGCTGACTGTAGCTTTGGAAGTGTAGCTCTGAAAACTGTAGACGATTTCAGTTCTAGGGAAATAAAAACCTGTTGATTACTAAAAAAAAAAATAAAAAAATAAAAAGTCAAAATTAAGTGTCACACGTAGTCTACACACTCAGCAGGGTCTACAAAATTCTGCTAGGTTAGACACAGAGACACACAAACACCAACTCAGACAAGGTGAGGAATAAGATTGATGACATCACACCTCAGGTACCAGGTGGCTATAGGATTCATAAGCGCTCTCGTGTATAAGCACGTGACTCACTGTGTCTGTCCCAGAGCTCCTGCAGGCCGGGACAGTGAATCCTCACAGACCGGACCCACCTGCGCTGTCTCTGTACTCTCCACAGTCAGCAGTTTCCAAGGGAGCTGGGCCCCCAGACCTCAGGAAGGATAATGGAGTGCCTGGGGAATGTTGGGAATATTTCCTAAAGCTGCTTCACCAAGACCAACTGGACACTTAATTAAATTTATCCAAAATTTTTGCACACCAATATTATGAATATATCACACACCAAACTTATGAAAGTTTTACACACCAATATTGACTCTAGATTAACAATTTTTGTTTTATTTTCACGTAATTAAATTAAACATGTTTTTTTCCCCCTAACGTTCTTGACGCATTTTCTGGCTATTTCACTCCTTCAGATGTAGAACAATTAGAATATTATGATTTTCAGGGTTTAAGTGATAGTGCAGTGGGTAGGGTGTTTGCCTTGCACGCGACCAACCCAGGTTCAGTTCCCAGCATCCCATATTGTCCCCTGAGCTCTGCCAGGAGTAACTCCTCAGTGCAGAACCAGGAGTAACCCCTGTGCATTTCTTGGTGTGACCAAAAAAAGAGCAAAAAATTATGGTTTATAATTAACTTATAATTATGATTTATAAGGAACTTCGACTTCCCTAAGTAAAGAATTAATGGTGCACTTGTGATTTTAAAGAGGTGACTTTGGAAGGTCGCAGACCAGGAGAACTGCTTCAGGGGGGTCAGCACGTGAGGGGAAAGAGGAACATGGATTCTAAGCCCCAAGTTTCTGTCCTGGGAGGGCAGACCAGAAACTGAGTGGAACCACAATGAGAAAATCATTCAGAGTCACATCTGCAATGGTCTCCATATGGAGCCTCAGTGTAAGGAGGGTCTCTGGGCTCTGAGGTATGGCATATCTGGGGGTGCTGGGAGAGTGGGGGGCTCAGCGAGAGTATCAATGCTCTGGGTCCTGCCTCTTGTCTCACTGTGGAGGGGTCAGTGCTGCCCGTGTCACAGGACCTGGTCTCTCCTCTACAAGGGCTGAGGGGTGGACAGGGGATGGGAAAACCTGAATGTCCACTTAGTGAGTGGATGGGGATGAGAGGTCAGCCCATCTCAGAGCAAGACTCCCAGGTGTAGGGTGACCAGGTAGAGGCTACCTGGGTGCAGGTCAGAAGGTAGAGGTGAGTGGGCACAGAGTGTGTCTGAGAACAGTAGGAAGGAGACATTACACAGCTGAGTTGATGTCAGCATTCCTCTTTCTGACCAAGTGGCTCCTACCAGTAGACCATGATAATGTGTACAGGGCATGTTAATTTCTACAAGGAATAATGTACCCTTCAGGCCCCAGGGGAGTCAAGGATCATGGAAACGTTTCATCAGGAAAAAGAGAGTATGACAAAGTTGTTACTTCGCAGAGTGGGGATGGAGGACTCAGCCACGACCCAAAAGAAGGGTTGGTGTCATCTGAGAGCTGAGGGGTAGGTCAGTCTTGATCTACTCAGAAAGATGATTCATCTGGTCATGAGCAACGTTTCCTCGGGGGCGAGTCCTCAGAGCCTCCTGGGGGCCTGCACCCCTGAAGCTCACCATGCTTCCTCCTGCAGGTGAGAGAGATCCTGACCTTTTCCCTCAAATGAAGCCTGACCTCTGAGCCCCATTCTTTGATTCAGACCCCTGACTCTCTGAGGAGGAAGTCAGGAGGATCAGTGTCCCTGTCGTCTCCTCTCCTGGCACAGCTGCCTCTCCCTCAGTTTTCTGACACACTCAGGATGTGGTTGTCACACTGTGCCTCTTGCACAGTAATACACGGCCGTGTCCTCAGTGCTCAGCCTGCTCAGTTCCATGTAGGCTGTGTCCTTGGACTTGTCTGCAGTGAGTGTGAGTCTGCCCTGGAACTCCTGTGCGTAGCCTGTAGCACCAGTTTTAGGGTATATATATCCCATCCACTCGAGCCCTTGCCCGGGAGCCTGCGGCACCCAGTGCATATCATAGTTGGTGAAGGTGTATCCGGAAGCCTTGCAGGAGATCTTCACTGATGTCCCAGGTTTTCCCACCTCAGCCCCTGACTGCACCAGCTGTACTTGGGAGTTCACACCTGTGGACAGCAGACAGGAGTGGGTGGACTCCACTTGACTGGCCCCGTTCCCTCAGCCCAAGGAATGGGGACGCTTACCTGCAGCCACTGCCACCAGGAAGAGAATTCTCCAGGTCCAGTCCATGGTGAGGTCCATCACTCAGGGCCTCTGAAGGTGTGGGTGTGCCTGCTGTGTGAGGTTGTCAGGACACAGACACATCTGTAATTAACTCAATGTCCTTCGTGTAATTTGCATATTCATGGGAAGGTAGAATTCATAGCTGAAGGCCTGGTCCAACCTGAGAAGAGTCAGGTGGAAGCCACCGGGTCAGTCCTCAAGGGGAGGGAAGAGGTCCATGTTCTGATCCTTGTTTGAGGAGATGAGACCCTGCATGTCCCAGGACTCTGTGCACACAGTGCTCCCCCTCCGGAGGGCCAAGCCCTTTCAGGACCTTCCTCTCAGGCCCCCACATCTGTATGGTCTGAAGACATCTGGATACACCTGGGCTCTGAGGTTATTTCTGGGATCCTGGAACTCCCCTAGGGATACTACAGGGAGACTGCCAAACCATCCTAATGCTCCAGTGGTTTCTGTTAGAGATATTAAGAAGCCCAGAAACACCACCTGCATACAGGTTTTACTGCTTGTCAATATGATAAATGTTCCTCCACAAAATGGTAAGTAGCACTATAACACTGCTATCCCTTGTTCATTGTTTTGCTCGAGTGGGCACCTGTAACGTCTCCATTGTGAGATGGAGAGATGACAGGATACTCTCAGGAGTTGCCGGACTCTCCAAGAAGGATGGAGAAATCAAACGCGGATTGGCTGAGTGCAAGGCAAACACCCTATCGACTGTGCTATAGCTCCAGTGTCTTATACTTATTTTAATTTTGGTTTCATTTCTTTCTTTCTTTCTTTCTTTCTTTCTTTCTTTCTTTCTTTCTTTCTTTCTTTCTTTCTTTCTTTCTTTCTTTCTTTCTTTCTTTCTTTCTTTCTTTCTCTCTCTCTCTCTCTCTCTCTTTCTTTCTTTCTTTCTTTCTTTCTTTCTTTCTTTCTTTCTTTCTTTCTTTCTTTCTTTCTTTCTTTCTTTCTTTCTTTCTCTGTCTCTCTCTTTCTTTCTTTCTTTCTAGAAAAAGCAAAATTTAGTTATATTGAAGAAATCGCATTTCTGTGGAGAATTCTGCATCTCTGCACCTGTATCTACCATCCCTTTTAACCTACACCATCTGACCTACAACTCGGTGCACTTGGTGCTTGGCGCCCCTTGCAGCTAGGTCCCCACTCTGCAGGGAGAGCCTATAGGCTCTCAGGGGCATTGCCCTCTTGGCATCTCTAACACAGGGTTAAATCCTGGGACTTCACTTCAGAAACCTTGTTCACGAGTCATATTCTTTTTTCTTTTTTTGCTTTTTTTGGGTCACACCTGGCTATGCACAGGGGTTACTCCTGGCTCTGCACTCAGGAATCACTCCTGGTGGTACTCAGGGGACCATATGGGATGCCGGGAATTGAACCCGGGTCGGCCGCGTGCAAGGCAAACGCCCTACCCGCTGTGCTATTGCTCCAGCCCCACGAGTCATATTCTTTTATGGCCTTTTATTTTGGTTTTGAGACACACCTGGCAGTTGTGAGGACTTACTCCTGGCTCTGTGCTTGGAATGCTTCTGGTAGATGTATCACAGGAAAATGTTAGCAAATAAAATACTTATATATATATATATAATTAAAAGCTGACACTGAGTGTTTTTTGTTGAGATTATTTAAAAGTGATACAATAAATACATATTCACTCAAATAAAATTAGTAAAAGCTATTAAACTAAAGGAGGATTCTAGTTGTTAAGTAAAGGCTTTAATATAAATGGATACATTTGTTAAATTATTAAAGACTTTTTAAAAAACCAAGTATGAGTCTAACACTGCTTCCAACAAATTTATTACATAACAGTATTTCTAGGACAAATATAAGTAAGTTAGAAATGAAGAAAATACAATTAATAAAGTTTTATGGCACATGTTTTGAACTCTGACTTTTTCAGTGATACACAATAGTATAAAGAAATATACTTAGAGAAATACAAGGGAGAGAAAGAGAGAGCTGTGTTCAGGAGAGCACATGGGCTTCTCCAAGTGGGAAAATCCTTGAGTTCTGATTTCTGGTCAGACATGTTAGAAGTCTGGAAACATTTCCACCTGGCACACGTGAGAACATGAGCAAGTGAAACTCAGAGATTCATTTTCTGTCTCTCTGTGAATACTAGGAAAAGGGAGAAGGAGAGAGAAGCAAAATAGTATTATCTAAAGAAATTTACTTAAAGATGCAAAAAAAGAGAGAGAGAGACAGGGAGAGACAGGGAGAGAGAGCAGCAGAGAGGGAGAAAGAGAAAGAGAGGGAAAATGGTTGTGACAGGAAGGACAGTCCAAACCCAGAAACTGGTCATCATCAAGTGAGTCATCCTTCTCTTTTGTTGATCCCTAGGATCCTGTATGGGGTCTCTCTCTCTCTCCCTCCCTTTCTTCCGTTATCTCTCTTTCTCTCTCTCCCTCCCTCTTTCTGTCTCTTTTTCTCCCTCTCTCTCTCTCCCCCTCACTCTCTCCCTCTCTCTGTCTCTCTCTCCTTCTCCCCACCCCAAGGGGCTGGGCCGACGCCCCTCGGAGACCCCTCAGGGTCGTATCCGGCCTGTGGGCAGCTGCTTCTGGCCGCCACTGCTGGGTCAAGGGTCTCGGGAGGGACCGGGAGGGCTTGAGGTTCTCTGGGAACAGGCCGGACCCTCGGAGGTCGCCGACCTGGGCCTCCGTGCGGGTCACCCAAGGCCAGACCGTCCCTCCAAGGGCAGGTGGTCCCTGGTCAGCACGTCCCTGTTCGCCGTGTCCGCCTCTGACAGACCTGGCTGCTCTCCAGGCGCCCACGGCCAAGCGACGTGTCTCTCCCCCGAGTGTCCCTCAGGGACCCCGGCTGAGATCAGGTCTGGGTGTGACTCAGTTTCCCTCCCCAGTTCTCCTGAGACCGCACGGCCTGTCTACACAGAATTCTGACTTTCCTGGACTCCTCTTAGTTCGGGGTCACCTTGCAGGGCTTGGGGTCACTCCAGGCTCTGCCCTGAGGACCCTCCTGGGGGCTCAGGGGCCACCCTGGGTGCTAGGTGTCAATCCGGGTGGGCTGCATGCAGGGCGAGGCCCGACCGATGCCCCCTTTCCCACTAGATGGCTCTGACAGGGGTAATATATTTCCTTATATTGAGCCTCTCACTTGCCTTGACCCCTGTCCCCGGGGTCTTACATATGGCCTACCGGGGATCGATTCCCAACATTTCATATGGTACCCGTTAGATTGTCAGGAATAATTCCTGAGTGCATGAGCCACCAGTAACCCCTGTGCATCGCCAGGTGTAACCAAAAAGCAAAAAAATAAACGGATGCCAACCAGAAGAAGCACAGACATATGGTGATATTACATATAAGGCATTTATAGCAACTGGATAAGGAAATGCAATGGTGTAAATGGTGGACACCCTAGATCACCCTTGACACAGTGTTTAGGAAGGAGAAGGAAAGGAACAGAGTCAAGGGAGAGGGGAGAGGAGACACATGAGAAGCAACAGAGGCAGGGGCCAAGGGGACTCGGGGACACAGATGGTGTCAAGGAACGATGAGCTGATATCCCAGCCACAGAGTCACAACACAAACCCAGACCTGGGCGTGTCATCCCTCCCCTGCTCTGCCCCTGAGCAAAGAATCTTGTTCCTGTCCTTCAGGGTACACAGAACTGTGTGGAGGGACAGTGGGGTCAGGTCACAGGACAGGAGAGGGTCCCGTGGAAGGTCCGAGAGAAGCACCGGGCTGGGGGCTCACAGGCTCGTGGACTGAGAGTCCTGACTCGCCCCTTCTCACTGCTCTACACCAACGGTCATCAGAAGCGCAGGGGCGGCTACTACAGACATTCACCTGCTAACCTGCCCAGGGAAGCTGTTCCCTGTCAAAGGGTCTCTGTACTGCAGCACTGAGGGGCAAGGTCTCTGAAGTGGGTTTATCTCAGGGGAGTTTCCTCTGGGAAAGAGGAGAGATAAAGCCTCTACAGGACCCTCACCCTCCTCAGCAGCTTTCTGCATTGGCGCTGGCTCACCTCCTAGAAAGTGCAGATCAGCCACATCTTGCCCTTGTCCTTAGTCCTCCTGACTTAAACCTTTGTTCCTCACACAGACCCACATCTCCCTGGGGTGTCTAAGAACACTGGGAAACCATGTCTCCAAGACTGTGACAGGTGGCTACAAGCTATGCTGGGCCCTGTGAGTCCATGCCTTGGGGCTCTGCACCCTGGCGTGGTGGGGGAGGCTTGTATGCAGCCCAGTGTGGGGACACTGAGCCCAGGTCTGATGGAAGCTGCTATCAGATGCCTCTTGTCAAGGTGGCCTCTGAGTCGACCTGGCTTCTCTCAAGCCTTAGGTTGAGGCTCTTTGGGGTGGCAAGGAGGAAGTGTTGGGGTGCCATGTGCTGAGGTGGTTCCCCTAGCTTTCCCAGGTGATGGGGCAGTGATCTGGCAGGGGAGCAAGGGCTGGATAAGGCTCCAGTGGGGGTCTGCAGTCAATTCCACCCTGGTACTGCTGTGGGCAGGAAGTGTGGGGACAGATGCTGCTGGTGGACTGTGTGAGCCTTTGCCAGTCTCTGGGGACACTGTGTACCCTGGTGTGAGTGGATGCAGCAGCCGGGATGTCGGCTCTGCAGGGAGCAGCTGTGGACGGCAGCTGTGGATGGAAAGTGTGGGCTACACGGGACTGACAGGGCCTTGTTGCTGGGAATCTCCTGGGAACACATTCTGTTCTAGTCCAGCAGAGAAATGTATTCATCTACCAATTTTTGTAACTGTTCTACCAATTTTCCCAACTGTTCCGTTGCCCTATTTCCCTTCCCAGCTACGTATGGGTTCTTTGTGACCTTCTGGTCTTTCTGGTCAGCTCTATGATTTATTACCTACACATCCCTGCCCAGATATTAGACAGGCCTCTCAGAGCTCTCACCTGGGGCTGACTCCCAAGTTAAATGGTGTAGGCTACCTGCTTACGTTTCTAACTTTTTGGAATTTTCCAGATTTAATATCTACGCAAAACACTAGATTTCTATAAAAACATTAAAATAAAATAGAGATTCTGCATAAATCATGATCCCAGTTTTGCCAGATCACCCAAATGCAAAAATATCAATTTGAAGAGACATATGTGAACATAATTTCATTGCAACATTTGATATACTGCTAAGGACATAAAATTAATCCAAACACTTAATGAAAGTTTCATGGAGAGGAAGTTGGTGTGTATTGACACAATGGGTACTGTGCAGCTAGAATAACAGAATATCACTGTTTTCTGCAGCATGGATGGAATTGAAAAATACCAGATTAAATGAAGTAATTCCAGGGCGAAGGATAAATTCAGACAAACACGTTCATCTTGTTACACAGAGAACAGAGCATTAGGATGGACAGGATCCAATGATAACGGCCCCTGCATCCTAACCGCACTCTGGGGTTCCCAGGAGGAGTCGGGTGGGGGCTCAGATCACTGTGAAGAAGAGGCCGAGCACAGGGGCAACAGCAGAATGTGGGGGTCTGTGGGGATTTTCTGCTGGAGAAGCTCAGAGAGTTTGTGATCCACCAGAATCAATTCTCAGATTATTTCCTCAGTTAAAATAACAAAGATAGGTTTCCAAGAGGCGACCCTCAATCCAGGCGCCTTGTATACAGGGTCCGCACGCTAGCGAAGGGGCCACGATGAGCGCAGTGACGCAGAACCTGCTGGAGGTGGTCAAGGCCCTGAAGGGGGCCCGCGGCTTTGACCGCCTTTTGGAAAAGGTGACTCTTGATTCTGCTGCTCCTGGGAGGTGGTTTGTGAATGGAAATTAGAAGAGGAGCATGCCAATAAAATGGGGACTCTCCATGGTGGTTTGACAGCCACCTTAGTGGACAACATATCAACTCTGGTCTGCTCTGCACAGACCGGGGATTGCCTGGAGTGTGTGGATATGAACATAACGCACATGTCTCCTGCTAAAATTGGAGAAGGTGTAGTGATTACAGCACATGATCTGAAGCAAGGACGAACACTTGCATTTGCCTCTGTGGATCTGACCAACAAGGCCAATGGGAAATGGGTCACACAAGGAAGACACACAAAGCACCTGGGAAACTGAGACAAACACCTCCAGCACCCAGTGGCCTACAGAAATCCACTGATGAGTGCCAAATTATGCACTTGACTCGAACAGATGTCATTTTTCAAAATAAATCAGGGGAACCAGAAAAAAAATAACAAAGATAACAGGGGGAAACCCTCGTTTGTTTAAAGGTATTTTTTTGAGAACGAAAATCAAACATACTTTACATAAAAACACGAGTTTCCAGTAGACTGAGAGAATAAACAATTTTGAACTAGAAGAGAAAGTAATAAATAAAATTTATATATGTGTATAATGAAATTTTCTTTATATATTTCAAGAAAAGAGGAGTAAGAGAGCCTTCCAGCCCCTCTCCGCCTGCCCTGGAGTGCCAGGAGCAGAGCTTCCCCTGGTGGTCACTCGCACCCCTGCGACTCCCTGTCTCCCTCAGCAGGTTTGTGTCTGGGCTCACAGGGACTTACCCTCACGTGGCTCTTGCACAGTAATACACGGCTGTGTCCGCAGTTACTGAGTTGCTCAGTTTTAGGTAAACTTGGTTCTTGGAGGTGTCCCTGGAGATGCTGAGTCGGACTGAAGACTTGGGTTATAGTATGTGTTTCCATTATATACTATACGACCAATCCAATCCAGCCCCTTTCCAGGGGCCTGGCGGACACAGTGCACAGTATAGTTGGTCAGAGAGAATCCAGAGACTGAGCAGGTGAGGAACAGTGTCTGCAAGGGTGTCACCAGACTTGATCCCGACTCCTGCAGCTGTATCTGGGACAGGATACCTGGGGACAGAGACCCACAGTGAGTCACAGGCTCAGAGGCCTCATGCCTAACTTGGAGGCTCTGTCCAGGGGATACTCACATCCGGGAGCTGCCACCAGAAAGAGAAGGAACCAGCGCTGATGCACGTTCCTGCCCATGAGGTCCATGATCTCAGATGCCGTGTCAGGGGGAGAGGGAGCCCGAGTTGGGGTGAGTGTGAATGTGGTTTTAACCCTTGGTCCCGAGTGCATATTTGCATGGGGGAGCCTCTGTAGAGAAAGGAGGGGACCCGGGGAGGCTGGTGTGTGGGCTCCTGGGAGGAGGTGCTGACTGTGGCTCAGAGCACTCAGGCTTGTCCCTGGGGCCTGTCAGAGCCAGGCCTCTACCTCCAGCACAGGAAACATGCTGAGGAGCTCTCAGGAAACAGGAATTGCTGAGGGGGAAACAGCAGCTAGGGAGGAGAGTCCCCGTGTCTCAAGTACCTGATGACCAAACCCTGTACCCCAGGGCCTCTACCCTGTAGGCAGGCCCCTGCCCCTCTATGTCCCTGTGTGGTGGCTCCTGTTCTCCCACTGTGTGTGAAAAATCCTGGGCACAAGCACATGTGCCATTGTCCCAGTGAATTCTCAGTTGACTGGATCCAATACACGTCAATCACATATGGTCGGGCTTGCAGGGCGGTGTGCAGTAACTCTGTACACTGATCCCATAAACTTTGTCACTTTTTAAACTCTATCACCTGTGTTATATCTAACTTAAAATTTTGTTAGAAATGCCATAAAGTCTGCACATAGATCCTGTTCACAGCACTGGCACTGTACAACCACTGCCACAGAACAGTGTACTGATCACTCACTCCAGGTGCTTTCTGGTGTCCCTGTAATTCCTCTTTCCCACCCAATCCAGCCTCCCACACGCTGTCAGATCATGCATGTAGGTTGATTCACCAGAGAGACCCTGATTCATTGCTGAGGAGGGATCCACTGTACCAACATAGTGAGCTTGTTTCTCCACACACTGACGTGTATCTGGAATTGGCTCAGTGCCTTCCTAGTCATAAAGAAACTTAGCTCACTCTGTAGATTTGAGAAGAGAATACATGTGGATACAGTACGAAAAAAACAGAACAGAAGAGAGTTAGGAAGCAGAGAAGGAAGCAGTATCTCTCACTTCTCAGAGAACTGAAATCATGGTGCCAAAGTCAAAGTAGACATGTGAAAGCTCAGATGCTGTTTTAATGTACCACCATAAAGCCAAAGACTTTGGTGTCTTTGTCCTCTGTCCCTCAGGGTCAGTCTCAAAAGCTGAAACAGACTGTGGCATGTCCTGGTTGCAAGCTAGCCTCAACAGCCTTGACCAAGGAAATAGCCTGGAATGTTTTTTAATTGATTTTTTAAAAATATGGACCATATATGGGGCTGGAGCGATAGCACAGCGGGTAGGGTGTTTGCCTTGCACACGGCCGACCCGTGTTCTATTCCCAGCATCCCATATGGTCCCCTGAGCACCGCCAGGGGTAATTCTTGAGTGCAGAGCCAGGAGTGACCCCTGTGCATCGCCAGGTGTGACCCAAAAAGCAAAAAAAACAGAAAACAAAAAACAAAAAAATATATGGACCATATTGATGATGCTCAGGGCTTATTCCTGATGTTGTGCTCAGAGAATCATTCTTGTGGGGCTCAGGTTTGTGGGGGGGGAGAGGGTGTGTGTGACAGAAGTCATCTCTAGCTTGATCAGGGCAAATGCAAAGCAAGGCCCTGCCCACTGTACTGTCTATGTGGCCCCAGTTTGGATTATAAGGTGAGGGCTGCTGCTGTGTGCCTGTGCATTTGGTGGCCTGGCCCAGAGCCACCTCCCCACCTCCCCAGGCCTCCCCACAAGGGGGCGGGGGGCACAGCCTGATGGTGAAAATGGCCCCTTTAATGCAGAGCTGCTAGCGTAGTTATAGAACATCTGAAGGAGGGTTGAGGTAACGACAAGTGTGATTGATCATTTACATAGATAAACATTTGACAGAGGAAATTCTCTTGGGGAGATTAACTCAAGGAGACACTCTGTCTCCCTGGGACATCTACATTGCTTTTTTAAAATTTATTTTATTTTGTTTATTTATTATTTTATTGAATCACCATGTGTAAAGTTACAAAGCTTTAAGGCTTAAGTCTCAATTACACAATGCTCGAACACCCATCCCTTCACCAGTGGACATATTCCACCACCTTATCTTTCTCTCTAGTTGTATAAGTTATCAATCCTTGCAGTTGTTTGGATAAACACAGTAAGAGACACATTCCAACACTTATTTCTCTAGGCCCTGACAGTAAGCAAGTCTTTTACATAAATCCCAGACTAATTCCTCAGGCCAGTTTAGCTTGTCCTTCCCAGTGGAGGTCCTGTCTCTTAAGCTGTATCAGCTTACATCAAGACCATGCATTTATGCTTTCTAGAATGTTCTGTTTTGATGCCATGGTAGTTTTCCACTTGTCCTGGGTCCATCCCAGTCTCAAGGTGGGTGTTAGTAAATATAGCAACTAAAGCCTGAGTCAAGTAATTATGCCCAGAAGTAGATATATTTCAGATTCAGTCAACTCCAAAATATTAGGAGCATACCATTAATGGTCTTTCTGTGTTTAACCAAAGAACACTGCTCTATAGAAAAATATAAAAAGGCTATAGGGGAAATAGGAAAGCAGGTCCGAATACACAGCAGTTCAACTAGAAAGCAGTACAAACACAGTGTCAGAATTACCAGAAAGCTTTGCCTCATAAGTAATCAAAGGTAACTTAGGGAACTGAGACAATGAGAGGTAAAATACAAAGGAAAGTTTAAAGATAAACTTTAACTAAATTAGAAATACTAGCAAGCTTCTCAAGGAGGAGGAAAGGGGCAATTCACAGATGAAGCCTAAAACACTTTGGATTAATATCCAACAAACACTGAGGAGAGTTCCATCCCTTAAGAGCAGGACTGGGATATTCACACAGCTGTAGCCTTAGGGTGATCACAAAACCAGCAATCACATTTAAAACATGACAGAGGGATGGTAATTTCCTACTCTATTCTTGCCTAGAGCACAGCCCTGAGGGTTTTCAAATCTTGCCTGCTGTAGTCCCTTAGGTAGTCCTAGGATACTCAGGGGACCACACCTTTAGGCTTATTATTAAGGAGACAGTGTCCCACTGGATGCCTGGAGGTGTTGGAGTTCTCCCCTGGCACAGTCTCTTTGCCTCTAGAAGACATTGGACCTGTAGAGAGTTCCCTAGGCCCCAACTTGTGTTATTTCTAAGAATAATGTAGATTAACTGGCCTTGATTTGCTGGTGTCCAATGGCTCAAGACTTCAGAAACAGACAACTTTGACGTCAGCAAAACTTCAACCTTGCCTCTGCCTTAGAGCATCAAGGCCAGTGCTCCAGCGGCTTCTTCATTCTCTCTGCCACCTGCTCCTTAGTGCACACAGGCATTCTCCTCAGCCTCTATGGACCATTGCCCTCGTAATAAACTCTGTCACATGACTAAGGGTCTAGGGCACATCTGAGTGACTATGGCTTGGTCACACTGCACTCATAAATCTTTGATTATCTACTACCCAAGACAGAGGGACCATCTCCTTGTTCCCAGAGTCCTTGTGGTTACGAGATCACTACATGCAGGGAGATGGGGGTCCAACCATTTGATCAATGGTCTCTTCAAGGGGGATGTTTCCCCAGTTCCACAGAGATGCTCCTCACTTCATGCTGAAACCTCATCAGGGACGACAGGGCATGGATCAATTTTTAGCTCAACAACTTTGGGAGGAGAGGATTTTCTTGAGAACTAGAAAGGGCAGAAAACATGGCCCCGGGGTCAGCCAAAACATTTCCTCTCTTCCTGTCATTTCAAAGGTAAGATGAGGGTTCAATTTTGGAGTTCAGAGAATAGGATGCTGTGAAGATTCAGAGATTAAAGTCAGGGTTAAAGCCACTTGCCCCAGAACACTCAACTGTGCAGATCAGTTCTCCTATTGCGCTGCTCTTAGCCCTTGTTGGTACCACACTGTGTATCCTTTAAGTCCCATATTATGAGACAGATCATCTGTATCTCTCCCTTTCCTGCTCACTGATTCACTCAGCATGATATCCTCTATTTTTTTCTGTATTGCAGGAAGTTGAGTAATTTTCAACTTAGTTAACATGGTAAGGCCCACAGAAGGTAAACAGGATTAGGACTCTTTCCAGTGTTCCTCATGTATGTGAAATTTATGAGTAAAATATCTTCAGGGCAATGCCCCAGACTTTCTGGATTCAGTTGGAAGTGTGTAGCACTATGAGGGCGGTTGGTGATTTGAGAACATGGCATTCCCGTGTCACTTGGAGTTGTAACTACACACAGAGGACAGTGAGGAGACTGAGAACAGTCTGACACTCTAGAACTGTAGGTAGCATTTCAGTCACCAAGTAGCCCCATCTAGGTGCCTACTCTGTGCAGAGGCAGGAAGGGAGCATTGATAACCATCCTCGAGGTTTGATTTCTGGACTGCCCAGTCCCAGGAATCTGTCTTCGCCTTTCTGCTGTACCACATTGACAATCCAGGCTGGCCTTCAGGTCGGGCCCCTGCTTCTGTGCTCGGCATTGACCTCGATTGGAACTTTTGCCTACAAGTTCCTATTGTGACTTCGAGAATTAAAGGTCATTTTGATTTATATATGTTAAATTTTCATCTAGGGGAGGGAATAAAATTACTCTCATCCCAGATATGAGCATTTTTCCTGTCATTGGGAAGGGTTTTGCTCACTTTTTGTAAATTGAAAATTTTGATAAATTTGGTAACAGTTTTCAAAGTGTTAGTATAAATCTTGGTTTCAGCCTAAGAATTAAAACTCATAGTCCAACTACAGAAGCACAAATATTCCCAGTAATACTGTGATATGCATGACTGTTAGCCCATCATTTAGTCATGCTGTCTGTGGCTTTCCAGTGGACATGAATATGAGACATATATTTATATGTATAGATACACATATACATATAAGTATATATTTTTTCCACTCATCTAGTCTATACATTTGTGCATGGACATATGTCTTTGATACCAATTGAGATAAAATCATAAATTGTGATCATTCATTCCCAGGCATGCAGAAAACTTACATACTGAATGCCATACATTTCCCAGGAATATTGTCAATTGGTCAAATCAGACCGAGGTAAACTCAGCTGGGATGCATGACCCTGGAGTGGAGAGAGCAGCACCTGAGGCCTCGCTCTAGATCTTGTCTGCTGGTCCATGCTACTGCCAGTCCTTCTGGGCACACCCCAGACCATGCCTCTATGCTTCCCCTGAGCTGGGCTGAGATGCCCCAACACCAGGACTTCACAGCCCCTGACCCTGACCATTTCTTACCACCTCGTTAGAGGAAAAGGTGACAACAGTCCCTTTCATAGAGGGTCATCTCCTCAATGTCCCTTATCTAGTGGCAGGATTCTACCTAAGCAATATAGAGATACAAAGATGTACAAAGGGGCAGGGCTCCACAGAAACTCCAGAAGGGGGTCTGGCCAACACCAGGATTTCATCTTAGAGAAAAGGATTTCTTGCAGAGACAGAATTTCAAATAAAATGTGGAACATTCGAGTCTGCCATGGGTAGACCTAGAGTTCAGGAAGCAGCAATTATACCAGCCCAAACTTCCATGTGGTTCTGGGGCTCTCCACACAAAATCCTAGAAGGAAATACGAATAATACCAGGTGTTCTCGAGAGAAGCCATCTTACTCTTGGTGGTTTCCTAAAGACAAAGAGACATCCTGAGCCTTTCTCTCAATTCTAGAGCCTGACCCTGAGAGCCCCATTCTTTGTCTCAGACCCTGACTCTCTGTGGAGGAAGTCAGGAGGATCAGCGTCCCTGTGATCTCCTCACCCAGCTCAGCTGCCTCCCTCTCTGTTTTCTGACACACTCAGGATGTGGTTGTCACACTGTGTTTCTCGCACAGTAATACATGGCCGTGTCCTCAGTGCTCAGCCTGCTCAGTTCCATGTAGGCTGTGTCCTTGGACTTGTCTGCAGTGAGTGTGAGTCTGCCCTGGAACTTCTGTGCGTAGTTTGTATCACTACTATCAGGGTATATCCTTCCCATCCACTCGAGCCCGTGTCCTGGGACCTGCCGCACCCAGTATATATAATAGCTGGTGAAGGTGTATCCGGACGCCTTGCAGGAGATCTTCACTGATGTCCCAGATTTTCCAAACTCAGCCCCTGAGTGCACCAGCTGTACCTGGGAGTTCACACCTGTGGACAGCAGACAGGAGTGGGTAGACTCCACTTGACTGCCCCGTTCCTCATCCCAAGGCATCGGGACACTTACCTGCAGCCAATGCCTCCAGGAAGAGAATTCTCCAGGTCCAGTCCATGGTGGGGACTGTGCACTGAGGGGCTTCTGAAGGTGTGGGTGTGCTTGCTGTGTGATGTTTTCAGGACACAGACACATGTGTATTTAACTCAGTGTCCCTCATATAGTTTGCATATTTATGAGGATGTAGAATTCATAACTGAAGGCCCGCTCCAACCTGAGAAGGGGCTGGTGGAAGCCACCTGGTCTCCCCCCAAGGGTAGTGAAGAGTTCCGCATTATGATCCTTGTTTGAGGAGATGAGACCCTGCCCTGTCCCACGACGCTCTGTGCACGCAGAGCTCCCCCTCCGGAGGGCCAAGCCCTTTCAGGATCTTCACTTCAGGGCCCCCCACATCTGTCTGGCCTGGACATATCTGGACACACCTGTCCTCTGAGGTTATTTCTGGGATCCTGTAACTCCCCAAGGGATACTACAATGAGACTCAAAACCATCCTAGTGCCCCAGTGGTTTCCATTGGAGATTTTAAGAAGTCCAGAAACACCACCTGCATACAGGTTTTACTGCCTTATCAATATGATAAATGTTCTTTCCAAATGATAAGTATGCACAAATTAACCTTCTGTGTTATACTGCTTTTAATTTTGGTTTTCTTGAGCAAGAAACATTTAGTTTTATTGGAGAAGAAAATCCATTCTGAGGAGATTTCTGCATCTCTGCACCCATTTCTCCCATCTCTGCACCCTTTTAGCCTGCAACTTGATGCTCTTGGGATTTGGCGCCCCCTGCAGCCATGTCCCCATCCTGCAGGGAGAGCCTCTGGGCTCTCAGGGGCTTTAACCTCTTGGTGTCTCTAGCAAAGGATTAAATCCGGGCACTTCACTTCAGAAGCCTTGTTCAGGAGTCATATTCATTTATGAGACTTTTGATTTGCTTTTGAGCCACACCTGGCAGTTTTTAGGGCTTATTCTTGGCTCTGTATTCAGGAATAATTCAGGTCTATGTATCCTAGAAAAATATTGGCAAATCAAGTAGTTATATATATATAAAAATTAAAAGGTGACACTGAGTATTCTTTTTGAGTTTATGTAAAAACAAAACAGTAAATAAGTCACTCAAATAAAAATAGTAAAAAGCATCAAACTAAAGGAGTATTTAAGTCTTTAAATAGACTTTAATATAAACAAAAATACATTAAATGTGTTAAATTAATAAAGACTTCTTCATAAAACAGGCATGAGTCTAACACAGATGCTAACAGTTTGTTATATAACTCTTGCAGTAGGATTAATATAAATAAATAAGAAATTAGTAGGATAAAATTAATAAAGTTTTATGCCACATATGACTTGAACACTGACTTTTTCAGTCATACACAATAGAATTACTTAAAGAAATTTACTTAGAGAAATGCAAGGGATGAGAAAGAGAGAGCCATGTTCATGACACACATGGGCTTCTCCAAATGGGAAAAATCCTTGAGCTTTGATTTCCCGTCAGATATGTTAGAAGTCTGGAAACGTCTTCCCACCCAGCACATGTGAACACCTGGACAGTTGAAAGTCAGAGATACATTTTCTGCCTGTCTGTAAATATTAGGAAAAGGTAGATGGAGAGAGAAGTGAAATAGTATTATCTAAAGAAATTTACTTACAAAAATGTAAGAAGAGGGAGAGAGGGGGGAGGGGAAGAGGGAGAGGGAGAGAGAGATGGCACAGGATTGACAGACAAAGACAACCCACATACAGAATGTTGTCCTCATCATGTGAGCCATCCTCCTCATTATTTATCCCTAGGACACTATATGGGTTCTCTCTCTCTCTCTTTTCTCACTCCTTCTCTCTCACCTCTGGGGCCTATGGATTGCAATACAGACACTGAAAGGTTATTATGTATATCCGTTTTCCTAGTTTCAACACTCAGTTCTTGTCCAGAGTGATCATATCTAACTACTCCTGTCATACTGGTCCTTCGCTATCCTTTGCCCCACAAATGCTTGAAGCAAGCTTCCAACCATTGACCAGTTCTACTGGCCCTGTGTTTCCTGGCACAGAATATTAATCTCATACAAAAGTTTAAATCCTACTGTAGAGTGCAATTATTCTATATCTGTCCCTTTCCTTCTGACTCATTTTCTTCAGCCTGATACTCTCCATATTCCTCCATTTATAAGCAAATTTCACAATTTGCTTTTCCTGGTAGCGGCATAGTATACATTGTGTAGATGTACTCTATTTCATTGAGTTAACTATTCTAAGTTATCCGTGTTGGTTCAGATTTGGCTATTATTCATACAACATTGTGATGCATAAAGATAGGCCTGAAAATATATTTCCAAATTAATGTTTTGGGTTCTTTGGGGTAAATACCAAGAAGGAATTTCTGGGGCATATGGAAACTCAATTCCTAGTATAATAGGCAGTATCCGATTTATTTTCAAGGATCAATCCTGTTGCTATTCCCAGCATCAGTGAATGAGGATTGCATTTCCTGCACATCTATGCTGACATAGAATGTCTTGATTCTTTGAGACTTGTGCCCTTCTCGCTGTTATGAGGTGATAACTCATAATTGTTTTAATTTGCATTTTTCTAATAAATGACAGGGATAATTTATTTATACAGTTCTCTGCATTTACATATAATTTAAGGATGTACTTGTTTAAAATCCTCATCTTAAATGTGGGTTTTTTTTCTTGTTAAGCTCTACAAGCACTTTAATAAGTTTCATTAATCCCACATCAGATGAGGTGGGCAGATATTTTCCTCAGTTTTTTTGGTTGCGTTTTGATGCTGGTCATTATTTTATTTACATTGACTGAGCCGTTTAAAACAGATATACTGAAAGCTAAAAGCATGAAATGGGTGAAAACTTTGGCTTCACATTGTTCCTAAAATAATTAATTAGGTTACAGGAGGGAAATGAAATGAGATGACAGAGACCCATGTGTTTGAACTCAGCCAAGTGAAACTGCTTCATGGCAACACAAAACGTTTGTCACGGGTTGACCACAATCACAAACACAAATTCACATTCAATGTTGGGTGCACAAATAGCCAAGAGAGTCGCTGAGTCCTCAGGTGTAATTGTGATGAATGTGGGTGGGTCATTGCAGGTTCAGAGTCGGGACACACCTCATGTGTCTTCACAGCGCAGGGCCTCACTCAGCCTCTGTGCACCTAGCAAGGTCCTAGGATGTGGTTCCTCCTTCCACAAGCACAAAGTGAAACAAAATCAACCCTGGACTCAGTCCTCACTGCCTTCTCAGAGAGTCACCAGGGCTCAGCACTTCCCCTTCAGACTAAGATGAGCCTCAGGTACTTTCTGTGTCTCCTGGAAACCCCAAAGCATCAATAGTGAAGATGATCATAAGGCGTGTTCAGGGCAGCACCAAGTACTGCACTACCGTAATGCACTAAGTATAGTAGGCAAGATGCACGCACAACACACAACCGCAGCGTTTAGTTCTGTCTGTGTTTCCTCATTCAGCCATAGAGTCCATTTTTTTCTCTCCTTCAGTTCTGTTTGAAGGACAGTGATCATTGTTTTCTTCTTTCTCTCACTGAGATTCCAGATTCTCCCTGTCAGTGTTTTCTTCAGGTCAGAGAGCACTGAGAGGATTGTTGCTGTCCGAACACGCACAGAACATTGGATGTTCTGATGTTCTGACCCAGATTCAGTCCATATTCATTAAAATAATAGAATTAAGTTGTCATTGTTCCTGGGCTCTGTGGGAGCTGAGCGTGTAAGTGCCCGGTGGTCTGGCATGGATTCAATCAAGTTCCTCACTCTGTTCAGCTAGGGCTGAGACTCTAGTAACTTCCGGCAGCCGCAAAGCCTGTGGTGTTTTCTCAGTGGGACCTGAAGTGTCAGAGATTGGTTGGCAGGAATAACTCTAGGTTGTGGTGCAGACGAGGCCTCACTGAGACCTGTTACATCTCCTGGAAAACAGGTTCTAAATCATATTATTAATAAAGCTAAAAAAAATAACCCGTGAGTTTCAGGAATAGAAAGACTCAGTCCAACGGTATCGAGTTGAGAGCCCAGAATAAATCTTTAGACCTTTATCAGTGAGTCTTTCAGAAAGGATCCCATCCTATGGAATGAAGCAAGAAAAATCTCTTCAACAAATGGTGTTGCAAAAACAGCACCATAACAAAACAACTATAAAAAATACATTTGAATCAATATCTCACACCAGATACAGATTTTAATGAGAAGTGGACTTATGATTCAACTTTGACAGCAGAATCCTTAAAATACACAGAGAAAAATCTTGGCCAGTATCTCCATGATACTGATCTTAAAGGCCTCATCTATAGTTTCATTCCATTGTCAAATGAGATAAACTATAACAAATAAATTGAATTAAATCAATTAAAAGATTTTAATGGCAATATAAACATTGTAGCACTGTAGCACTGTCGTCCTGTTGTTCACCGATTTGCTCGAGCAGCACTGGTAACATCTCCATTGTGAGACTTGTTGTAACTGTTTTTGGCATATGGGACATGACATGGGTAGGTTGCCACGCTCTGCCGTGCGGGCGGGATACTCTTGGTAGCTTGCTGGGCTCTCCGAGAGGGATGGAGGAAAAAACCTCGGGATGGTCACGTGCGAGCAAAGGCCCTACCCACTGTGCTATCACTCCATGATGTGAAGTCATTTACATCATGACAATGCAAATGACATTAAAATTAGGGTACTGTACTGACTGGGAGAAATCTAATATCTATCTTAAACCTAATATCTAAGATATACATAGCACTCACCAAGATCAACATCAGAACAAATCTCCCATGATAATGTGTTTTTTTGGGAAAAAACAGATATTATTCTAAAGCAACATTCCTAGGGCTATAGGCATATGAAAAGTTGTTTGTTCAACATTACTATAAATGAAATGTCAATATAAAGCAAAATGAAGATCATCTCTCCCCAGTGAGAGTGGCTTACATCAAAAATACTGGAAACAACCAGTGTTGGGACATTGTGTCAAATGAAAAAATTTCTGTTTGTGTGAACCTATCTATGGGAAGCACTATGAGATTTCTATTTTAAAAATGAAATTTCCAAGTTACTTGTATCACTTGTATCACTTGTCATCCCTTTGATTCTCGGTTTGATCAAATGGCCGCCAGTAATGTCTCCATCTGTCCCTGTCTCGTGCTAGCGTAGCCCAATGATATCTGCTCGCTCCAGGAACAGGAAGAACCTCAAATCGTTCATTCAGGGTTTTGACGAAGTTTGACCATCTCATTGGTGGGGGGCCACGCGGTGTTTTGATGTCCTGTGGAATCCAGTCAGTAACAGCTCTAGTCCAGCGGGCATCTCTGAATCAAATTACATGTCCGGCCCATCTGATTTTTGATGCCTTGGCAAACAAGGCAGCATCCCTGATTCTTGACCATCGACAAAGGTCAGAACTCCAGATTCTTTCTCTCACTTGAGTGAAACATGATACTCCTAGCATAGCTCTTTGGATTCCTCTTTGGGATACCTGAATAGCGTTCTCATCCTGTTTGCATAGGACTAAGGTCTCTGAGGCATATGTAAGTGCAGGAAGAACGGTGGAATCTAAAAGATGTGCCCAGAACCAGAAAATCTTCGTCCTCTTAACACTTCTTCGACGCTCTTGAAGGCGTTCCACGCTGCTCTCTTCTTCCTGCGCAGTTCTGGCGCCAAGTCGTTCCTCATGTTGAGTTCTCTACCCAGGTACATATAGCAGCTGCATTCGGAGATGTTTGTTCCATTGAGAGCAACTGGAATGTCAAGGACTAGTTTGTTTTTCATGGGCATCGTTTTCCTGAGATTCAGCTGCAGGCAGTCCAACTTTTCCACACTCGCAGTCGAAGTCGGCCAGCATTTTCTACTTGGCTAATGTTTGGTGTTATGACAACGATGTCATCAGTGAAGAGGAGGTAATGTAGTTGAAGACCATCTATCTTCACTCCCATTCCTTCCCATTCCTGTCATCGCATGATGTTCTCGAAGGTGGACTGAAGAGTTTCCGTGAAATGGTATCTCCCTGCCTAACCCCTCTCTTTATGTCAATAATCTCTTCCTTGTACAATGGTGAGATCCTTTTGATGAATCTGTAATACAGCTTGTGGAGGATCCAAGTTACTAGTGATTTTATTTTTGGTACCTTCATCTAACCATGAAACCAGTCATTTGAGAAAATATATGTCAACATATGTTCATTGCAGCATTTACTATAGTTGTAAGGGCATGGGAGCAAAACTAATGCTTAATGAGAGTTTCATGGAGAAGTGGCGGTGTATATACACAATGGGATACTGTGCAGTTATATGAAAAGACAAAACAAAATATTAACATTTTCTGGACCATGAATGTAACCAGAGAATATCAGATTAAGAGAAGTTTGTCAGAGGGAAAAGGACAAATACAGACAATCTCATTCATCTGTGGTACACAGAGAACAGAGCGTCAGGATGGACAGGATCCAATGATAATGGCCCCTGCATCCTAGCCATACTCTGGGGTTCCCGAGAGGAGTCAGGTGGGGGCTCAGAAACCTGGGATGAAGAGGCCGAGCACAGGGGCCACAGCAGAGTGTGGGGGTCTGTGGGGATTTGGTACTGGGAGAAGCGCAGGGAGTTTGTGACTCACAAGCTCCAACACTCAGACTATTGTCATTGTATTTCTTCAGTACAATAATGAATGCAACAGGGGAAACCACTCCTTTTTGTGAAAAATCAACCACAACTTAACTAAAGGAATAGAATAGTCTCTAGTGCACTATGGGACTAGAAGAGGAATAAATAAATTTGTACTAGAAGAGGAAATAACAAAAAGTTTGTACTTGTTTTTCAAAATCTGGCTTACATATTAAAAGAAAAAGTTCATAAGTTTTAACTGTACATCACAGTGATTCTCGAATAAAAAATTAAAGAAAAAAGAAAACGATTCCCCCAAAGGAGGGAAAAAGCATAGTGAACATAACGAAGAATAAAGAAAAGAAAGCGACCCGTATACAGGCCCTCACACGCTGCACCTAGGCACAGCCTGTGGGCTGGGAGCAGATTGCCCCCTGGTGCTCACAAGCAACCCTGCAGCTCCCCTGTCTCCCTCAGCAGGTTTGTATCTGGGCTCACAGGGACTTTCCCTCACTGTGTCTCTTGCACAGTAATACACGGCTGTGTCCGCAGTTACTGAGTTGCTCAGTTTTAGGTAAAGTTAACTCTTGGAGGTGTCCCTGGAGATGCTGAATCGGGACTGAAAACTTGGGTTGTAAAATGAATTTCCATTATATACTATACGACCAATCCAATCCAGCCCCTTTCCAGGGGCCTGGCGGACCCAGTGCACAGCATATCTCCTGTTCGTTAGAGAGCATCCAGAGATCAAGCAGGTGAGGGACACCGTCTGCGATGGCATCACCTGGCTTGGTCCTGACTCCTGCTGTACCTGGAATAGGACACCTGGGGACAGAGATCCACAGTGAGTCACGGGCTCAGAGGCCCCATGCCCACCATGGAGCCTCTGTCCAGGGGATACTCACATCTGGGAGCTGCCACCAGAAAGAGGAGGAACCAGCGCTAATGCACGTTCCTGCCCACGAGGTCCATGATCTCAGACACCGTGTCAGTGGGAGAGGGAGCCCGAGTTGGGGTGAGTGTGAACGTGGTTTTAACCCTGGATCCTGAGCACAGGTTTGCATGGGGGAGCCTCTGTAGAGAAAGGAGGGACCCGGGGGAGGCTGGTGTGTGGGCTCCTGGGAGGAGGTGCTGATTGTGGCTCAGAGCACTCAGACCTGTCCCTGGGGCCCTGTCAGTGCTGGGCCTCTTCCTCCAGCACTAAAAACATGCTGAGGAGCTCTCAGGAAACAGGAATTGCTGAGGGGAAACGGCAGCTGGGGAGGAGAGTTCCTGTGTCTCAGGTCCCTGATGACCAAACCCAGCCCCCCAGGGCTTCTATCCTGTAGACAAGCCCCTGCCCCTCCCTGTCCCTGTGTGGTGGCTCCTGTTCTCCCACTGTGAATGCAAATCCTGGGATCTAACACACAGGGTCATTGTCCCAGTGAAATTCCCACAGGGCAGGACCAATCCAATATTATTCAAATTTCTCAGTATTTGTTCACTCACTTACATTGTGAGTGAAAATCTGACATTTAAAGATAGTTTTAAGGGTGGATCTTTTCATTGTCACTCTTGGTGCTGAAGCAGACATTCAGGCAAGTATTGAAGGAACCCCCCTGGCAATGAATTCTTGGGGCATTATCTAAAAGCACTTAAAACCCACCAGAGACCTGAAAAGACCTTGATAAGCGCCAGCAGAAACCCTATAGAGAGAAGTCCCAGAGTGAACACAAGCCAGGCAACGGGTATCAAAGGATGGCCAGGAAAATCTCAGCCTCACCTTCTTTTCAATGACAAGCAACGGTCTCATCCCTGGGTGAAAGTTCCACGTGGGGCAGGTAGGGAGATGTGGATATAGACTCCATGGGACAGGGAAGAGAGCGGGCATGGAGCCAGCCCCTGCTGCCCACACACAAGCCGCCCACATCTCCCCTTCTGCTACGTGACCCTCAGTTCTCTCTGTCTCTCCAGAAGCCTAATTCTCTCATGCCTATGATGCTCTCTTTCTCTCTGTGTCTCTGACTCTGTCTCTCTGTATCTCTCTCTTTAATCTCTCTGTCTGTCTCTCTGTCTCTCCTGTCTCTCCCTCTCCTTATTCAGGTTTGCTAAATTAAAGACATTATTTCATTGCCTTACTCCTACTGAAATTCTTCATTGTGAGAAAGAGACGCACCCAGAGCTCGGGGAAGGTCTAGGAGTGTTTTTCCTTCCAGCGAAGAATAATTCTCTCCCAGGTCACAGAGGTGCACAGGAATGCGGTGGATCTTCCTCCTGGCTTCGATGTTGTTGTCTCACTCCTCCTCCATTTCACAGTTGTGACCTGGGGATCCCTCCAGCAACTCATTATTAAGACAAGGACGACACTTCTGCCTCTGTGCCGTGGATCCTGCTGTGGGTGGCCTGGTCAAAGGCATCTAATTCTACTCAATTGCGCAGACAGCTCAGAGTCCAGCAAATAGCCTTGAGCCTCAGGACCCTCTTCATGGGGTGATCGCTGAGGGATCCCGACTCTGCAGGAACTCAGGGCAGAGCTAGTGGAGGGTCCTCAGCTCTCAGCCTATTAGCTCGGGATCTGGCCTCAGTGCACAGACTCACACTGTACAGGGTCCTTTACCTGCTCTCCGGGTCACCAGCACTGATTTCTCACTTCAGAGAACAGGGATTCCACAGCACCCAGGAGAGACCTGCACGGTTCCTGTCCTATCCCTCAGAGAGACTGGATACAGATGGGGGGCGTCAGCATGCATAGAGGGGGGGTTGTGAGTGACCGACCAGTCCCCCGTCCCTGACTGTCTCTCCATGGACACCATGGAGCGCCCCCTCAATTCTCCCTGTACCACGAGGTGTAGGTTGTTGAGGGCTCCTGGCTGAGCAGCTGTGCGTGGCCTCCCTGACCCTGAGTCCCTGTGTGCAGGGCATGTGGGTGAACAGGGTGAGACCTCACCAGCCCACATGAGAGTCACATGTCTGCAGGTCCATGGGGGTAGACACCAGGGATGGACGCTAGAGACGAATTGAGATTCAGCAGGGAGAGTGAGCAGGAGTCCAGCCCCTGGGCCTCAGGGTCAGCACAGAGTAGGGGAGAATTTAGAGGAGGGCAGAGTCGTGTGGTGTGGGTTCCAACTCACCTGAGGACAGGCCACAGGAGGAGTCAGTGTGGTGCGAGACAGCCCTGGGCAGCAGACATCTCGGAGGGGGGTGGGGCTGACCGCCCTGTGTGTCCTTGAGTCCTGTCTGCAGCAGGGCCGGGGTGTGGAGAGAAGGGTTAATTTGGGTCCACTCACATGCACATGCAGCTGTCCACTGTCAGCGGGTGAGGGTCCTGACGACCAGAAACCGTCATTAATATTGTTCTGTCTGCCCTGAGTAGGTCAGTTCTCACAGGGCATTAGAAAGAAACCCGCGCTGGGGCACACAATCCTGCTGACCTGTCATCAGAGCGTTTCTGCTGCTGCTATTCCCACAGGAAATTGGGATCCTGGGGCTGGAGCGATAGTACAGCGGGTAGGGCATTTGCCTTGTATGCGGCCGACTCGGCTTCGATTCCCAGCATCCCATATGGTCTCCTGATCACCGCCCAGGGTAATTCCTGAGTGCAGACCCAGGAATAACCCCTTTGCATTGCCGGGTGTGACCCAAAAAGCAAAACAAACAAACAAGCAAAAAACAGGAAATCTGGACCCTGGTTAAGAAACCCTCGCAGCCCTGTGCTCCTGCTCCTGGGCTGCAGCTCTGCTGAGTGGGTGTGAGCGCCCCCTGCAGGCAGCCCTGGAGCCACCACTGTCACAGTCTGTCACAGTTTCCCCAATTTTATCCTCATGTAATAACTATCCATGGATGAGAGTGAGATTCACAGTAAGATACACAGTTTCAGTCTTTGTCACTGACATTGAAGCATTATATCTCTGCTGATTTGGAAAGACTTAATGGTGCATTTTGAATGTCTCACAGGCACTGTGGAAGGTCACCAGAATAGGAGAGCTGCTCAGTGGGGTCACCATGTGAGCAGAGGTGGAATTTAGATTCTAATCCTTAAATTTCATGTTCTGGATAAAGTTGAGTGGAGAGAGAGGTCAGTCGACAATGACAAACGCATTAAGAATCGTTTCTGCAATGGTCTCCATCAAACTCAGTATAAGGAGTTTAAGCAGATCATGGATTGGTGAAGTTCAGGAGAGCGGGGTGCCAGAGACAGACTGACTCTGCGGCCTCTCTCTCACCTACCCTGTGCAACTCCTCCTTCTACTCATCTTCAATTTAATATTAGGGAAATAAATTAGCATTTCTCAAACGAAAATCATCTTCTAAATTCTGTGACCAAGTCGATCACCCAGCACGGCAGAGCCTGGCAAGCTACCTGTGTGTATTGGATATGCCAAAAACAGTAACAATAAGTCTCTCAATGAGAGACGTTACTGGTGCCCGCTTGAACAAATCGATGAGCAATAGGATGACAGTGACAGTGACGGTGACAAGTCGATCACAGTCATCTCACTAAGGATGAAGTCATGAGGCCCCCCAGTGGGTGTTGGTTAGAAGGCCAAGAGAAGCCTGTGGGATTTTCCTTCACTGAGATGGAACCTGTGGGTGTGATGCTGCATCCAGGGAAAGTCGCAGAATCAAGGAGAATTTTTACAGCACCAGGTTAGTCTGAGGATTGCTTGGTGGTTTGTGGAAAATTCTGCAGAGGAATAGGTGCCCATAATGGTTATAAACTGGTACATGGCTTGCAGAGTTTAAAGTGTGATGGGGAAGAACTAGGAAGTTAGAGGGTCACTTAGTTGCGAGGGGCATGATCCCTGAAGTGTATCTCTGCTCTCAAGGTCTTCTAGGTCTTCAATCATGAAAGGCACTGCATCATGACTATTAAAAATAATTGTGTTTGGGGCCGGAGCTATAGCACAGCAGGTAGGGCGTTTGCCTTGCACGCAGCCGACCCGGGTTCGATCCCCAGCATCCCATATGGTCCTCCAAGCACCGCCAGGAGTAATTCCTGAGTGCAAAGCCAGGAGTAACCCCTGAGCATCGCTGGGTGTGGCCCAAAAAGCAAAAAAAAAAAAAAAGAAAAGAAAATAATTGTGTTAAAGCTCTGATCTCGTGACTCCACCTTCTCCTACAAAAGTTCTCGTATCACAGTCCTCACACTGATGGATTGTGATTTCCAAACTCACAGTATTTTATAGATGAGGTCCACGTGGTAGGGTGAGGTCAGGCCAAGACCAAGGATAATACCCACCCAATATTATTCTTGGAGGAGAACACAAGGATGGGACCCTTTCTTAGAGCTACACCAACAGACAAATGGGATGTTTCTTAACGCTGTGAAAACGTGGTTTCAAGCACCAACTCTTTTTTTAAATTTATTATTTTATTGAATCACCATGTGGAAAGTTACAAAGCTTTCAGGTTTAAGTCTCAGTTATACAATGCTCGAACACCCATCCCTTCACCAGTGCACATATTCCACCACCAAGAATCACAGTATACCTCCCACCTTCCCCCCACTTCCCCAGCCCCCCACCCCTCATGTGTAACTGGTAAATTTCACTTTACTTTCACTTTACTTTGATTACATTCAATATTTCAACAAAAAACTCACTATTATTGATTTGGAGTTTCTCCTCCCTAAAGTCGATTTGCTGAAAAGAAAGCATTTGATAATTTGTTTTCCATTGCCAAGAATGAAGAGATATGAGGTCGAGAGGCCGCACTAGCAGCCGCACAGTTTTGGATTTCTGTATTTTAGTATTTTAGTAACTAAATCCAGAGAAATATCTGTCAGAAATTGCAACATTGCTGGTGAAGGGATGGGTGTTTGAGCATTGTATAACTGAGACTTAAACCTGAAACTTTTGTAACTTTCCACAAAAAATAAAAATAAATAAATAAATAAAAGAAAGTTCGTAAGTCTGTAACTGTACCTCACAGTGATTCATTAAAAAACTTAAAAAATAAAATAAAAAATGAAAAAAAAAGAAATTGCAACATTGTAAGCTTGTACCTCTCAGCTACTTTATATTCCATATATGAGTGCAATCTTTCTATGTCTGTCTCTTTTTTTCTGACTCATTTCACTCAGCATGATACTTTCCATGTTGATCCACTTATATGCAAATTTCATGACTTCATGTTTTCTGACAGCTACGTAGTATTCCATTGTGTAGATATACCAGAGTTTCTTTAGCCAGTCATCTGTTTTTGGGCACTCTGTTTTTTCCACATTGTGGCTATTGTAAACAGTGTGGCAATGAACATAGAAATACAGATGTCATCTCTACTATACCTTTTTGCCTCTCCAGGATATATTCCCAGGTGTGGTATTGCTGGGTCAAATGGAAGCTCAATTTCTAACTTTTTGAGAATTGTCCATATTGTTTTCCAAAAGGGCTGAACCAGTCGGCATTCCCACCAGCAGTGTAGGAGAGTCCCTTTCTCCCCACATCCACGCCAACACCGGTTGCTTTTGTTTTTTGGGATGTGGGCCAGTCTCTGTGGTGTGAGATGATATCTCATTGTTGTTTTGATCTGCATCTCCCTGATGATTAGTGATGTTGAACATTTTCTCATGTATCTCTCAACCATTCGGATTTCTTCTTTGGGAAAGTTTCTGTTCATTTCGTCACCCCATTTTTTGATTGGGTTGGCAGTTTTCTTCTTGTGAAGTTCAACCAGTGCATTGTATATCCTTGTTATCCCTTTATCGGATGGGTATTGCATAAATATCCTTTCCCATTCTGTAGATTGTCTTTGGATTTTGGTCACTGTTTCTTTTGAGGTGCAGAAGCTTCTTAGTTTGAGATAGTCCCATTTATTTATCCCTGTTTTCACTTCCAAGCACCAACTTTATTTATTTATTTATTGCTTTTTATTTATTTTATTTTTTAAAATTTTCTTTTAAAATTTATTTTATTGAATCACCATGTGGAAAGTTACAAAGTTCTCAGGCTTATGTCTCAGTTATACAATGCTCAAACACCCGTCCCTTCACCAGTGCCCATATTCCACCACCAATAAAAACAAAAACAAAACAAACAAAACAAAAACCCAGTATACATCCCACCCCTCACCCCCCACCCCCCCCGCGTGACTGATAATTTCACTTCCTTTTCTCTTTACCTTGATTACATTCCATATTTCAACACAAAACTCACTATTGTTGTTGGAGTTTCAACACAGACTCACTATTTTTGTTGGAATTTATCCCCCAAGAATACAGCTCTATTGACAAGGAAATATTTGATAATTAGTTTTTCACTGATGAGAATGAAGAGATAAAAATTTCAATTTTTATCTCTTCAATTTCTGTATTACAATTTCTGTATTATAGTAATTAAGTCCAGGGAGATTTAAGTTGGAAATTGAATCACTTCCCTTCCTGGAGCAGCATGGAGCAAAAGCTTAGTTCACAGTCTGCATACATGGTTGCAAGCACTCACTGGAACCCCACGTCATAAAGCTGGCTCTGGCTCCTGCTCGTTCCGCATCCACGCAGCTGTGCAAAGGCATGGCCACCCGGGTCGAATCTCGGCCAGAGCCCGAGCTCCGGCCCCAGCCCGAGACTGCCCAGGCAAGCACCAACTTTAACTTAAGATTTTATTAACCTCTTTGCTTTATTATCATGTCATTACATGACATAGATATTTTTTCTCATTCTTGATTCATTTCATTGGTGTTCTATGCCTTCAGACATAAACTATATAAAATATTTTCTTTATAATATTTTATTGTAAATAAAGTATTCTAGATTTTAATTAGTAATATATTACAGATACTGAAAGAAACATTAGAAATGAAAGTCCAGATTATTCACTTTGGTTTTTCTCATTATTAGACACGGTCACAAAACAGACTTTAAAATTATTTGAAGGTATAAAGAAATTATGCAGTTTGCTGCAACATGGGTGGAACCGTAAGATATCATGTTAAAAGAAGTAAGCCAGGAGAACTATGAACATATGGGGACATTTTTATATGTGGTGTTTCTGTCAACTGGATGAGGAAATGCAATGATTTAAAGGGTGGATTTAAAGGACTAGTCCCAGAGTTTGAGGGGAGGGGAGATAGACCAGGTGCAGGCACTAGGGGGGCTCAGGGACACGGGTGGTGTCAAGGAAAGATGAGCTGATATCCCAGCCACAGAGTCACAACACGGACCTCAGACCTGGGCGTGTCGTCCCTCCCCTGCTCTGCCCCTGAGTAATGAATCTTGTTCCTGTCCTTCAGGGCACACAGACCGTGTGGAGGGACAGTGGGGTGAGGTCCCAGGTCAGGAGAGGGTCCCGTGAAGGTCTGGAGCAGGACAGACAACTGCAGTGAGGAACTGAGCTACATCTCAATGGCAAGTGGAGAATTGGACGCGGTCAGCAGGCCCTGCAGAGGGTCAGCACACACCTGCCGGGAACCGGCCCCAGGGGAACGGAGCTGAAGCAGGGTCACGCCAGGACTAAGGAAACAAGACAGACACATAAGAGAGAAGCATGGGGCTGGGGCTCACAGGCTCGTGGACTGAGAGTCCTGACTCGCCCCTTCTCACTGCTCTACACCAACGGTCAGAGGATGCACAGGGGCGGCTACTACAGACATTCACCTGCTAACCTGCCCAGGGAAGCTGTTCCCTATCCAAGCGTCTCTACACTGCAGGACTGAGGGGCAACGTCTCTAAAGTGGGTTTATCTCAGAGGTGTTTCCTCTGGGAGAAGGAGCATAAAGCATTTATGGGACCCTGACCACAGACCTCACCCCCTCCTCAGCCACATTCTATATTTTCCATCTTACCTCCTAGAAAGTGCCCATAGGATTTAACTCTTTGTTCCCAGTGTTGTCAGAAATCTCCCTGGGGTGACTAACAACACTGGGAAACCGTGTCTCCAAGACTGTGGCAGGTGGGTACAAGCTGTGCTGGGCCGTGTGACTCCATGAGTTGAGGCTCTGCACCCCTGGAGTGGTGGTGGGGGCTTGTGTGCAGCCCAGTATAGGGGCTCTGAGCCCCAGGTCTGATGGAAGCTGGTACCAGATGCCTCTTTTCAAGGTAGCCTCGGGGTAAGCACAGCTTCTCTCAAGCCCTAGATTGAGGAAGTTTGGGGTGGCAAGGAGGGAAGTGTTGGGGTGCCATGTGCTGAGGTGTTCCTCTGGCTTTCCCATGTGATGGGACAGTGATCGGCAGGGGAGCAAGGGCTGGAAAAGGCTCCAATAGGGATCTGAGACCAATTCTACCCTGGTACTGTGGGTGGGCAGGGAGTGTGGGGACAGATGTTACTGGTGGGCTATGTGAGACATGCACTTGTGCATGGATATATGTCTTCGATATCAACTGAGATCAAGTTTTATTTATTTATTGTGATTATTTATTCCCATATTACAAAGCATGCACAAAATTATTGTCTCACTCAGTACATTTCCCAGGAATATTGGTCAGATGGTTCGATCAGACCTCAGGTAAACCCAGCTTGGATGCATTATCCTGGGGTGGAGGGAGCAGCACCTGAGACCTCACTCTAGATCCTGTCTGCTGGTCCATGCTACTGCCAGCCCTCCTGGGCACACCCCAGACCGTGTGTCTGAGCTTAGTTAACGACCTTGCCCTGAGCTGGGCTGAGATGCCCCAACATCAGGACTTCCCAGACCCTGACCCTGATCATTTCCTTACCACGTCGTGATAGGAGAAATGTGACCATGGTCCCTTTCATAGAGGGTCCTCTCCTCCACTGTCCCTTGAACAATGGCAGGATTCCAGCTCAGGACTATGAAGATACAAACATGCAGGGAGAGCCTCTGGGCTCCCAGGGGCTTTAACCGCTTGGCATCTCTAAGACAGGATTGAATCCTGGGACTTCACTTCTGAAGCCTTTTTCAGGAGTCATATTCTTTTATGGGACTTTTGATTTTGTTGTGAGCCACACCCAGCAGTTCTGAAGGCTTATTCCTGACTCTTTGTTTAGGAAACGCTCAGGTAGATGCATCCTAGGAAAATATTGGCAAATCAAGTAGTTTTATATATATATATAAAAATTAAAAGTGACAGAGTGTTCTTTGCTGTGATTATGAAAAAGTAATACAATATATAATTAATTTTCTCAAAAATAGTAAAATCTATCAAATTAAAAGAGCATTTAGGCCTTTAAAACTACAATATAAAATATATTAAATTTGTTAAGTTAATAAAGTGATTTCTTTAAAATTAAATTAAAAATTATAAAATTGTTCACAATAAAAACATATCAGTGTTTATTATTATTAGTGGAATTAAAACCCATTGGTGCAAACCATGGATTAATTCACTCACTGTGCAAACATTAATTGAACTTTACATACTGTGTGTTAGGAAGTTTCTACATATAGGAAATAAAGGATAAATAAAATAATTTCTATCCCGCAAAAATTACAAACTACTGATTTAAGCATTTATGTGTCTATCTAGACATGTAAACTGTCCATGAATAATAATTGAGAGCAGTAGATAGAAGAGAAAATGGTGTGGATTGACTTATTAAAAGTCAATTCAAAAACCTAGAGTGCCTATCTCATAAAATTTTGAGACAACGACTTTGTTGCAGAGAGTAATTTGGAAGGTGCACCTGAAAGAAGAGTGAAGGTGTGATGTGAGTGAGCTGGAGAGTAAGACTACGCAACAACAACAATGTCAAAGAGG
The DNA here is from genome assembly GCF_027595985.1 of Sorex araneus. Lineage (NCBI taxonomy): Eukaryota > Metazoa > Chordata > Mammalia > Eulipotyphla > Soricidae > Sorex > Sorex araneus. The sequence continues at coordinate 121,445,626 of NC_073313.1, forward strand.
CCATCAGTGTAGCAAACAGGATCTCTGAAATTCGCATGTAATGCTTCCAGAGATACTTATTTAAAAGAAATGGAGGCTGGGGCATCTTTTTTTCTAAGTCCAGTTTGCTTTTGATTGAAAGGTGCCTCTGAGCTTTATTCTGGACCCCCTTCTTCCTCAAACCAATGTAGATTTATTAAGCTGTCCTAGCACTGAAATAGACCTGGGAAGATACAGTACAGGAGCTTAGGCACTTGTCTTTCATCACACAAACTACAGTTTGAATCCCTGGCACCACAAATGGCCTCAGGATCATTACTAAGGCTCACTCCTGACCATAGGGCTAGGAACAGACCCTGCGTACCAACAAGTGTGACCAAACTAAAGCAAAATAAAATGAATTGGAAGATTACTCACTGGAGTTGCCCATATTCCAGCTGGAAATAATTTAATTTTTCTCTTTCATATTTCCTCAAACAAAACTATTTACCTAAAATAAATAAAAGATTGTAGGTGCTGTACGATGTGGGTAGGGCGTTTGCCTTGCAGGCGGCCGACCCGGGTTCGATTCCCAGCATATATATTGATTGTTTTTCTTTTCCTTATTACCTCTGTATCCCCTGTGTCACTGATAAGAATGTATGTAGATTGTAGCCCACCTTTAGAGGAAAAAAGAGAGACCCTCTCAGCAAACATGGCTCCAAGTCTCTTTCTCTTCTGACTTGGGGTCCTCAGAGCTTCTAATAAACTCACTCTCTTTTTCTTTTCTTTTTATTTATTTATTTATTTATTTATTTTTAATTAGAGAATCACCGTGAGGGTACAGTTACAGATTTATACACTTTTGTGCTTATACTTCCCTCATACAAAGTTTGGGAACCCATCCCTTCACCAGTGCCCATTCTCCACCACCCATAAACCCAGTGTCCCTCCCACCCTCCCCAATCCCATCTCCCCCCCACCCCACCCTGCCACTGTGGCAAGGCATTCCCTTCTGTTTTCTCTCTCTAATTAGCTGTTGTGGTTTGCAATAAAGGTGTTGAGTGGCCGCTGTGCTCAGTCTCTAGCCCTCATTCAGCCCGCAACTCCCTTCCCCCACATGGCCTTCGACTACAATGTAGTTGGTGATCGCTTCTCTGAGTTGACCTTTCCCCAGAACGTGAGGCCAGCCTCGAAGCCATGGAGTCAACCTCCTGGTACTTATTTCTACAGTTCTTGGGTGTTAGTCTCCCACTCTGTTATTCTATATACCATAGATGAACTCACTCTTTTTCTGAGCTGTCTCTCTGTCTCTGTCTTGCTATCTCTGTCTCTATCTCTTTCTCTCTATTCATTTGCCCCAGCGTTATTTGGAGGTCCCACCAAGACCTGAGTGCACTGTCATAGCCTCTATTCCTTTCACCTTTGATATGAATTCTGAACGTGACTGAATAAGGCCTCAAGGCTACAGGTTTTGAGTGGGCTCCAACCCACAGCTCCGTGGCCCCTAACAGCTGAAGGAGACCTGCTCTTCAAGGGAGAAACCTGGCAGAAGGGTCATACCTTTGATTCAATTGCCAAGGGGTTCGTAAGATCTCACGAGGGTCCAGATGAGCAATCACCAGATAGTTGCCCATCCCCTCTCCCTCTGTCTGACCTGTTCTGTTCAGTCTGTAAAAAAGCTAATTCTTTCTTCTCCTTGGGCTCCACTGAACGTCAGACACCCCAGCGCTGGATTAGGATTACTCAAGTAGTGCTATGGATTGAAAATTCTGGGAGATCTCATCTGTTATTTTGGGACCTAAAAACAGGAACGCTGAATGCAGCAGACGTTCCAGGGGGTTGGATTACCTGGAGATGTCTGTGGAATCCTCTGGATATTTTGGGCTTTTGGCCCCCAAAAGCCAATGCCCTCTATTTCTCTGTTCCTTGTATTTTCCTTGGCTGCCTAACTCTTATTCTCTTGTACAGTGTGAGGTCTTCTTCCAGCAGGTCAACTATGGGCAACTGGATCCTTGAAATTCTCTCCTAAACCTATACTGTTTAGGAAGATCTGGGAGCTAGAACCAAAAGCAGAAATGAGTTAAGAACTTTGTGGAATAGTGCAGAGAAACTTGGATGAGAAATTAGGCTGTTTAAAAACAGCAGTACAGAACCCATCAAAATTAAATTGAAGAGTTTTGTCATGTTTTCATAAACACTGGCAGTTCAAGTATTTTCTTATGCTGATACCGAAAACTTTGGTAAGAACCAAGGGTCTCTTTCTGTGTCTGAAAGCATGTTTGTATTTGTTCTGTCTGGAATTATTATAGTGTCTGGTGAAAAAGCTCATGATTTGAAATAACTAAAGTACAAAAACTATTGAAAATAAGCCAAAAAGGTTTTCGTATGCTGGTATGTCGAAATGTGTTTATTTGTTTGTATCTGCATTGGATTATTAGAATATCTGACTAGAGAACCTTGTGAGTTTGAAATAATTGTGGTATATACAAACAGGTTCAAAGAGTAATGGTTTAGGTTTTTTTTTTTAGTTTCTAGAGTTATAAAATTGGTTGAAAAACTTTCATCCTACCACTGTTTTACCTGATCGCTGAGGCTTTTGGTTACTTAAATCGCTAGTGGTACTTAGCCTGACAGTCTGAAGCCACAGTATTGTGCATTGATAAAAGTTTTAAGGATATCAGACTTTCCTATAGGAATTCTAATACACCAGCCTTCGGACTTTATACTGAAGAAAAGAGAGAGGAAAAGAAGTAAGCCACTAGAGAGCCCTTTGACTTTAGTGGCTTCTGAATATGGAGAATTGAGTGACAATGTGAGAAATTACAGCAGTTTTTTTTCAGTACATGGAAAATGCCCAGTACATGAAAATATGTATTATTGTTAGGATACCTATTTTATGTAAGTTTTTTCACCATGCATCAACCTAGTCTTTACCTTAAGAAAGCTTTATCTACAAGTGTGAGATCCTTACTCTTTCATGGTAATCTGTGAGTGTTTTAATTTTCTGTTTTCCTAGAAATCAGAATTCTTTTTTTTTATTAGTTTATTTTTAATTAGAGAGTCATCGTGAGGGTACAGTTACAGATCCATACATCTTTGTGCTCATGTTTCCCCCATACAAAGTTCGATAACCCATCCCTTCACCAGTGCCCATTCTCCACCACCAGTAAACCCAACATCCCTCCCCCCCTCCCCAGTCCCGTCTCCCCCCACCCCACCCTGTCACTATGGCAGGGAATTCCCTTTTGTTCTCTCTCTCTGATTAGGTGTTGTGGTTTGCAATAAAGGTGTTGAGTGGCCATTGTGTTCAGTCTCTAGTCTATATTCGGCCCGCATCACCCTTCCCCCACATGACCTCCAACCACATTTTACTTGGTGGTCCCTTCCCTGAGTTACCCAGAATGAGAGACCAGCCTCCAAGCCATGGAAACAATCTCCTGGTACTTATAGAAGTCAGAATTCTAAAGATAAAACTTTTAGTATGTTCTGATTCATTCCTAATGTGAAACAAACTTTTGACAAGAGATCTTTAATTGTGAGTATTGTAAACCTTTTGAATGTCTATAGAACTCTTATAATGCTTTTGAAAGAATACTGCAGAGTACGGTTCTGTCATGCTAAATGAGATAATCATTAGCAACTTGTTTCCAAATTTCTTGGAAGATAAAACTGTATTGAGTTCAGTAAAATAAGGAGGTTAAACCTGTGAGATGTGACTATAAGGAAAGAATATAGATGTGTATTTTAAGTAAAAAAGATAATGGAGATATTATCAGTAGAAAAAAGGAAGGGGATCCTTTTAAAGTGGAGATGGTTTTGAAATGAAATGAAGAAAAGTTACAGGGCAGAAAGAATGTAAAAAAATGTTCAGAAAGTTTTAGATTGTAGAGAAATGTGTAGAAATTTGGAGGCTGTGTGCTTCAAGGAAAGGAACTGGTCAAACTGGATTGTTATTTAAATATCTCCTTTCATCTGCAGAATTGTTCTACTATCTTTTTGGTAAGATCTATGGAAAAGTTATTAGACAATTGTCTGGACTCCTGTTACAGAGCTCTTAGATAATTGGAAGTTAAGGTTTTCAACATAGAACTAAATGAATCAAACATGATATTGTTAAACTGTAGGCTCTAGCTCAAAAGATCTTGATGCTTCTTTTGACTAGAATTCACAAGTATTGTACCTCATTGGGAGTAAAGTGAAATATTTGCGGGGGCTGGAGCCATATCACAGTGGGTGGGGTTTCCCAGCATCCCATATGGTCCCTGGAGCACCGCCAGGAGTAATTCCTGAGTGCAGAGCCAGGAGTAACATCTGTGCATCGCTGGGTGTGACCCAAAAAGCAAAAAAGAGTGAAATATTTGCTTTTCTCTCCTTTGTGCCTTGAGTATATTTTTGATGCTTCATGGCACTATGTTGGGTTTGCATAAATCCAGATATGAAGTGTTTTATTGCTGCAATAGGTCTACCCCCATGCAGACAGGAAACCAGCTATGGGACCCCAAAATCCTTTTCCAGGGAAATGAAGTCAAGGGATTGATCTAAATGACCAGAGCAGATATTTAACAAGTACTACTTCAAGTATCCTATAAATCTCAGGGATATCTTAGGGGCAGACCAGCTCAAGAAAGCACTGGAAATCATCTCTGTTATGAAAAAAATGTGAAATCTGCAGATCTGCAATGAATGACTAGGCCAGGGCCCTGTTATTAGATTCAGGAAAAACCTAGAAACCAGGATCTTTCTCCCAGCCCTGAGGAAGGGATGTGATGGATTCCTTTCTGTCAGGACACTTATATAGAAAGTGAGAAGCCCAAAGCCATCTCCAGCTCAACCTGCAGGCCTGAGGCTACCACCAGCCTTTTGTGGAACCTGATATTCACATCTTTACAACACCCAAGCCTGAGGTAGCCCTGAAGTTACAATTAAAGTATAAGTGCCTTTATTGGTGTCTCATGCTCTGTCTTAACCAATACCCAGGGATTCTTGGTAAATAAATGGGGTAACCCAAATGGAGAGCTCTCCAATCCTGCCGTGTTTGTGCAAAAGAACAAGTCTGATTTATTAAGTCATCTGGCAAATTTAATTGTCAGGGTGGAGAGGAAGCCATGATTCATTTCAGGGACATGGGTTTTGTTTAAAAGCCATATTTTTGGCCCGTGGATGGAAATAAAACTTACAGTTATGGGGCTGGAGTGATAGTACAGCGGGTAGGGCATTTGCCTTGCACGTGGCCGACCCGGGTTCGATTCCCAGCATCCCATATGGTCCCCTGAGCACCGCCAAGAGTCATTCCTGAGAGCAGAGCCAGGAGAAACCCCTGAGCATCGCCAGGTGTGACCCCCCTTCAAAAAAAACCTTACAGTTAGAATCCAGAGGAAAATCAGCCACACCCTTTAAGGTACGTAATAGGTTTGGCTCTAGGAACTTAGGATCTGTTCGAAGTTTTATTTGGGGCCTTGCTAATGTCTCATTGCTTTACCAGAAAGAACTGCCTCAAGAAGACAAGAATAATCTCTACTAACCTTCAGTCATGATGATCATCAATATGATTATCAGCATGAAATGTCACATGGGTGGCCTAGGTCATGCACAATAACCTAGTGATGACCTAGGCTCAGCCAGAAAATCTATATGACTGGACACCAGAAGATAATCATCTCAGCATCCCTTCCCATATGTTAATGTCTGTGTTTCAGCTCCAGTCCCTAAAAAGGCCCTCTACACTGAAGATAAAGTTAGCCTTTGACCTCCAAATATTACACTTATCCCTGAGACATGAGGTCATTTCAGTCTATCCTATGTATGAATTCTGCTTGGAATGCTCTTCTAGGTCCCATGGCAGACCGAGCTTGTCATAGCTGACAGCATCTGGCCTTATAACCTTATTGTCAGGTTTATTTTCTCTAGGCTTAAGTCCATCACGCTACAGATGGTGATTAATTTGGAACCACGGATGCATGCAACTGAGACATGGTATTGCGGTCCTCTGGGCATCCCTCTTCCTAAGAATTCCTGACTGCACGGGGCCCCTATGTGAGCTACGCCCAAACTCAACACGAAGAAGCTAGAGAGACTCGACATCCAATTTCCTAACTGCAGTCAGGGCTTCATCTCTGAGAGGGGGAATGAAAGAGGAGGCCTCAGTTTTCCCTTGCCAGCTGCTGTGAGCAGTCCTGCTTTTGGCTGGCCCATCCTACATTTTTGACTCCCCGAAAATTCCTGGGCTTCTAAATGATACCAGTCCTGGGCTAGCTGGAGACTGTTGATTGTCCCTAAAAGAAGGCCCTTTAAGCTACTCAGCCTCTCCTGTTGATTGCAAGTGGGAAGCAGGATTTACACTTCCCAGGGGATGCTACCCTCTGGCATGACTGAGTGAGTGGAAATCCTGGGCTCTCCTCTAAAAGTCACTTGCATCACCTGAGAGGGCACGGTGGGAATGGGAGAAATTGGGTCAGATTTGCAGAGAGTGTGTCCTTATACCAGGAATACCATCAGGAGAATCTCATATTTGCCCGCTGTGCATGACACTACCTTACTGTGCGGAGACGCTACTTATTTCTCTGTGCCCACAAACAACAGTGGCACCTGAGCCTTAATTATGCTGTTCCCATAGATAGGTGTCATTCCAGTGAATGAGATCCTTCCAATTCCAGTGACAGAGACTGCCACTGACTCGAGCCTGAGGAAGAGAGCCATTATAATGCCACTACTCAGGGGCCTTGGAATTTCGATGGGCTCCTGAGTGTGGGAATGGCAGGACTTCAAACATCCATCCATTTCTACTGGGAGCTGTTGGCCCAATCCCAGGCAAACATGCAGCAGCTGGCCCACACCATCTTGGACTTACAAGCCCAAGTGGACTCTCTGGTGGGCATGGTCTTATAAAATAGGAGGGGACTAGATTTTCTCACTGCTGAAGATGGGTAGATATGTGTTTTTCTTTAGAAGGGATGCTGTTTATGCTAACAGGTCTGGAATAGTTAAAAATAAGATCTTGCAGTTACAGGAGGGCCTGGAACAGAGACAGAGGCAGCTGGAGAATAGACATGATTTTTCTGGGTGGGGCTAGGTGGCTTGATGCCCTATTTACTGCCTTTGTTGGGCCCCCTAGCAAGCATCTTCCTCCTCCTGCTTATAGAGCCATGTGTTTTTAACTGGCTGGTTCCTTTTGTATCTGAAAGAATGGACACCATAACATTGATGGTGGTAAGGCAGTATCACGAAATTCTAGATAGAATTAATGACCTAGATGAGGAGACCAGATCACCTAAGTAACAAGGAGAGGGAGAAATGAAATGACGAATATGAAGCTGTATGTAATGAGAATTGTGAAACTGTAATGAGAACTAAGGAAATGAAACGGGGACTGGGAAACTGAAACTCATCCCTAAGTTATACAAGAGAAGGGAGGAAGAAGCATTCCTTTTATGAATCCAATCAACCGAGTTAAGGGCCCACCAGCCCATCAGATTTATGGGAGAGCACTGGGCCCGACAGATTTATGGGAGTGCATGGGAGGCAGCACAGGAAGGCCGCACCAAATGGGCAAGATATGCTGACACTGACTGTTTTTCTTTTAAGCACTTGAAGGCCGTACCATGTGGGAATAATGCATTGATTGTTTTTCTTTTCCTTATTACCTCTGTATCCCCTGTGTCACTGATAAGAATGTCCGTAGATTGTAGCCCACTTTTAGAGGATAAAAGAGAGACGCTCTGAGCGAACGTGGCTCCAAGTCTCTTTCCCTTCTGATTTAGGGTCCTCAGAACTTCTAATAAACTCACTATCCTTTCCTGAGCTCACACTCTCTCTGTTCATTTGTGGCTTGTGCCAGCACAACAAACTCCATAGCAGCAGACTCTTACCTAGGTAGAAAGGTCTACGTAGGGACAGTTTGCGAGAAGTGTACATAAACTAATTTGGACAAAAGAAGAGCGTTGTCAGCTCATGCTGCTCATGCCCATGCTGCTGGGCACACGTTGCCTATGCACAACTTGATGTGTACCTTCATCTCTCTCCAACTCTAGAGAAGTCCACAGCATCTCTCGCTCTTCCTCTCTCTTTCTTTATCTCTTCCTCCCCTTTCTCAAGCGTTCAAAATAAAAGCTATTGTTACTTCACTAGCTCATCTCCTGAAAGCCTTTACTGTGATATTACGGACCCAAAAACCCTAGGTAAGGTCGAGGACTGACTTCCTTTCCTTGTAAACAGCAATTCCTTGCTCCAGATGAGTCCACAGCTCCCTGATAAAATAGGTAGCAGCTATTATCTTCCATGCCACACAGAACAGGTGGACATCAGGCACAGTTTGACAGCTGCTTAGGGCTGGTGGGGTGTTATGTCTATACCATGCAGGGGCTCACAGCAAACATGGTTAGTGTAACTACATGAGGCCATGGCTCGTATAGAGTTAACAGAAAACTGCTTAGAAGATTGTTTATTTAAGAGTAGAGAGATTAGGGGCCAGAGAAATAGTTCAAGAATAGGGCACTTGTCTTGCACATCCAGGAGTGAGTCCTGAGATCAGAGCCAGGAATAACTCCAGAGGACTATAGGGTGTAGCCCAAAAAACAAACAATAGTACAAAGGGACAAGGGGACAACCTAAGCATTCAGTAAATTTTTCTTTCTACTTACTGTGATTAACCTACTAGCACCTTTCTCCTTCTTTCTGGCTATTTTACAAGTATTTTACTGCCAGGGGAGACATAACTATTCTTCAGTCTATTTTAGATTATCTGTTGGATATGAATCTTAAATCTATTATATCTGTTTTAACTTAGTAATACATACTTTAAAAAAATTACACCCAGTGTGTTCAGGACTTACTCTTGGCTCTGTGCTCAAGGATCACTCCTGGCAGCGCTCAGGGGACCAGATGTGGTGCTAGGGATAAACCTGGGCCAGCTGCTTGCAAGGCAAGCACCCTGCCCATTATGCTATCTCTCTGGTCCCTGTACTTTTTAATTTAATTTGGAAAAGATAATTTAGACTAAAGCCAAGTATTCATTTTAGATAGGAGAAATACGCTTTCTAGTATACCTATTTTTTTTGCTAAAAATTATGATGAATTATAAAACTGGAGTGGTGGGGGTTGTCACCCATAATTCTTTTATCTAAAAACAGACAGTACAAACCCAATTTGATCATATGCAGTGCCAAGAGTGATTACTGAGCACATCTTGGTGTGGCCCCAAATTATCCTCTCTGTCCCCTCCCCCCCACAAAAAATAATAATAATAGATGGGTGCAAGTGATATGGATCAGTATCACTGTATCACTGTATCACTGTCATCCCATTGATCGGCAATTTGCTTGAGTGGGTGCCAGTAATGTCTCCATTAGTCCTAGCCCTGAGACTTTAGCAGCCTCTCTTGACTCGTTCTTCCCAGCAGTGCTGCATTGGAGTCTCTTTCAGGGTCTGGGGAATGAGACCCATCATTGTTACTGTATAACATTTACTTGCCTTGCATGTGTGTCACCTGGACTTGATTCCCAGAAATCTCCACCTCCTTTAAAAAAAGTCATATTTGATACTTATTATTCAAATTTTATAAGTTGGAATTATTCTATTTGGTTTAAATTGTGTTTTTGTACTTTTGGGACTAATGTTTCTTTAATGATATTTTATTTTTATTATTTTTTAAATAACACTTTTAGCTATATTTAAATCTACTAAGAAATATCCCATACTTTATTTTGATTGGTCCAATTTGAGATTTAAATTTGCAGTACTTTAATGTTATACATAAGAGTGATTAATGTCTTTTGCACTAGTCTTTGATTCTGTACGAACATGTTATTCCACAGTCCAGAGATTGTCTTAAATCCAGGATCCTCAGTTTGGGGCCCCTGTAAAGGAGAAAAGCAAACAAAACACGTGATGTTCTCGAAGGTTTCATTATAACCCAGCAAATTCAATGATGTGCAGTGAGACAGAATCGTTTGTCCCTGGTTTTCAATCCACATGTCACTCACATACAAGTTCTTTCCATATAAATGTCAGCATATTTGACTCTTTTCCCCATACTTTCCTCACTTCTGGTTCTTTCAGCCTTGATGCCTTTGCAGTTCTCAACAATCACACTCAGGAAGTAAATCCATCATAGTATGCTCAATCAACTCTATTCTATAGTTGACTCTGTAAGACTTTGGAGTACTTAAGATAACTCCACATGTTAGACAGTAGGCAAACAGAGAGCCTAAACATTGCTGGTTACTTTGGGGAGACTCCAGCACTCCCTGCCCTAGGATTCAGCAAACATGCCTGCTAACTCACTATATCTCTTATTAAATTTGTTTTACCCTGAGGAAGAGTTTTGGGTGGGGAGGAACTGCAGACCATCCACCATTGCTTCCAAAATATCATAGAGTGATTCAGGGCCCTGATGTGCAGTGAAAGGGCCAAACTCTCATCCTTGCCTTTAGCACTTTCTTGGTTTTGCCTAAGAAGGCCATAATGAACAATGGAACGAAGAGATGTTTAGGGAATACTTCCAGGGCGTGGATACATTCAGACTCAGCCATCTCTCTGTAGCAAGATCCTGTAGGGTGGGTATGATCTTTTGGTCCATCTTCATGAACCTGCTTCAGAGTGAGGAAAATTTAGAAATACTGAGAAGATTTTTAGTTTCTTGTTTGAGTACATAGAAACAAAAAATTCTTTGGAACAGTTTTTTTAAAAGACAGTCACCACAAGAGGTTTCTATTAGAGGTATATAATGAAAATATCCAGGTGTCTAAGTAGGTATACATTTTAACATGTATATGTAAATATGCACAGAAATAAATATTTAAGCATAGTCTGCATAAATAAAATATCATTAGAATAAAATATGTTAACAAAAGACAGGGTTGACCATCTAGCTGCCTTCTTCCAAAATAATTGTGATATAAACAGGAAAATCATAAAATCACAGCACACAATTTCATCACAAAGGCTAATTCGTCAGTACAGGGAAGCTGTAAGAGATGCAGTGGAAGGAAGAGAGTGATGATCTTAAAGTTGGTATAAAAATACAACCAGAATGACTAAGCATAGAGTAGCACTGTCGTCCCATTGTTCATCGATTTGCTTGAATGGGCACCAGTAACGTCTCCATTGTGAGACTTGTTACTGTTTTTGGCATATCAAATACGCCCTGGGTAGCTTGTCAGGCTCTGCTGTGCGGGCAGGATACTCTTGGTGGCTTGCCGGGCTCTCCAAGAGGGATGAGGAATTGAACCCGGGTCGACCGCATGCAAGGCAAACACCGTACCCGCTGTGCTATTGCTCCAGTCCTTCATTTTATATGTATGTATATATATATATACATATATATGTATGAAACTAAACAGTAAAAACCAACCCACTGACCAACAAGCTACTATGAATTCTAAATATGATCTATCAATCTAATCCATCTTTGTTTGGGAGGGCACTTAGCACACCCGGGAAGCCACCAGGGCCACACCACAGCAATGCTGGAGTTGAGAGGTGATAGAGGGTGTGTCCACTCTGGCAGCCCATATGGTGCCCTGAGCACTGCCCACCGTGATCCCGGAGTGCAAAGCCAGGACTGTGCTCTGAGCACTGGTGGGTGTGGCCAAAAAAGCCAGGGAAAAAAACCCAAAAAGTGTAGAGTACTTCCCAACTGAGGATTCAGCAAAGAAAGTACCTAATACATAACAGTGAAGCACAGATGGAAAAGCTCAAGCCGACAGATTCCTAATCCCCCACACAGAGGCTATCCAGGCAGACTCAAAATCATGGTTGGCCCTGAGCCACACCCATGTACATGATACAGACCGAGCTGGGTACCAAGGGGTGATGTGAGACCCATCAAGGAACTGAACTATACACACAGGCACTGTGGTGAGCACTCTACGGCTGAATGACCTCACCGGTCTGAACGCCTCCTGAGACTAGCCAAGCAACACCCCTTGGAGAGGATGGAAGGAATTACTTGATGACATAGTTGCCCATCTCCCAGCTCTCTTCTGTTTTCACTGCTGTCTTCTGTTTTCACAGCTGGGCCCAGGCGTTTCTGGTTCTGTCTTCACTTTGGCAACGGTTGGCAACTGCTGCCAAAGCATAGAGTAAATCTGAACATACTAAAAAGATACAATGCAAAAGGAACACAACGAATTCAGCACAGGGGGGCTGGAGTGATAGCTCAGCGGGTAGGGTGTTTGCCTTGCAAGCAGCCAACCAAGGTTCGATTCCCAGCATCCCATATGGTCCCCTGAGCTCCGCCAGAGGTAATTCCTGAGTGCAGAACCAGGAGTGACCCCTGTGCATTGCCGGGTGTGACCCAAAAAGCAAAAAAAAAAAATAAGAATTCAACACAGGGACTCCAAAATATAAGAATTTATAGAGTGATAAGGAAAACATAAAGCTATCATCTTTAAAACATATAGATTCTGGTGAAATGAAGGCAAAAATGAAAGGGCAAGCTACTTCTGACACCTAGGTAATAATGAGAAAAGAAACAAAAGGAAAAATTAGGATTCTGTAAAGAAGACATCAGAGAAACAGAAAATTACAATTACTCACCACTTCTTATTCCCCCACCACCAAAAAAGGCTAAAGGGTCTGGATATTGTTACACTAACACAGAAAAAAATCTTTACACTAGATATCGCTATAATAAACCAATATTATAGAAATAAACAACGGGAATTTCACACGAAAACAGTGAGAAAGCAACAAGGGAAAAAATTCCACACATGTCAAAAATCATGAAGCAGGAGACTGCATTTCAGCACTGTGAACAGAAATCATTAAATGTGCATAAGACAATGATTTGAGAATAAGAAATCAGAGAGATAGTACAGAGGGCAAGTTGCTGGCCTTGGTTGTGGCTGAGCCAGGTTGCATCACTAGCACCACATATGGTCCCCTGAGCATTGCCAAGAGTGAATCCTGAACATACAGCAAGGATGTTCTGAGCATCTCTGAATGTAGTCCAAAATGGCACAAAGACTTCAAGGATATAACATATTTGAATCAGAATATTTATACAGATATAAACATAATATTTGCTTATATTATATAAACAGAGAGTCTCTTGCCCTTGCTCCTGGCTGTCTTCCCCGGGTCCTCCTCGGAGGGGATAGGCTCCAGCTTCCCTCCCCACCCCAAGCAGAGCTCCAAGTGGCCGAAGATCTCCAGAGCCTAGCCAGAGCCATGCTCAAGGCCCCTCTCCACACGTTCGGACGAGCCTCACGCATGAAGGAACCGGCAGAGGAACCCAGGTGTGTGGGACCCGGGGATGAAACTTCCAAGTCTGCTCAGATCAAGACTGGGCCTGCTCCGCCCAGATTTCCCATTTACCAGTAGCTAGGTGGTCACACCCAGGGACTGCCCCCGGCGTCGTGCAATCCCATCAACAGCCAGCATCCAGAAACTTAAAAGCAAGCTCCCGGACCTGGAATTTTACAGCCTACTTCTCCCTCTGAGAGAACCTGGCAAACTGCTGTGAGTTTCCTGCCCACATGGGAGAGCCTCGCAAGGTCCCCATGGTGTATTAATATGCCAAAACCAGTAACAAGCTGGGTCTCATTCCCCTGACCCTGTAAGAGCCTTCAGTACGGTATCATTGGAAGGACGAATAGAGAGAGGCTTCTAAAATCTCAGGACTTGGAGGAATGGAGACGTTACTGAGACCACTCAAGAAATTCGGCGATCAACGAGATGATGATGATGATGATGAATACAATGTCTGAAATATGTGTTTCTGTTGCTGTTTATTCTGGGTAGATCATCCTTCAAATATTCTAGCATGTTGGAAACTGTTGCTGACATAAAAGAAATAAAGGATATTTTATTTTCTGAGTCCTTCCCAAATAACATACTAAAACAGGAATCTGAAAACTGATCTATAGGACCAAATGCAGTGTACAGCTTGGTTTTGTAAATGAAATTTTACTGCAACAGAATCATGACAACGATTAACCCATTCTCAAAGATTGCTTTTGCATTACAGTGGCAAGGCTGAATGGTTCTGAAAAATACTGTGGCCATATACATGAAATATTTACTGTATAGCAAGCAAGAACTTTGTCTCATAAAATAAAGTCAATATTGCTGAAGTCTTGACATCTATAACCCAAACACAAAACCACTAATTCAAAAGGATTATGTTCCTTTTGAATTATAACACGCCTATGTTCATCACTGCACTTAGTACAAGAGCCAAAATATGGAAACAACCCAAATGCCCAACTACAGATGAATAGATCAAGAAATTGTGGCAAATATATGTACATAACAGAATACAGCCCTTAGAAAAAAATCATAAAATTTGCAGCAACATGGATGGAACTAGAAAATATCATGCTGAGTGAAGTCAGGAGGAAAAGGATAGATACAGAATTATCATATATGGGACTTAAAGAAACACAGTGAAGTAGCAACAAAAATTCAAAGGCAACATAATGGGGCATGATAAAACATTACTATAATTGTAAACCATGGAATCTTATTAAAAATTAAAACATTTAATTAGAAGATTAAACATAAAATAAAACTTAAAATGTTTAAGAATTGAAAAGTAAATGAGTATTTAAAGTAAAAAAAGTTAATGGGAAAACACAGTTGAGTTGGTGGGGGTGAGAGGGAGGGTTGTTGGGGTACTTGTTGGAGGATGATGTATACAATTGTCATAGGATTACGTGCATGAGAAACCATTATTAATAGCATTGTAAATCATAGAATCTCAATTAAAAATAAACCAATGTTATTAGAACTATTATAGACATTTGGAGAAATATTAATGAAGACCTATGCCACACACATTCAAAAATATACTGAAATGTGCTAAGTATCTAAAGACTAACAAAAAAATGGTAAGTTCTTGGAGGAAATATGACAACTTTTATTTAAACTTCAGTGCAAGGAAAGGCATTGTGAATCAGATTACAGATGCAAAAGGGAAAAGATAAATCATCTGGACTGTACAAAACATTAATACTTATAGTGAAAGCATCATAAATGAACAATGAGGTCATAAAAAACCAAGGTCAAATATTTGCTATGTATACCAAATGCATATAGGATTCAAATATTGAAGGAAAAAGAGGTAAAATTCCATATCAATCATAAAAGTGGTATAAATGAATGATTCATAAAATATATAAGACAGTCCTCAAGCATAAAATGTGTCAAAACTTAGCAATCCATATTTGTATATATATATATACTGCCATATTTGTAAATAACACTAAAATCTACCATATCAAAAAATATTTGAAAGGGAGGGACAATATGTTTTTTTAGTAAGACCGTGAAGAAACAGTCACTCACATACATTGTGACTGGGAAGACAAACCAGTTATAATCTCAAGAAATTTAGAAATACCAAAAAAACTGCATATGCACTTAGTATTTTCCCAGTAATCGAACTGCTAGGAATAAAATATCAATAGATAGGGACTCTCCTTCACTGTTGGTGGGAATGCCGACTGGTTCTAGCCTTTTTGGGAAAAAAATATGGATGTTTTTTCAAAAACTAGAAATTGAGCTCCCACTTGACCCAGCAATATCACTTCTGGGAATATACCCTGAGGGTTCAAAAACACACGGCAGAAACACCATTTGTACCCCTCTGTTTATTGCAGCACTACTCACCATAGCCAGAAGCTGGAAACAACCTTAGTGACCAAGTATAGTTTTATGGATAAAGAAACTATGGCATATCTATACAATGGAATACTATGCAGCTGTCAGGAAAATGAAGTAATGAAGCTTGCCTATAAATGAACGGACATGGAGAGTATCATGCTGAGTGAAATGTAAGGAAAAGGACAGATATAGAATGACTGCATTCATTCGTGGTATATAAAAATATATATTAGAAGAATGATATCAATGGCCAGGGAAAACAGAGCTTAGGAGCACTGGTCACTAGTTGGAAATAACCGCAAGTGTGTGTGGAGCTGAGGGTAGGTAAGATAGAAAAGAGACCAATATGATAATAGTAGCTGAGAATGATCACGCTAGAGAACATCTGAGGGTTAAAAGTAGGCAAGCGATATTCTTGATAACCTTTCACTGTCGCTACTGCAATCCACAAATGCCTGAAAGGAGAGATGCTGAGATATAGAGACAGAGAGAGAAGAAAACAGCCTCTAAAAGAGGCTGGCAGGGGTTAGGGGGTGGGAGATGATGGGAAGGAACCTGAAGACACTAGTTCTGGAAAATGTGCGTTGGTGGAGGGATGGGTGTTGAAATACTGTATGACTGAATCCAATCATGAACAGCTTTGTAATGGTATATCTCACAGTGATTCAATAAGAAAAGTTTTTAAACAATTTAAATAAATAATTTGAATCCATAATGAAATAAAATTCATTTAGAATGTTACAAAAATTTTGAAAAAGTGCAGAAGAGAAAGCCCTCAGGAGAATTCCAGTAAATAAATAAAATTGGAGAGAGAAAAATCCAATGTTACTGTTACATAAAAATATTGGAAGCAAGCTTCTAGATGGATTCTAAAAACTAGTGTCTCTGAGAGGAAAGAGGTGGTCATGGTTTTCAGTAATTCTCTTATAGTACTTTACCTTAACAAATGAAAAATAGTAGCATAAAAATGGAGCTATGCAATGATAACCACCTTATGCAGTGATCAAAAAACATAATTAGTAATGCAACAAACAAGGATGTCAGGTAGCTCCTGATAGGTTGCTTGGAGATAGAAACCTAAAGTTAAGGCCCAATAATATGATATCTTGCCATCTAGAGAAAACCAGGAGGATTCAACTGGCACAGGTTCCTTCCCTCTTGTGCACTCATGAGTAAGATCCATTATCCAAAGAACCTTTCTTTTAATGGGATTTGGTACAGTTTTTGTCTATTCATAAACATCAGGATTCAGTTTCCTACCGACCCACAGAATTACTTGAATAAGTAAATTACATGTATCACTTCATCTTTTTTCTATAAAGACTGCTGCCCCAGCACCAGCCCCTGCTTGTTCACCCTCTTCTAGATTGCAATGCATATGAGGTTGTACCTGACATCACTACCCCAGGCTATGTGCAAATATTACTAATAAACTGCTATGGAGTTCTGTCCAAGGTCAAATGTCAAGTGTTCAAACACCTCCAGACCAGTAGAGGAAAATCTCTCCTTCACCAATGAGGTGAAGTGTTGTATGGAGGAGAGGGAAAAATAACTATTCTTACAAAATTCTATATAAATTTAATCATAAGGACAACAACAGATAAACCCAAATTGACATTCTATAAAGACACCTGACTGGTGTCTTCAAACGTGCTAGTCAGCGTTGTGAAGACACTGAGGGGTTGAGGATCTCTCAGTCTCTTGGAGACTGCAGAGAAATATGGGCCAAAATCAATGCAGTATCCTGAATGAAATGCTGAAATAGACAAAAGGATGCAGCTTGACAGCTGTTGAAAATTAAAATGCTTTAAAATCTGTAAATTTCTTACTAGTATTCTGTCTACTTCATTTAATACTTTTGATTATTCTTCTGTGGTTACATATGATACAGTTGTTATATATGATGCAAACATTAACTAATATTGAGTGAAGACTTTTAGTACTATTTTGTCTAACTTTTATGTAACTATGGGGAGGGGCTCAATCATCTTCATTCAGAGATTACTCCTGATTCTGTGCTCAGGAGAAGACAACTGGTGGTACTAGAAGGGAACTATAGAAGATGTTAGGGGATTTAACTGGAATAAGTGTTCACAAGGCCAGTGCCTTACCTCCTATACTAGCTCTCTGTCTCCCTGCTCCCAAGTTTAAAAAGAATTTTAGAAGACAAAACCCGGGGCCAGAGAGAATGCAGATGTTATGGTACTTGCTAACATGCTGCAGACCTGGTTTAAACCCCAGCACCACCTAGTCCCCTTCAAAACTACGAGTGTTGTCCCCAAACCCTCAAAAGAAAAATATGAAAAAATATATAGAGGAAAAAATGTTTTTATCATTTTAAAAATAAACCACAAAATCAGTTACATTCGTACAATGATCAAACACATTCCTCCACCAGTGCACATTCCCCACCACCAATCTGTATTGTCTCTTCATCCCATTTTTTCATTTTTAAAAATTAAACTATCTCCCATGTTGGGAACATAAGTTCAAAGAATGGAATGCCTTTTATTTATGAACAATTTTTAATGGTCCACGCAATATTTTATGCGAATAAGCATGTCATCTGCAAATACAGATAATTTGATTTCTTTGGCTCCAAACTGTGTGTTTTCATTTGGAAAAATTTCGACCTTTATTATTTAAAATAATTTTCATCACTCTTTCTTACTGTCCTAAATAAGAATCTAGTAATTTCAGTGCTATGTTTCCCAGTTCCCTGATTTCACAATTCTTTCATTATGATTATTGAAATTTCATTCAGTTTTGTTGTTTACATTGGGTGAGTTCCATTTTTCAGGTCCAAATTCATTAATTCTTCCTTCTGCCTTTTCTATACCATAATTTATCTCATCTTGCTATTCTTAGTTATGAGTTGTATAATTTCTGTTTTCTTATAACATTATTTTTTGCCTAAATTTTACTTTTATTTGTTTTGAGTAAATTTGTGATTGCTTGTGAAAGAGGACGCCTCAGTTTCCCCCTTGCCGGTGAGAGAAAGCCAGTTTTCTCTCTCCAGATGTTTCATATCTCCCCTATCAACCTGACACACATTCCACCACAAAGGTTCTGTCTCAGCATTCCTGAGTTTTCCCAGGAACATAAAACTCTGCTTTGGAGCCTAAGCTGACAGGAAAACTAAGATAATGGGCAATTATGCCTGAAAAGATTTAGACCAGCTGACATCCCTGCAATTTTCTGGCAACTTTTATAAATCCTTGTCAACCCATGAGGAATGCAAGGAGGCTTTACAAGGACACACAAAATTCTTTCTCTTAAAAAATTATTTTTATTGACTCACCATGAGATACAGTTGCAAAGCTTTCATGATTGAATTTTAGTCGTATAACGATTGAACACCCATCCCTCCACCAGTCTAGCTTCCCCACCACAATGTCCCCAATATCCCTCATGCCATTCAGACTCCATCCCACTCCCTGCCTCTATGGCAGGCAGTTTCCTTCTTACTCTTTTTCCTACTTTGGGGCATTATGGTTTACAGTATAGATATGGAGAGGCCATTATGTTTGGTCCTCTCTTTTACTTTGTCCTATACTAAGTTCCTCCCCACTTGAAGAGTTCCATTTCTTTTCTCTTCTACTTTCCCATAAACTTCTCTGCTTTCCAACGTGGAGTCTGAGCGTCTTTATCACTCAATATTTTCAGTCTTGAAAATATTGAAGAACCTGAGAATCGCGAAGGAACAGAGACCTGCCGCTACAGATGCTGCTTTTGCCACATCTGCATCATTTAGGGGCTCTTCCAGGATAACACTCACAGCAGAAGAGCAGGAAGTGTTGCCAGGCTCGAGGTCTCTGTTACCTGTTTGTTTTTCAATGCCTAGTCCTATAACCCTATTGGAAAAAACAGGCATCCACCCACCAGTTAGAAGGTGACTAGCATCGCGTGGTCATTCTTCTATTTCTAATTATTTAAATTTAAAATTAGATGCTTTTATTTATTTATTTAATTGAATCACCGTGAGATACAGTTACAAGCTTTCATGTTTAGGTTACATTCATACAATGATCAAACACATCCCTCCACCAGTGCACATTCCCCACACCAGTCTCCCCAGTATACCCCCCCTTTCCTACCCTCCCCCTGCCTCCATGGCAGAGAATTTCCCCCATATGCTCTCTCTACTTTGGGGCATTATGGTTTCCAATATACATACTGAGAGGTTAACGTGTTTGGTCCTTTATCTACTTTCAGCACACGTCTCCCATCCAGACCAATCCCTCCAACTATCATTTTCTTAGTGATCCCTTTTCTATTCCAGGGGGCATGGCCATTCTTAAGGTGGATGAAAGGTCTGTCTGGCTTCCCTTCTCTGTGATCTTCACTTGCCCCTGGAGAGTGGGACATCACAGATTAGGGATTCAGGTTATTTTCTTGGCAACCCCAAAGAGCTTCGTCTGCTCTTCCTTCTCTCTCAGCAGCCATGATGGGCACAAGCCCTAACCGCAGCATAAGCAGCCTGTGAAGGCCTCACTTCGTTTCTTTGTTTTTTGTTTTTGTTTATTTTTTGGCTTTTTGGGTCACCTTGGCTATGCTCAGAGGTTACTCCTGACTCTGCACTCAGGAATTACTCCTGGCGGTGCTCAGCAGACCATATGTGATGCTGGGAATCGAACCCGGGTTGGCCGTGTGCAAGGCAAACGCCCTACCCGCTGTACTATTGCTCCAGCCCCAGGCCTCACTTCGGCTTGGAGGTTCTCATCCAGCCCTCCAGTGTGCACCCTGAGATATTTTTTCTTCTCTTGCTTTTGTCTAGTGGCTGGAGAGGAACATGAGACCTGACTGCAGCATCAGTGGCCTCCAACAGCCTCCCCTCGGCTTAGACTCTAGACTTGATCCTCCTCTCTGGGGATCCTACAGCATTTTCCTCAGAACTGACCTTGAAAAAGCTTGTTTCCCTGGGCGATGGCCCTGGGGCAGCACAGCCTAAGCTGGCCTTTGTGGCGTCTTGTGCCAGAGGCACTGCAAGCATGTAGAGTGAAGACAGCAGAGGGCGCAGAGTCACCAGCTGCTAGTGGGGTTAGTGAGCTAGAAATGCAACTTCCCTCTCACACCTCTGTCATTCTTATTCAGCTGCCTTAATCTTCTTCCTCCCAGGGTCAATTCACGGATCTTTTGTTCCAACTTTAGGCACGGGGGTGGGGGGAGTTGACTCAAACTTTCAGGCATCTACATACCCCCTCCTCTGCTTTGGGGCTAGTGCCTTTATATATCGGCTCAGGGCTAGCCCAGAGCTGAAATGTCGGCATCCAGAGCTCATTTGCCCAACCAGAATGGATTATTGCAGGCCCCTGGGCGGGGTCTGACACCTATGGCTAAGTGCAGTGGACTCTCTCTCCTGGCTAAGATCTCCATATGAGGGAAGCACGATGACGCTTTTAGTGCTGGGCGTCCAGGTCTCAGTTTGGCCTTGCTGTGATGCAGAACACTAACGGAAGGGGCAGTTAAGTCCAACAAGCCTGTTTAAATCCGTGCTGCCGGGCTTGAACCTGTGCGCTGAAGGGGGTTTGGTCAGGACTATCCTTTCTACAGATGGGGATGGACTCCTCCAGAATCACTCCCAGGGAATGCATTCAGAATCACTCTCTTACAGAGTATTTGTGAAATTTGCAATCAGTCGATCCTGAGACTCAAAAGAAACACTCTTTTCCAGGCCTTAGTATCTCCTTGATGGTGATACGTGGCAGGAACAGGGAAGTATTAATTTTGCTGCCTATTTTGCCATCCTATGAGAAAATGGTGAGAAACACCCCAGGGAAAGTTCCTTTGGGATCTGTGCCTGGCAGTCCTAGACTTACAGACATACTGGTGCTGCCTCCCTTTGAGGAGGCTCAGTTGATGCAGGCAAGTAGGCAAGGAAGGGCCCATGGAAATGAAATTCCTAGGATGTAGTAAAACCAATAGCCCAACCCTGCAAAGACCCCATGTTGTGAGCTCAGGTTTGATAAAACTTTCACCTGGCTCCAGAAACAGACCTAGAGAAGGCTGGATCCCCCTCTGATGGAAGCTCCAGCAGGAAGAAAAGGCGAGAAAAAGAAGTTCAAAGACCATCTCCAACTCCCAACTCTACCCCCTTCAGCAAACACCCTAGCAATGGATTCTTGCCTGGGTAGAAACCCCACGTGGAGGCAGGTTGGGGAAACCCAAAAGTCACCTTGAACAAAGGAAGAGCACACATATGCTGCCTGAGACCCTGTGCTGCTTGTGCCTGCCTATGTGGCCGAGCACATGTGTACACATCTCCTCTCTTGAGATGTGTATATTCATGCTTTCATAAATAATGCTGGGATGTGTGTAGAGGTGCTCTCTTCACCTTTGGAGAAGCCCGTTTTCTCTCTTGAGTATGTTACTCTCTCTCACTTTCTCGCCCTCCTTCCCCTTCCTGAAAACCTCCAAAATAAAATCAGTTTTTACTTCACTGCTCTTCTACGCCTGAAATTCCTGTCTACGAGAAAGACAAAGAGCCTGTAAACCTGTAAACCCTAAAGGCCTAGGACCGATTTCTCAGCTGGTCCTGGATGGCAGAAGTGGATCAAGAGATAGTGACTGTCTCTCTCCTCCCCAATTCACATAATCCACCCATGGGGGTGTCCACCAACTTCACAGGGAGCTAAGAAAGGCAGCACTTTTTTCCAAATAGCAAGATTTCTTGAAACCCACAGCACACAAGGTCCGGCTCTACATGCAAGCTGTGGTTGTGGTGGACTCCCGGGAAGGCCCCAGAGATGCCTGGGGTAGACTCAGAGGCCATTGATAGAGACATCCAAAAGTCAATGACCCTTTGCTTAGAGGCCAATATACAAGGAGTAAGAGGTCCTTAGGGAGAGCCCAAAGTGAGAGGCCAATATATGAATAGTTAGAGGCCCCTTGGGAGAGGCCAAGAAGTTAGAGACCTGGAAAAAAGTTTTGTCAAGGAACCATACTGTTTTAGGTTTTTTTCATAAGTTGTTGATGGGTAATGCTGGCAACTCTACTTCTATACCCAAAGATTCCCCTTTGGGTTGCTTATTAAAACATTGGAAGTACTTCCAATTAGGTAGTCAAAAAAGAAGTGTGTTATCAACCTTTGTAATACCATGTGACCTAAGTATAAACCTAGAGCATGGGGAAAGATGGAGGGTAAACGGCAGCTTGCATTTCCAGGCCATTTTGCAGTTAGATTTTTTTTTTGCAGGAAGCAAAAGGAATGGAATTATTAAAGCAGAGGAAGCAGGAAAATGTGAGATCATATGATTCACTGTTTAATATCAGGGATGAAGAAGTGTGCCATTAAGGCACCCTATCCCCATGTCTGATAAGAAAAAGCTAATTCTACCTCAGAACTAGGAGAGCAAAAATTGGTAACATCTTACCACTTTAGGCTAACAGCAACTTAGTCATAATTGATTTTGCTGACTTTACATTAATGAAAGCTCTGTCTTGAACCATTTTTAAAAAGCAGGAAACAGGATGGTCAGGCTGAAAAAACAGGAACAAGGTTCTCAAACAGCCGACAGGGCTAATTTTGCCCTGGGGACTGTCCCTTCCTTTCTCAGTCCATCAGTTTTCTCTCTGCCACTCTTGAAAAGTCCGATCTAGCAATCAATCGATCAGCAGTTTACATGTGTGCATGTACATGTGGTGTTTGTAGTCAACTCACCTGCCTGTTTGTGTGGAATAATTGAATGTTAGAGCCAGGTTGAAATCAGAAGTAGAAATCCTTAGACCCAGGCAAGTTGCATCATTACCAAAACTCAGAGTGATATGCAACTCAACAATTTAAAAGGTCAGATGCTTTTGGATCTTGTTAGGCAAGGATTAAACTGAAAGGCCTCTAAACTGAGTGTTGAACATGAGGAGAAATTGAAATTCTCAATCTAGAGCTTATTGTAAAAGATTAAAGAGTTCCTGATCCCTGAAATTCTCTCAGCTCCAGAACCTGTACTATTTAGAAACTAGGAGCTAGAGGCAAAAGCAGAAAAGAGGTAAGAGCTTTGTGAGACAGTTCACAGATAATTACGATGAGAAATTAGGCTGTTTTACAAATAACAGAAATGCAGAAGCCATCAAAATTAAATCAAAGTAAGCTTTCTCATGTTTCCATAAACATTGGCAGTTCAAGTGTTTTCTTATGCTGATATTTAAAAAGGGCCTTTCTCTGTCTGAAAGCATTTGTTGTGTGGAATTGTTGAAACATCTAGTGTAGAAAGCTCATGATTTGAAATAGCTAAGGTAAAGAACTATTAATATTAAGTCAAAGAAGGTTTTCTTGTGTTTTATAAAATTGATGGTTCAAAGGTTTTCTTATGCTGATATGTCTAAAGTACTTATTTGTTTGGTACCTGAATTGGATTATTAGAATAACTGATCTAGAAAATATTGTGAGTTGAAATAATTGTGATATATAAAAACATGTTCAAAGAGTAATGGTTTTGTTGAAAACATAAGTTTCTAGAGTTATAAAATTGGTTGCAAAACTTTTATCTTAACAGTGTTTTATTTGGTCTCTGAGACTTTTGACAACTTAAATTTCTAGAGCATATTAGCAAAGAGATAATAATGGCATAATCTCAGATGTCAGTCTGATAATCTGAAGCCACAGTGGTGTGCCTCGGTTAAAGTTTTAAAGATATCAGGCTTCCTTGCTGGTATTTCAGGTTTTAGGACTTTGTAATGAAGAAAATAACAGACTGAGAAATAACAGACTGTACCAATAGGTTGCCCATGTCAGCATAACCGCATGTCCTGCGGTACCACACTTTGCTTGCTCTGATTTAGGTAAGGAATCTGCATCCTGTTTTGTGAAAAATTACATGTTCTATGGGTACAAAAGTTTCACATTGAGCTCTAATCAGAGTTTCAAGCCCATGGACTGGGTTTGTGAACTCTCAGGGCTGAACTATTTTGCCTCATTAAATTCTCTGATACATTCTTTTGAGCCAGTCTCTGATTGTGGGTGGGAAATGGCCCCATTACCCCCTTTGCCTTGTGTATTTTTTCCCACTGGGAATGGGGACCACCAACAGTAGCTTCTCTTTCTCAGGTGGCTCTTGTTAGTCCCCATCCTGGTGGGTGGGCACCTTCACTCCAGTCACCATCACTACCTGGGGAATCATCTCCACTGGCAGCAGCCTCAATACCTGTGCCTTGTTCTCTCCCAGGGCACCTCAGCCTGGCAAGTTCATAGACTCTACTTTCTCAAGTGCAGTAGGGAGGCACTTTCCCAGAGCTTTTCATTATTGGAGGCTCTGTCTGATAAGAAAATGTTGTTTGTCTACCTTAGAACTAGGAAAGCTGAAAATGGTAATGTCTTACTGCCTTAGGTGTACAACAACTTGGCATAATTTAGTTTGCCAGCTTTATATTAACAAAAGTGCTATCTTGACCCATTTATAACAGGCAGGGAACAGAGGCTGGTGCAGGCTGAGAAATGTGGGGCAGGGTTCACAATCGGCCCTCAGGGCGATTTTTTACCCTGGGGACTGTCCCTTCATTTCTCAGTTCATCAATTTCCTCTCTGCCACTCTTAAAGGGTCAGATAAATACTAGAACAGATCTGTCTGTATTGCTAGCTATAATGCCCCAAAATAGAGAGAGATTATGGGGGATATTGTATGCCATGGAGGTAGGGGGAGGGTGGGAAAGGGGGGGTTATACTAGGGATATTGGTGGTGGAGAATGTGCACTGGTGGAGGGGTGGGTGTTTGATCACTGTGAGATTGTAACCCAAACATGAAAGCTTGTAACTATCTCACGGTGATTCAATAAAATAAAAAATAAATTAAAAAAAAACAGATCGATCAATCAACCGTATATGTGTGTACTTGTATGTGATATGTGGTTACCCCTTTGTTTATAGTCAATTACCTGTCTGCCTCTGTGTGGAACACTTGAATGTTATAGCTAGGTTAATATCAGAAGTAGATATTCTTAGATCTGGGAAATTCATCACTAGAGGTCAGTGTGATACATAACTCAACAATTTAAAAAGTTTAGGTGATTGACGTTTGTGCGGCCGCTCTGCTGCTGATTGACCATGATCCAGAGGCCAGCTAGACTACTTTTGGTACCAGCAACTGCTTCCAGCAATGTCTCTAGATTGTGAACTAAGCCATAGCCTCACGCTGGTCAAGGAGGGGAAAGATCTTTCTCGTTTTTTTTTCCCCTTTTCGGGGAAAAGCGGCGTGGCGTCTGCCATATTATGAGGACCACTAAGCAGGTACAAACTTGGTGGCGCGGGAAGAAATAAAAGAGGTTTGAACTTGAAACAGCAGGACGCATGGGCAATCTCGGGCCAGGGCAATACCGGTGCATGCTCCGCCGAGATGCAACCTGGGTGGGCACATGTTTGTGCAGCCACTCTGCTGCTGATCGACCATGATCCGGAGGCCAGTTAGACTACTTTTGGTGCCAGCAACTGCTTCCAGCAATGTCTCTAGACTGTGAACTAAGCCATGGCCCCATGCTGCCCCAGGAAGGGAAATGATGCAGTTTCTAACATAAATCTCCCTGGACTTAATTACTAAAATACTAAAATACAGAAATTCTAAACTTCATATCTTTTCATTCTCAGCAATGGAAAACTAATTATCAAATGCTTTCTTGTCAGCAGGGCTGGTTTTTTTTTGGGGAAACTCCAACAACAATAATGAATTTTGTGTTGAAATATGGAATGTAATCAAGGTAAAGAGAAAATGAAGTGAAATTTATCAGATACGCAGGCGGGGGTGGGGGTTGGGGTGGTGGGAGGTATACTGGGGTTTTTGGTGGTGGAATATGGGCAGTGGTGAAGGGACAGATGTTCAAGCATTGTATAACTTCCCACATGGTGATTTAATAAAAGAAATAAATTTTAAAAAATGTTTAGGTAATTTTGGACCTTGTTAGACCAGGGTTAAACTGACTGGTTTCTACGCAGAATGTTGAGACTACAGAGAAATAGAAGTTCTCAATTTAAATTTCTTATTGAGGATGTTAAGTGGTTCCTAACATCTGAAATTCTCTGAGCTTCAGAATCTGTACTGTCTCTAAAGGGCTGTGGAACTAGAGCCAGAAAAAAGTGAAATAAGAGCTCTGTGAGACTGCAGAGCTTTAACTTACATGCCTTAGCCAATTTTAACAAGAAATTAATCTTTTTAACAAATAACTAAGGTACAGGAACTATGAAAATTAAGTCAAAGAATGTATACTCATGTTTCATAAAAATTGATGGTTCAAATACGTTCTTATGCTGGTATGTGTAAACATACATATTTGTTTGGTTTGCATTGGATTATTGGAATATCTGACCTCGAAAATCTTCTGTGTTGAAATAATTGTGGTACATAAAAACAGGTTCAAAGAGTAATGGTTTAGTTTAAAGCATGTGTTTTTAGAGTTATAAAGTTGGTTGCAAAACTTTTATCCTACAAGTGTTTAAAAGATATCAGGCTTTCCTGTTAAAATTTCAGAGCAGCTTCAAAGCTTCGAACTGAGAAAAATTAACATTCAAGTGGCTAGCATAGCCCCTGTGGCTTTAGTGGCTTCTGAATATGGAGAATTGGGTGACAAATGTAGGAAATGACAGCAATAACTTTTCTCAGACTATGTTGCCAATATGTCCAGTACATGAAAATACATGGTATTGAGATAGCTTTATTATATGCAAATCTTGTCACCAGGTCCCAGACTTGTCTTGGCCTTAAGAGAATTATCTTTGAGTGTGAGTATCACAAAACCTTTGAACATCTTAGAACTGTTTTTTGTTTAGAGAGGTCTGCAGAAAAAAACGGCAGTTTTGTTAGCAACTAGTCTCCAAATATCTTGAGAAATTGAGTTGTACTAATTTAGTAAAAGGAGTTTTATTGAGTATTTTAAAAATAAGGGTCTTCAGCCTTTGAAACATAATGAAAAAAGTATAAATATGTATTTAGTGTGTTAAAATTTCATGGGAAGCACTGATCCATAAAAAATGTTTATCTTATGTGAATAATATGTGTATTTTGGAAACAGACACATGTTATATTGTTCTTTAAGCTCTATGTTCTATGTCTATAGGTTCTAATAGCATTTCTATTTTATCTATGGCCCATAGCAAACAGGTAAACCACATGTAATGTAAGAGTGGATAGCTTAAGTGAAATATGTCAGAAAGAGAGGGATGGACATAGAGGGACTGCACTCATTTGTGGAGTGTAGGGTAGCATCACATGAGGCTGACACCAAAGGACAGCAGATACAAGAGCCAGGAGGATTTCCCCATAGCTTGAAGACTGCTTCATGAGTGGAGGGGAGAAGGCAGATGGAATAGAGAAGGTATCACTAAGAAAATGATGGCTGGAGGAACCAGTCGGGATGGGAGAGGCATGCCGAAAGTAGATAATAGAACAAACATGATTACTTCTCAGTGTCTGTGTTGCAAGATATAATGCCCAAAAGTAGAGAGGGAGTATGGGGAATATTGTCTGCCATGGAGGCAGGGGAGGGTGGGAAATGGGGGGTATACCCAGGATATCGGTGGTGTGTAATGGGCACTGGTGGAGGGATGGGTGTTTGATCATTGTGAGAATGTAACCCAAATATGAAAGCTCGTAACTATCTCACAGTGATTCAATAAAATAAAAAAATTAAAAAAGAATGGATAGCTTGCTTTTCTCTCCTTAACACTTTTAACATATTTAATTCTCTGTGACAATATCATTGTTTGCATAGATCCAGTAAAATGGGGTATCTTACTGAAAGATGATAGAGGTTTCTCTTTGTTACTCCACAAACAGAGTAACAAAGTAGACACCAGTATATGTTTAAAACCTCAAGTGGAGAACTATAAACTATGAACCCCCAAATTCAAATGCTCCAGTTGCTCTAAGATTCACCCTAAGTCCTAACACCTCACCCAGGGCCTCAGGTGGATCAGGAGGCAGGCTTTGTGCCACCCTGGCACTGACATGGGAGAGCCCAAGAGCTCAAAAACACATTGATACAAGATCAATGTCTCAAAGAGAAGGTCACTAATAGTGGTAGTGGGACTTCTATCTCCTCCAAGATCTAGGAGAAGGACCCTCTGAGGTCAGGTGAACTGAAACAGATTGACCTGAGGTCTGCAGTTGGATCAACTTCCTGGGAAAAGCCACCTTGCACTAATTTAAATAAATTTAATAGTTACTATCCCAGTTCTTACTGTGCCTATGCAAAATAACACACTTTAATTAAAGACAAATGATCTTTTATCTTCATTGTAAAAGTGGGAAAAACATACTTCATTTCAGGAACATGGTTTTGGTGAAAAACCATATTCTTGGTCCACAACGGGAAAATAAAACTTCTAGTTAGAATCCAGACTAAAATCATCCACACCCTTTAAGGAATGCGATGGATTTGGCCCTAGGAACTTAGGCTCTCTTCAAAGTTATTTTAATTGGAGTCTTCCTAATCTTTTATTGCTTTGCCCAAAAATATCCCTCAGAAATGGCAAGAATAACCTCTCATAACTTCCAATCTCTTGCATGTCTCCCCTTTTATTCTAAAGTGATATCAACACTCTTGTCCCATTCTCTAAGCAACATAACAAGGGGAACAGGTAGGGAAAGCCAAAACAAGGAACCTTATGAGAAGAACACATTGGT
Source organism: Sorex araneus (assembly GCF_027595985.1). Taxonomy (NCBI): domain Eukaryota; kingdom Metazoa; phylum Chordata; class Mammalia; order Eulipotyphla; family Soricidae; genus Sorex; species Sorex araneus. The sequence goes on from NC_073313.1 coordinate 121,474,794, forward strand.
GTGAAATATCACCAGGGTGGCCTAAGTGATGCTTGGTAACCTGGAGGACCAAGGCCAAGCCAGATAATCTATGTAACCCTACACCAGAAGATAAGCATCTCAGCTTTCTCTCCCTTAATTTTTTTTGTTGCTTTTTGGTGATGCACAGGAGTTACTCCTGGCTCTGCACTCAGGAATTACTCCTGGCGGTGCTCAGGGGACCATTTGGGATGCTGAGACTTGAACCCGGGTTGGCCACGTGCAAGGCAAACGCCCTACCCTCTGTGCTCCAGCTCCCTCCTCTCCCTTATTTTAATGGCCGTGTTTCAGTGCCATGCTCTGAAAGGACCCACTAAACTGGGGACACAATTAGTCTTTGACCTCCAAGTATTATACTCATTCCCTACACACAAGGTCATTTCAGCCCATCATGTGTGCACTATTCTTGGAAGAGTACATTGAGTCTTTGTGAATAAGTTTAGATAAATCCAGATCTAGTTTAGACCTACAAAGTGGGCCTTCCAATACTGGGAACTGTGTTTTTATGAGTTACTTTTACAAAAAATAAGTTGACTTGGCTCGTTTGGGTCCTGTCCTTCCTTCATGGTCCCTGGGTGAAACTCTGCTTGTAATAGCTGACAGGACCTGGCCATGTAACCTCCATGTCAGTTTTGTTTCCTCTAGGTTCAATCCATCATACTGCAGATGGTGACTAATGTGGAAACATGGATGCAGGTGACTGCAGTGTGGTGTTGCAGACCTCCAGGCATCCCCCCCGAAGATACCTTGATTGCACTGGTCCTAGACTATGCCCCAACGTTCGAACAAAGAAGCCAGGTAGACTCAATGTCCCATTTCCTGACTGCAGTTGGGGTTTCATCTCTGAGAGGGGGGAATGAAAGAGGAAGCCTCAGTTTCCCCTTGCCTGTGAGAGAGAAAGTCACAATTTTCTCTCTTCAGATGTTTCATGTCTCCCCTATAAACCTGAAACAGTTTCCACCCCAAATGTTCCGTCTCAGCATTCCTGAGATTTCCCAGGAACATAGAACTGCTTTGGAGCCTAGGCTGACAGGGAAACAAAGATAATGGGAATTGTAACTGGAGATATTTAGACCAGCTAGTCATCCCTGCGATTTTCTGGCATCTTTTGTAAATCCTTGTTAAACAATAAGGAATGCAAGGAACCTTTAAAGGGCACACGCAAAAATCTCTTTTAACTCAGTCCTATACTAAGTTCCTCCCCATTTGGGGATCTCCTCCTTCTACTTTCCAATAAACTTTACTATTTTCCAACTCTGACTCTGAGCATCTTTATTACTCAATATTTTCATTCTTAAAAGTATTGAAGAATCTGGGAATCATGAAGGAACACGGAGACTTGCCTCTGCAGCTTCTGCCTTATCAGCATCACTTGCTGAGCACTTGTGTGATGGACACTTTTAAATTAGTGACAGATCATAATAACATTAACACAGGTCAGCATCTCAGGTTGTTTTTGATTGTTTAAGATGAAATATTCTTTTGACTATTGATACCATGACTATTGATACTATGATTTTGTATTGTATCCTGGACATTTTTGATATCACACACAAGATGAGACATTAGACATTATTTCAATCCCATGTTTGCAAGAATCTCGTGTGTCACAAAGACTGATGTGGGACACATTTTCATATTCTTTTTCTGATACCATTCTGGCATAAGTGGGTTACTGACAAACTACCTCATACCTGATGGCCAAAAAAAATTCTGCTCAACTTTCCCCCCATTCTCGGGTTCCAGCCAACAGATCTTTTCAATGAAATAAAACATCAACTCAAGATATTTTGTTGCCTCACAGTGAGAGTGTGAACTCAGTTCTTCCTTGGGGCCTGCTGACACCAAAGAATAGGAGTGAATTACTTTCTCAGTAATCTGTGGATGCAAGTTTGGGGGCAAGGTGGGGGGAAGTTTAGCTAGAATCCTTTTAGTCTCAAAATATCAGGGCAAGGAAGAGGAAAGCAGTATGCTGGTAAGCCTGCTTCCCACTACTTTGTTCTATCTTGATGAAGGTTGGAGGAGAAGTCTCAATCATCAATAGAGTTTACAAAGACAGGTGAAAGAGACATTTGGATGGTGACTAACCCCATGTCATTGAAGTTGGATGGACTTGGAAATTCAAGTTTCCACTGAGCTTTACTAGTTGCACAGTTGAAAATAAATGGAATGCTTGCTTATTTCTAGGGCTATCATAGCCTACACTGCTTTTTCAATATCATTTAAGGTGGGAAGAGTAAGGGTGGAAGGTTAACTTGTTGCTTCCCCTTACACATACTCCACTGACAGGTGAATTGGATCACCGTCAGGTCTGAAACACCAGGCATTGGGCACAGTGTCTATCCATCTCTTGTTTAAATGGGATGGGGGAGGGGTACTGCATACAGGGAATATATATATTTTTTAATTCTTTTATTGAATCACCATGTGGAAAGTTACAAAGCTTTCAGGTTTAAGTCTCAGTTATACAATGCTCAAACACCCATCTACAAGGAATATATTTTGCTTCATAGACCAAGACTTACTGTCATCCCTTATATAAAGAAACTGGCTTTTTGGGAGGTTTGTATCTGTGAAGATTACTGGTTCTGGGTTGGAGACCTCTGCTATGCCATATCTGGTATGATTTTGAAGAGAAATATGCAAACTGAGGAAACCACTGAGTCCTTGCTCAAGTTCTGAGGGTACTGACTGGTCCATCTTGACACCTTTTTGAAATTCAAAGAAAGATGATGTCTATGAAAGTAGAGGTAGGTGGATAAAGCTTCCGTTTTTTTGTTTTTGTTTTTGTTTTTGGGTCACACCCGGCGATGCACAGGGATCACTCCTGGCTCATGCACTCAGGAATTACTCCTGGTGGTGCTTGGGGGACCATATGGGATGCTGGGATTCGAACCCGGGTTGGCCACGTGCAAGGCAAACGCCCTACCCGCTGTGCTATTGCTCCAGCCCCAGAAAGCTTCTTAAATATATGTACAGATGAAAAGATTCACTTTTTAGTTACTGACAATTCCTTCAGCATACATATTATTTGTGAAAGGAGATGAAGATGTTAGAAAAAGTTCATATTTGCATCAGGGGTAGCTAATATGAGTGAAACTCAGCTTTTCTGCTACTTGAGAGCTTTTCTCTTTCTACTAGTGAGAGCAGAATCCTTTTTCCTAATACCCACACTTACAGATACAACTAGAATAATTAAATAAAAGATGGAAAAAGGCAGAAAGGGAAAACTTGGTATAAGTAAAGCAAGGCTAGAAAAGAGAAGAAAAAGGAAGTGGCATCCATATACCATTCAAAATGACAATTATAGACTTAAAAAACTTCTGTGAGAACAAGCCTAACCTCATCCCAAATATTCTTGGCAGGTAGACACAAGCTGTAGTTTCCATTTTTTTCTTTTTCCTACCAGTAGTTTAAGGACACCCTTGGAAGATGCTTTGCAAATTACTGACAGCAAAAATCACTGCCATTGGATCCTGTTTTCCCAGTCATTAATGTTACACTTAAGAAAATAATAATAAAAATAATCTAAATGTGAATTGTCATAATGATAATACTGACAAAGTAGTATACTGTGTCACCCTGTAATTCTAAGAGGTGTATAAAAGTGACCCAAAATTCATGGAATATTTAGACACCTAGTATATGCTTTTCCAGGAAATGTGCATTGAATGGCTAAGGAGGCACGAGAATATAAACTTCTCTACCATGATGTCTCTGACAATATCTTAATCTCCTTTTTGTAAATGTCCAACCAAGGATTTTCTTACATGCTACCTCTTGTATATCTCTTTAACCTCATCTAATCCTACTCTTTCACTTGCTTTCCATACTATATTGACCTTTCAAATTCAAGCAGGTGTTAGCTTTTTATTCCCATCTCTGGACAGTTGTGTATGTCTAGATTACAATTTTTCTTTTCACTTCACCTCAAAAACTTCCTAACCATCCTTAGTTACTTATATAAATTCAACTTCCTTAGAAAAGATTTTTCAATCTTTTATCTGAGACAAGCTAAAATGACATGTATAAAGCACAGTCTTTTATACAATTAATATAACTAAAAAGAATAGTTGATTGCAGGAAAAGCAAACTAGTTCTCAAATAGAATATCCCTAGGTATTGCCCTCATAGTTGAACAATAAGCAAAAACAGTGAGTGTCTTATCAATTGTATCATTAATTTTGTGCCTAGTGGGCTAAAATTAAATATTTATAATTAAACAGATATGTATGAGAATACGAACATAAACTAAGTTGAGCATTAGTCTATTTGCTTTATCAGTCATAGCATAAATCAGTTCATTATACAATTTGGAGTCTGCATTTTTTACCAAGGCAGAGCATTTCCAATATCATACTGTTATCTTTTGTTTAATTTCCTAGGAACATTTTACATTTAAAAAAATGAATACATTGAAGGAAGGGAAGAAGAAGTAAAGCCCCAAAAGACTTAAAAAGTATTTGTCTCTTTTCTGGCTTCATGATGCCCTCCAGTTCCATATATAATGGCAAATTGCATAATTTCATTTTTGCTAGGGACAAGTAGTATTCCATTATGTACACATAACCTAGTTTCAATACCTAGTCATTTGTTCTTGGACAATTGATTGTTTCCAGATTTGTGCTATTGTGATTAGTGTTGCAATAAACGGGAGTGTAAATGTCTGTCCTAAGTAGGGTATTAAAGAATCAAAGCATTGTGTCCTTTCTTAGTTGACGTTTTCAGCTTAGGGAACGTGCCTGGAGGCGTTTTCAGATTTGTGTGATTGTAACTAGGGCTACAATAATCATAAGACTGTAAAAGTCTTTTCTAAGTAGACGATTACAGAATCAAAGCATTGTGTCCTTGCTTAGTTGACTTGTTGGGCTTGGGGAACCTGCCTAGAGGTGCTCCTGTGACCATGTAGCCCAGGGATAGAATCAGGTCTATCATGTGTAAAGCACATAGTTTAACCTAGGCAGTATCACTCGACTGATATTTTGACCAGAGATTCAAGGCCATCAATGAAAGAAAACTAGTCTTTTTATAAAATGGTGCTGGAACAACTAAAGAGGAATGAATGTACTTCAAACTGCACTTCCCACCACATGCAAAAAAGATTAAAGGATAAAAAATAAATGTTAAAACTGAACGTATAAAAGTCATAGAAGAAAATAGAGGAGTGAATCTTCTGGCTATGAACTCAGCAAAGTATTTTTAAATTCATAAAAATCTTGAGCATATGGAGAAATGCTCTAAATCACTACTCATGGGGAAATGCAAATCAAAGCAATGAAGTTCATATCACACCAAAGACACTAGCACTCATTACAAAGAACAACATCTAGTGTTGAAGCAGATGCAGGATAAAAGGGACCCTCATTCACTGCTAGGGGGAATGTCAACTGCTTCGGCCTTTTGGGGAAACAACAATATGGACATTCTTCAAAAGACTAGGAATTGAGCTTCCATATAACCCAGAAATTATCCTCCTGAGAATATACCCCAAGGGTCCAAAAGCACAATTCAGGGAACACATCTCCACTCCTGTGTTCATTGCAACAGTATTCATGATAGCCAAAATCTGGAAACTATTTAAGTGTCCTAGAACAGATGAGTGGATAAAGAAACTATGGTAAGCTAGAAGGCAGCCATTAGAAAAAAGAAATCATGAAACTTGCTTATAAATGAATGAACATGGAGAATATCATGCTGAGTGAAATGAATCAGAGGGAAAAGGACAGACATAGGCTGATCACACTCATTTGTGGGATATAAAAATCCATAGATTAAGAATAATGCCCTAAGACAGTATAAATGAGGGCCCTGAGAACAAGTATATAGTAGGAAGTTTGCCACAAGGCGGGGGAGAGGTGTGTAGTGAGGCTAGAGAAGGAGCTAGTATGACAATGATAGTAGGAAATGATAACTCTGGACAAAGACTGGGTACTAAAGGAAGGTAAAGTAATATGCATCATGCCCTTTCAGTAACAGTATTGCAAACCACAGCACCTAAAGGGAAAAAATAAAAAAGAGAAGAAAAGTGTCTACCTGATAGGCAGTCTTGGGTAGCACGAGGGAATCTGGAGAAATTGTTGGTTGGGAGGTACTCTGGTGAAGGGGTCTATGTTAGAACACTGTGTGACTGAAATTCATGCACAACTTTGTAACTGTATATTTCACGGCAATTCAGTAAAACAATAAAAGTCACGAGAAGTTTAGATTTTTATCAAGAGTGGAAACTTCTGTTCTTAAAAGAGTATCTGAAAGAAAAGATGGGGAGCCATGTTAATGACTGATTTGCTGTCACGGGTGCAAGTCTGACATGTCCTGTGCTCTGTCTGAATTCCATCACCAGATGACCGCCAAAGACCTTTAGGATTGATACTGGTTACTTGCAGCATTGTCAGCCTCAATAGTACTTGCATGGAGGGGTGCAAGTACTGAGCGAAAGTATAAAGGCTATCTGTTCAGGAATGATACCTGAAGTAAAGTGAAAAAATCGAGTCTACGGAAGAGAGGGAAATATTTGTAAAGCACATATCTCACATGGAACTTGTATCTATAATTAAAAATGACTCTTACAATTCTGTAGTTATATACAATCATATGTATATATAGAGAGCAAATAATTAAATAGGCTTTTCTCAGAAGAAGATTATAAATATCAGCAAGAACCATACATGAAGATGATAAATATAATTTATATATTCAGGAAATTCATAATCACAGTGAGATAACACTTAATATTATGATAATGTTTGCCAGAAAAGTCTGATATCATCAAATACTTGTAATTATATGGAAAAATAAGAACCCTCATGAATTTTGAAGTACTCCAGTTGAGTCATTCATATATGCCCCACAAGTGAGAACTTATGTCCACACAAAATAATAAGTCACTGTTTTATGAGTGCATTATTTATATAAACCAAAATTGTAAATAATCCAAATGTTCATATACTATATATCATAAACTAAAGAAGACACACCCACAACAGGAATAGTACTCAGATAAAAAAGGGTGTGATTTACTAGATGTTCTCTCAAGTGAGATAAACCAGTTGCCAAAAACTGGATATTGTCTGGGATTCTTGGTGGAATATGAGCACTGGTGAAGGGATGGGCATTCGAGCATTGTATAACTGAGATTTAAACCTGAAAACTTTGTAACTTTGTAACTTTCCACAATAAAAAATTTAAAAAAAAACTGGATATTGTATTATTTCATGCAAATGTAATGACAAAATAGAGAACTATATAAAGACAATAAAGAAAAAAGACTAGTTTTGCTTAAAACTATGTCTAAGGGATTTAAGTATAAGCTTTAAGAGTTTATTGTTGATCTGATAAAAAATGTGAAGTTCACTCAATATGATATACTAAAAAGATGAGAATTTTACCATTTGAATGGGTGAATACTATGCTATGTGACGTATATCTCAAAGCATTCAAATACATAAAGGAAAACAAAAATGATATATATCTACACAGCTTAAATATATTTCAAATAGACAATTTTTACACATTTCTATCTACTAAATAACCTAATTACATAATTAATAACCATGCAAAACAAAAAATAATCAAGTCCAGAAGAATTGTACCAAACGTTTAATGTAGATATAATAGTAAATCTCAAACACTCCCAGAAGATAGAAGTAGATCGTGTACATTCTAACTAAATCTATTGAGATCCCATCTTTTTTGGTACTATTTAATCCAATTTATTTATTCGGAAAAAGCAAGAGTGAAATGACATAAAATAGGTCAGAAATAGTTACCAGAAGACTAAGGGGGAGGGAGAATTGATTAGAAGGGAAAGAGAAACTTACGAGAGATAATGCAACTCTCCCTTGTCTTTCCCCCCCCCCCTACACCCAGGTGGTGATGGGAAGTTTGGGCCACACCCTGCAGAGTTCAGGCCCTATTGCTAACTCTGCTCAAGAGTGCCCCAGCAGTGCTCAGGAAACCTTATGTAGTGCTGAGGATCGAACTGGGGCAGAGAGCAAGGTATGTGCATATATATATCATTTTAAAGCCTATGTTAACTTATTTTTAGTTGGAGTACCAATTACAGAGCCTGCTCTGTGCTGTCATAAAATGAATCTTTGGGGCCCAAGCAATATTATAGTGGATAGGTTGCTTGCCTGTACACCACTGTCTTGAGTTAGACCCAGGGCCATGTATAGTCTCCTGATCCCCTCCAAGAAAATAAAAAATAAAATGGAAACAGCAGTTTCCCACCATTGTTAAGTTACTGGCTTTGAATATCCCTTTATTCTTTTATAATGGCCCTGTGCCTATATTTATTTTTCTTATTGTCTTCATGAAAACAATTTCAATTTTCATAATTGTCAAATTCACTGTCACTGTATCACTGTCATCCCATTGATCATCGATTTGCTCGAGCAGGTGCCAGTAACATCTCCATTCGTCCTTGCCCTGAGATTTTAGCAGCCTCTCTTTACTCGTTCTTCCCAGCGGTGCCACATTGGAGGCTCTTTCAGGGTAAGGGGAATGAGACCCATCATTGTTACTGTATTTGGCATATTAAATACGCCACGGAGAGCTTGCCAGGCTCTGCAGTGTGGACAGGATGCTCTTGGTACCTTGCCAGGTTCTCTGAGAGGGAGAATTAGGCTATAAAAGGTCGTGTGGCTGCAAATGTGGCCACGCCCTTCTAATTTATTTTATCGAAGAAACAATAAATACAATTTATGTATCAATTATATTATTTTGATTTGGGGGCTAAGCTGGCATTCCTCTGGGTATAGGAACACTTTTGGGAACGTATATAATGCCAGGCATTGAATGCACTTTATGTGAATTATTTTAGCTTTCTTTTAAGTCACGCATGCTGTGTATATTACAAAATGAAAACACAAGAACAAACTATCAACTACTTGAATAAGTAATAACTCTTTTTATATTCTTTAGTGTCAGGCCTTGAAATACACTAGTTTTTATTTCAAGGTATAAGTAATACAATAGGATATGTTTTGGAAGTCTTTGGAGTGCCAGGGTTGTCATCTCAATACAAAAACAATAAGAATATCTTTACTTTGACAGTCTTCTTTCTAACAAATTCTTCGAAATGTAGACTGTTGCTCTGGAGCAAGGAACCACTATACCTAACAATTATTTGCCTTTAAATGCAGCATCTACACCAGCAGGGGAAAGATACATTAACAATTTAGTATTCTTTTTGTTTTTGACATGCATTCTATTAGCATTTCGTCATGTCATAAATATAAGCAAATCACCATTTAGATGGACTTCATGTTTTGTTTCTCCTGAGATCAAGGATACAACATGTGCATTAAACAATTAGATGACATCACTTTTCAGAGGACCTAGATGCTTAGTGTCCCTTAGCAAGTATGGCTAAAGAGAGTACCTCACTGAAGAGTGCAACTCTACTTGGAAAAACATAGAAAACAAATGTCACCCAGGATGATATGCAAGATGAAGAAAATGTACGTGGTAGGTTAAGAGGGAGCAGCAGCAAGGTAAACTACTGAAATAGTTAAGGATGATAAAAAAAATCAAAGGAGGTAAGATTTAAGCAATGAGCTGAGGGCTGAGCAGTTATCCAAGAAATGGAGATCAGCATGGATTGGGTGGAACACGTAAGGGAATCCATGGAAAATAAAACTTGGGGCATGAGGGGCTAGCAAATAACTTTCTCAAATGTCCAAAAAGAGAGTGGAGAAATTGACAAATCAGGGAAGTCTATATACCAGTTACATGAGACCAGGGAGTTTATTTTTCCTACTGCCTGGGACACTATCTAACTGACAATAGGTACTCAGAGAAGAGCAAATGTGTGCAAAATAAAAAGTAACAAGGTAGGTGGCAAATGTTGATAAAGATGCCATTGGGCACAGGCATAGCTTGTTTCCTTTCATTTACACTGGTTTCTCATCAAGCAACACAGGGGCAATTTTAAGAACAAGATGTCTGAAAGATTTAAGAGGGAAAAAATGGGCTTCAATAACTAGAGCACCTGGAATTTTGATTGATCTTGCTTGTATCAATTTCTGAGTAGTGTATAAAAGGAGCAATCAATGTGAGCAGAGAAAGCATATACCATGAGTGGGCCGATTTATGCTAACTATTAATCACTGTGGTTGGTAACCAGAAGATGCAGCTAGCAAGCAAAATGCAAGACATCCAGAACCATTCACTTTCCTCTGATTCCTTTCAAATTCTTCACTTTTAAAACAGAGGTCAGTGCATTTGCACACAGGGCATGAAACATGAGTGCGAGCTCTGTGGCAAGAGCTTCTGAAGGTCTTGAGCATCCTCATCCACAAACACATGCACATGGGCAAGAAGGCAAGGGACATGGCAAGGCCTTTTTTGACTCGTCAGGCCTCAACCCAGAAGAAGATCCACGTGGGCATCACACACTCTGGGTGTAACCTGTGTTCTAAGGCCTTTCTCAAGTGGTAGGGGCTCATCAAGTGCATGAAGATCCACATGGGTAAGAAGCTTTACAACTGTGACAAAAGAGCCACAAGGCATTCACCTCCTCCACACATCTCACCAACCAATTCCACTTGGACACAGGGGAAAAACAGCTCCAGTACAATGACTGCAGAAAGACGTTTGCCAGCCCATCCTACATCACCATCCACAAGCGCTTGCACGTGGGAGAGCGACCCTATGAGTTTGAGAAATGAGACAAGGCCTTCATGGTGTCCTCTTGTCTCATCAAGCATCTGTGTTCACATATGTCCTAGGCCCACGGTCATCACGTCTAGGGTGCAGGGGCTGAAGGCTTGTGTTGGGACACGCACAGATGTCCTCGTCCCCCGTGTCCTCACCGAAGACAAAAGCCCCTACCTCATTTACTTTGGAGGGAGGGCCAGGGCTGGCCTATCTATCCCTGTTCCCACAACAACCAAATCGTCGGCCCTAGTGGAACACCAATGCAAATCCACAGCCCACCCCACACCTTTAGCAAAGGCCACTCATATTTTTGAAACATTTTACAGGCCGGATCTTGACCGGAATTTTCCGGAATGTTCACTGTTTAGATGGAAATCCAGAATGTGCCTTCTTGAGGGGGAGTGCATGGAGAGGAAGCAGGATTTGTTTTGGAAATGTGTGCGCGGCCAGATGTGCCCCCTCTCCCCTGATGAGACCTGAAAGGTTAAGGATGCCACTGGGGTGGCTCTGACATTTCTCCTGGATCTCACGAGGGAGCAATTGTATCTGTAGCTAATATGTGGAGATTCTGCCCGTTCCAGTTTCACCACCCCCAGAGACCCTTGCCCCTCAAGGGAAGCATTAAATCTCCACTGTTGTCTGCTACGCCAGAAGACAGGGTGGGGCCACTTTGTCAAATGCTCCATAAACAAGAGGACTGGGGAGCATCCTGGACCTCTGACGACTCAACTATTCTCTATTAAGCCTCACTGATGTGAAAGAATGCAGGGGACTGGGGTCGGGTAGCTCCTCTGCCTCCAGAAGGAACCACATAGTTTCCTGATGGGCTGCCGTTATGTGCCTGGGAAACCAGCTAGTGGAAGATCTGGTCATGCCTAACTGTGGCCTCAGGACCTTCTTAATTGAAGCAATGGGGACAGATAGAGTTGGTCCCTGGACCCTTGTCCATTCCCACACACCTCTCCCCTTTCTTACTGTTTGGGACATATGAGCCATAACCACAGGTGGACATACAGCCCAAGGCAACTTGAGCACGAAATCCTTGCAGTTTTTAAAAGAGGCAATGAGTTCTTTGTCGGTGCGTGGCCCTGCGATGAAGCACCAGTGAGCCTACAATGACCATCCCTGCCTTTAGGCCGATAACCATACCAGGCCCTCCCTGGTTCCCACCCTCAGCCTTTTGACTGCCCAAAGCTGGGATCTTCTTCCATTAACCCCTGGGGCAGAAACGTGGCTGGGCCCTGTGGTGAGAGCCTCACCTGTCTATACTACAAGGGAATTCCCAGCTAGCTCTGGCAGTGAACACAGCATGTCAGCACAGTCTGGAAAATTCTCCTTTGTCCTCCTGTCCCTGACATTTTCCCAATATGTAATGTTCAGCTTGAGGTAAAGAAAAAAAACACTATCAACAAGTGCCCTTGATGGGAATCAGCAACCTCAGCCCCTGGAGAGCTCGAATTCCCCATCCTGTAAGGAAACGGGAAGGTAGCAAATGACTGTCTTCCAAATTTGGGCCCCAGACCAGCCTAGCCCCCCTGCTGCTGAGACCGGTGCCCATGACCTTGTTGCCCTGAGAGTCCTTAGCCCCCAGAAGACCTGGCACAGTCCCGTCCTGGGGAGAGGGCTCGTGTGTGCCACTCTATTTGCCGTAGGTAAGGCAGGAAAGCTGAAGAAGTCCCATGGTACCTACTTCGGGTGTCTGGGGACAGCTCTGGAAAACTTGAGCCCAGTGTGGATGTCTGGAACAGTCATTATATCTTTGCTAGTTGTCAAGTTTGTGTGTCAGCAGAGATGGGGCTCATCCCAGACAGGACCCATCCCCTGTCCACCCGTACCCCCTGCTAAGATGTCCAAGGAGCAATAATTTTTTCAAGTTGCAGAATGCAAGGATGCAGTTAATAGGTATACTCAGGGACGCAGGAATCAGAAAACAAATTCTGGAGACAAAAAAGTAAGCCAAAGGTTAGTATTTTTAACAATAGAAGATCACATATGTGTTTCTACAAATTTTGGCTTTCGGCAAAACAAGACATTAATAGGTGCCACAATTATACTTATGCTATATTCAAGTGTTAGGCACCAGTGTTACAGGCCAGCAACACAGTGAAAATCACTCAGGATAAGTAGTCCAGGACATGTCACTACGTCGTGCCATCTGTAGCAGACTGTTTAACCGGACCTTCACTGCACCAAGTTTCTGTCTGTTCAAACTGCCTGGAAAGCTCCCGTCCTCATAGCAATGGGCAGGGATAGGATAAACCACTCTCTTCAGGTTTACCATGGGTGTTAAACTTTGCAGAAGGTTTTCAAGCGCAGACATTGTGACGGGATTGAGGGCCATGAGGATGACACGGAGGTGAGAACAGCGTGTCAGGGCCGGGATGATTATTTCAAGAGCAGAATCTGTGACTTGGCAGTTGTTTATTTCCAGATGCTGCAGGGTGTCAGACACCCTCTCGAGAAGAATCTGGAAGGGCTCTCGACCTCCCCAGAATATCAGGTTGTTACTCAGATTCAGTCGCTTTAAGTGGGTGACCTGAGAACACTGCGAGAGCACAGTGATATCTCTGTTAGAAAGGTCACAGAAAGGCAGGCTCAGGGAGGTCAAATGGATAGGACTCTGTAGGACACTGTAAAAAAAGAAAAGAAAGATTATTCTAGAAAAAGGAAAGATCCAATGATCTCTGACTTACAGTTACCTAAGTCTCTAGAGTTATTTGTACAACATTTGCAACAAGATGTTTAACCACATGGGCTTTGGAGCTTGAACTTACACATTTAAGGTCCTTCGATAATGACTATTCCAACCATACATTCACGTCTCTTCATCTTTAAAAGTATACATTTAAAACAATAATTTAATGGGTGATGGAAATAATGAGAGAAAGAAAAACTGAACACCCAACTTAATCACAGAGGGATTCTTTTCAATTATGTAGTGAAAATGTGTCTGAGAAAGCAGCCAACTGAGCACTTCTTATCTTTACTCACCAGGGAGACAATTCAGGGTCTAAGCCTCGACTAAACTATCAAAGCAAAATAATCCAGCAGTTTACAACTATGCTCAGTTCATGGAGATGTGCATCAGTGCTATGGCACAAAACTTTCTCCAGCTGAATATTTATGCCCCTCTCTGAGAGACTGTTCACACCAATAGAGCAAGGACTGCAACTTTTCCCACCAATATATCTGCAAACTTCTCATGGTATCTGCACGTAGTTGACTGAGCAACTGAACAGATGAATGAGAAGAGTTTCCTTTCTATCCTTGTCATTCTCCTTGCAGCTAGGTGCCTCTACTCTAGCGAGTTTCAAACGCTCAGCATGTCCAAACTGAGGTATAAAGAAAAATATATCATGAGCAGTATTTATCATGGGCTCTTTCCCAACCTCACCCTTTTACCTGAGCAATCTGTGCACTCGATTTGAAAGGCAGAAGAAGGACAAGTTGAGTTCTTGAAGGATGTCTAGCTTTTCAAGCCAGATGAGAAAAATTTCAAAGTTTGGCCCACTACAAGACTGATATGGAATGCTAGTCAGTTTAAGGCTGTCCAGGTGTTTCAACTGCGGGAAAAGCGTGGTGACTCTCCTCAGATGAACTCGGTTCACTTCCAGGCGGTCAATGCATGCTGGATCCAAAATCTGCAACATATTTGTGTGCACAGAAATTTGATTAATTTGTAAATATCTGCAGCAGAGGTGCAAGGATCCAGAGCTTTGCTCCACTTTACTCTTGAGAAATGAGAGAAATCTCTTTGTTGTCAGAGTCGAATTGAAGGAAAGGTTGATTAACAATTCAGCTGTTTTCCAGACTGAACCAGGATCAGATTCAGAAGGAACCACGTCACGGCACTGAACCTCATTCAGGGCTTCTTCTACTTCAAGGATGGAGCGCTCAGAATAAACACATGAGTGGAAACAGACAGCACACTTGGTTCTGTAGGAGCATGTTATTCTACACTCTATGTTCTGTCTTAAATCCAGGATTCTCAGTTTGGGGCCCCTGCAAGGGAGAAAAGAAGATAGAACATGTGAGGGGTAGCAGGTTTCATTTTAACCCAGAAAGTTCAATGATGTGGAAATGGGACAGAACCGTTTGTCCTTGGTTTTCAATCCATAGGTTATTCAATTACAAGTTCTTTTCAGTGCTTCCCCCAGACTTTCCTCATTTCTGGTTTTATAAGTCTTGATGTCTATGCCCTTCTAAAAAATCCCTTTCAGGAAGTAAATCCATCGATAACATCCTCAATCAGTTCTATCCTGTACTTGACCCTGCAAGACTTTGGAGTACTTAAGGTCATTCCATGTGTTGGACAAAAAACACACAGAGATTCTAAATATGAATCAATGCATCAATGGTTACTGTGGGGAAAACTGTTGGTATTCTGATGGTACAGGATCCAGCATGTCAACCTTCAAAGTTAGTCTCTAGTAGTCTTACCTTGGGGGAGAGTTCTCCACAGGGATGAACTGCAGACCATCCACCAAGGCTTCCATTATTTCATAGGGTCGCTCTTGTATTTTCAGTGTTCCGATGTGTAGACAGTGAAAGGGCCAAACTTTGACCATTGCCTTTAGCATCTCCTTCTGTCTGCCCAAGAAAGCAGTCTTGAACAATGGAATGAAGAGATGTTTAGGGAGGACTTCCAGTGCCTGGATAGCTGCAGGCACATCGCTCAGCAAACAATTTTCAGCCAACTCCCACAGTGTGGGCGCAGTGTTTCTGTTCATCTTCCTTGCTCTAGGGTGAGGAATCTTTCAAAATCCTGAGGAGACATCAAAGACCCGTGTTTCATATTAAGTTAGAATCAAAAAGTCATTGAAAAAACTATTTGGTGTTTCACATGGGTCACTGTGGCTAACCTCAAGTAGAGGGATAGAAAAGTATTTCAAAGTTTACATGTGTACACAAATAGGTATATATATGCGGATAAACACACATATTGGTTGGTATATTTTGTGTAAGACAAAAATGCTATAATAGTGAAGGACATGTTGAACACATAGCTACTTTCCTTCCACCATTTTTTTACCAAAAGAATTCGGATCAACAGAGGAAAAACTAACAAAAATCAACTGTCATAATTGTCTTAAAGTATAGAATAGCAAAAATAATTGTGAAAAAAACCCTAATTTCTTAGTGTGCAATCTATCACAGCCTCATAACTACGGCTTTGTGGCCACAAAGACAGATCAAGAAAGCTACAAGAGACAAGGAGGAAGGAAGACATAGATAGTTTCATAGTCACAATAAAACTGCAGCCAGAAGTACTAAACAGAGAATCTTGTTGACTTCAGCATGTCATCCTGTTGTTCAACTAATTGCTTGAGCCCACACCAGTAATGTCTCCATTGTGAGATTTGTTGTTACTATTTTTGGCATATAGAATATGCCATGCGTAGCTTTTCAGGCTCTTCCTTGCGGTTGGGATACTCTTGTTAGCTTCCTGGGCTCTCTGAGAACGACGGAGGGTCAGCCTTGTCGGCCGGGGGCAAGGCAAACGCCCTACTGGCCGTGCTATCAGGAACCATGTGCACTTGGCCACCACACAAACATAGAATAAGTTGGGAAAATAAGTAAAAAAAAGGACCTGAAATATGAACATATGATTTCAGGGAAGGAATTCAAAAAATATCTGCACTTATAGAGAAGTCACTGTCTCTGTCAGCCCTTTTTTCGTCGATTTATTGGAGCGGGCACCAGTAATGTCTCTATTACACACAGCCCTGTGATTTTAGCAGCCTCTCCTTACTCATCTTTTCCAACAATTGGAGGTTCTTTCAGGGTCAGGGGAATGAGACCTATTGTTACTGTTTTTGGCATATTGAATACGCCACGGTAGCTTGCAAGGCTCTGCTGTGCGGGCAGGATACTCTCAGTAGCTTGCTGGGCTCTCCGAGAGGTATGCATATATCTTTTATTGTATTTTGGCATATGAATACACCATGGGAAGCTTCAAGGCTCTCCCATGAAGGCATAAACTCTTGGTAGATTGCCAGATTTTCTAAGAGGGAGATAAAAGCTATTACATGTCGTGCAGCCACTTTGCTTATAGAGAAGTAACTTTTCTTTACTTATAGAGAAGTTAAAAATAGTAAAAAGATGCAATAATTAAAATACATAAATTAGGGGGGTGGGATTTGACATCTAGATAATTACAGGAAAAGGAAAAAACGGTCAAAAAGAAGATCCTGTGAAGAAGGTATCACAGAAACACAAAATTAGAATGTTCACCAATTCTCTCCACCACCAAAACCTAGACAAAACCTAAAAGATATGGATTTTTCTACTGTGACATAAAATGACACCATTAAACTAGGACTTGCTCAAGTAAGCCAGTATCATAGAAACCAAAAGCAGGGATCCTACCAAAAAAATGTGACCCCCCCCGCCACAAGGATACAAATTAGCATGTGGTACACCATCATGAAGCAGAAGGATATTGTATTTAAATTCCCAAAGAGAAATCTTTTAACACACTTAGACAAGAATAAGAGAATAAGTTGCCTGAGAGATAATACTAGAGACAGTTTGGGGGCAGGGGTAGGTGCTTGCCTTGCAAGTGGCCAATCCAAATTTCCATGCTTGACACTGCATTTGTCCCTTAATCATATCCGGGACTGATCCCTGAACACAGACCAAGAAGTTAGCCCTGCGCACAACTGGATATGGCCCCAATTCAAACTAAAACTAAAGAATTTGAAGATAAGGGAATAGGAACCTAGAACTTGCTTTCTTTCTGACTTAACTCAGGCCACTATCTTTGACAAAAGATAGTGAATGTAACAGGGACGAATGCACTTGAATGGCAATTAACAGGTAGTGAATGATGAGTTTTAAATTAACATTAAAGACAGTAAAGAGCATGTCTAATTAATAAAAGACAGATTCAAACCAAGACATACCATGAAAAAATAGACACACTCAAAATGGCTGAGTAGCCATCCTAGAGACTCAAGGGAAGGAGATTTAGCTAAATCAACATAATGTGCAAGAAAAACACAGAAAAAACGAAGAACAAGTATACAAGTGTCATAAGAAAAGAAGGGTATAAAATAGAGAATATAGAAAAGCTAAAATGACAATTATTATGAAACATTATTTAAACAAAAGTCTATGTTCTGAAGTTGGAGTTGTCAATATGTGATTGTCTCATGGAAACTGTACTTCAATCTCCGTAATGGAGGAATATCCCAAACAATCCTTTCAAACAAAAGTGCGACAATGCCAGACTCAGTAATAAAAGCAGAAACTGTCTACTTCCACTTGGAAGAAACTTGAAAGACCCTGTTAAACAGGGTTTGTGTTAAAGGCGAGAGACAAACCAATATTATAGAAAATTTTGTAAAGAATGACAATGAAAATCGACATTACCAGAACTAGGAGATAGATCTAAAGCAGCAATAGCAATCATGCTGAGTGAAAAGAGTCAGAAAGTGTGGAACATATATAGAATGATGACACTAATTTTCAGGATATAAAAAATAGTATGATATTAATTTATAAGGCCAGGAAAAACTGTCAGGAGACTGTTCAATGGTTGTAAGCTTGCCACAAGAGTGTTGGGGGCAAAGGGCATTTAGGATAGAGAAGGGAACAGTATGATAATAATAGAAATGATCACTTTAGACAAGAACTGAGTGATATAAGTAGGCAAAAGGATATACATGTGTATGTGATAACCTTTCGGTATCTGAAAGACAAAAGTTAATGTCAAAAAGGAAAGACAGCATGGGAGGAGAGAGAAGGAAGTAAGAGATGACAAGTAGGAAGAGGGAAATGAAGAGGAGGACAAAGAGGACTAGGAGGAGGAAGTGATGGAGGAGAGGTTAGGAGGAGAAGGATGAACAAGAGGAGGGGGACAAAGACGACGATGAGGAGAAGAAGGAGAAGAAGAAAAAGAGGAAGAGGAAGGAGGGGCGGAGGAAGCATAGAAGAGGAAGATTATGAAAGGGAGTGGAGAGAAAGAAGAAAAACGTAGAGAGATGGAGAAAAAGAAGAAGAAAAGAAGAGGACAAGAAGGAAATGAATAAAGTAAGAAGTAGGAGGGTGTGGAGAAGGAGGAGAAGAAGTTGAAAGAGGAGAAAAAGAAGGAGGAGGAGGGAAAGAAATACTAGGATGAGGATAAGGAGAGAATGGGGAGGAGGAAGAGAAGGATAATGAGTAGGAGGGAAGTTGGAGGGGAGGAAGAGGATTACGGTAGGGGATTGAGAGGAAGAGGAAGAATGTAGGAGGAAGAAGGGAAAGGATGTAAGGAAGATGATGAGATGGAGAAAAAGAATATGGAGGAGGATGAGAAAGAGGAGGAGGAGACAGAAGAGTAGCAGTAGGAGAAGGAGGAGAGAAAAGGAGAAGGACAATTACAAGGATGAGGAAGGAGGAGGGGAGTAGATTATGGAAGTAGGTGTATAGAGGAGAAAAAAAGTAGACGGAAGGAGTGGAGTATGAATAGAAGAAAAGAGAGGACGAACAGGAGGAGGGTAAGAAGGAAAGGAAGAAAGGAGTACACTGATAAGGAAACAGGAGGAGTAGGAGTAGGAGGTGGAGAAAGAGAACGACAGAAATAGGAAATCAGGAGGAGGAGAAGAAGGAGGAATAGGAGAAGGAGGAGGAACAAGGGGAGGAGGAAGAGGAGATGGAGGAGTAGGAAGAGGAGAAGGACAAAGAGAAGGAAGAAGAGGAGGATACAAAGAGTAAGGAGAAGAAGATTATGGAAGGGGGTGGAGAGGAAGAGGTTGTAGGAGGAAGGAAAGGTGGAGGAATAGAAGACAATAGAGGAAGAAAAGGAGTAGTATAAGAAGTAAAGGAAGAGTGCAGTGAGAAGGAGAAGAGGAAGAAGAGGAAGAGATAGAAGAAGAGAGGACACAATTAGGAGAAAAAGCAGGAGGAGAAGGAAGGAGAAGCAGGAGGAGATGAAGGAGGAAGAGGAAGAGAAGGAAAAGGAGGAGGAGAAGCAGGGGGAGGACGAGAAGGAATAGGAGATGGAGGAGGAGAGGAAAGAGAAGGACAAGGAGAAGGAGGACGAGGAGGATTATGAGGACGAGTAAGGAAGAGAGGAGGCTTATGGAGAGGGTGCAGAAGAAGAGGAAGAAAGTAGGATCAAGGAGTGGAGGAGGAACAGAAGAAGAGAAATTGAGGCGGTAGAGGAGGAGAAAAGAAGGAAAGGAAGAAAGTTAAGAAGGAGGAGGAGAAGGAAAAGGAGGAAGAAGAGGAGAAAGGAGGGGGGAGAAAGGAGTCAGAGTAGAGAGGAATATGGAAGAGGTGCAGAGCAGGAGAAAAAAAGTAGGATGAAGGAGAGGAGGTGGAATAGAAGAGAAAGAGAGGAGGAAAGGCAGAAAGGAAGAAGGTAAGGAAGAGAGGAGGTGCATGAGGCAGGAAAAAAAGGAAGAGCACAATTAGGAGAAGGAGTATGAGGAGGAAGAGGGAGAGGTAGAAGAAGAAGGAGGAGGAGGAATAGTAGGATGAGGATGATTATGGAAGTGGAGGGACGGGGAGGAAGAAAGTGGAAGAAAAGGAGGAGGAAGAGAGAGGGGATGAAAAAGAGAGAAAAAGAAAAGAAAGATAAGAGGGGGCGCCATTGGAGAAGGAGGATAAGCAGGACAAGAAGCAGTAGGGGAAGAAGAATGGGCAGGAGGAGGAAGAGAAGAGGATGTGGGTGGGGAGGAAGAGTATGAGGACGAGAAGGAGGAAGAGGAGGAGGAAAAGAAGGAGGAATAGCAGGAGGTGAATAGTAGGAAAAGAGGAGGAATTTGGAAGGAATGAGAGTGAGCGGGAAAAAGCAGAAGAGAGGAGACAACAAGGAAGAGAAGACAGAGAGGAGGAAGAGGAGAAGGGGAAGAACAAAAGAAAGGGAGGTGGAGCATATGGACAAGGAGGAGATGCAGGAAAAGAAGAATGAGGGGTGGAGGAAGAAAAGTGTATAAGGATGAGGAGGAAGACAGGGAGAAGAAGCAGGAGTAGGAGGCGAAGAGGGGGAGAAACAGATTTCGAAGAAACAAGAGAGGACGAAAGTAGAGGAAGAAGAGTATGAGGAAGAAAAGAGAAAGAAAGGAGGAAGAGGAGGAGGGAAGAAGGAAGGAAGAGAGGAGGAGCTGGAGAATGAAGACAATGTGGAGAATAAGTAAAAGAAGGAGAAGTACAAAACAAGGAACAGTAGAAGGAGGAGGAGAAGGAAGAGGCAAGGGAGGAGAAGGAAATGTAGGAGAAGAAAGAGAAGCAGGAGGGTGATTATGTGAAGTAGAATGAGAGGAGAATGATGGAACGGGATGGAGAAGAATAGGAAAAATTTAGAAGGAAAGAGAGGAGGAGGAAGACAGAAAGAAAGAGAGGAGGGAAAGGAGGAGGGAAAGAAGGGAAGGCAGAGTGGAGGAAAATGAGGAGGAGGAAGCAAAGGAAGAGAAGAGTAAGAAGGAAAAGAAAAAATAGAAGAAGTAGAAAAAGAAGACAATGAGAAGGTAGCAGATGGAAAGAAGAGAAGGAAGAAGAGAAGGAAAAAGACAAAATAGAGAAGAAGAGGAGGAGGAATAGGAGGAGGAAGGAGAGGAGGAGGAAGGAAAAGTAGGAGGAGAAGGAAATAGAGAAGTTGTACGAGGAGGATGAGAGAACAAGGAGAAGGAGAAGAAGCAGGAGGAGGAGAAGGAAGAGCAGAAGACGGCGGAGGAGGAGAAGGAACAGAAGAAGACGCCGGAGGAGGAGAAGGAACAGAAGAAGACGCCGGAGGAGGAGAAGGAACAGAAGAAGACGGCGGAGAAGGAGGAGGAGGAAGAGAAGAAAAAGAAGAAGAAGAAGAAGAAGAAGAAGAAGAAGAAGAACAAGAACAAGAACAAGAACAAGAACAAGAACAAGAACAAGAAGAAATATTGATGCATATAAGAAATAGAAGAAGAAATAGAAGGACTAGAAAAAGAAGAGTAGGAGGTGGAGGAAGAGGAGGAGAGAAGAAAAAAGAAAAAAGAAGAAGAAGAAGGAGAAAAAAGTGAAGAAGAAGAAGAGGGAGGAAGAGGAGGAGGAAGAAGATGAAGAGAAGAAGAGGAAGAGGAAGAAATAGAACAAATAGAAGAAGATGAGAGGAGCTGGAGGAGGAAAAAAGGAAGTACAGAAGTAGGAAGAAGAAGAAAGCAAAGAAGAAGAAGAAGAAGAAGAAGGAGAAGGAGGAGAAGGAGAAGGAGAAGGAGAAGGAGAAGGAGGAGGGGAGGAAGTGGAAGTATAAGAAACAGAAGAACAATAAGAGGAAGATGAGGAGATTGGAGAGGAAGAGAAAGGAGAAGTAGGAAGAGAAGGAAATGTGTAACAAGGATAAGGAGAAGTAATATGAGGAGGAGGTGGAAGGAAGAAAAAGAAGATGAAGAGGAGGAGGAGAGGAGGAGAAGGAGGAAGAAGCTGAAATAGCAGAAGCAGAAGCAGAAGAAGACGACGAAGAAGAAGGTAGAGGAAGAGCGTGGTAGGAGAAAATTGGTGTATTTCATTATAGAAGGGGCTGGAGAGGAAGAGAAAAAAGAAGGAGGAAGGAGAGGTGGAGGATGCAAAGAAAGGAAGTAGAGGATGAGGAGAAGAATAAAGGAAGCCTGGAATAGGAAGAGAAGAATAGCAAAAGGAGAACAAGGAGAAGAAAAATAAGGAGAAAAAGAAGTAGTAGGAGTTTGAATAGAAGAAAGATGAGGATGGGAAGAGGAGAGGAGAAGGAATAGAAAGATGGGAAATAGAAGTAGAAAAAAAGAAAGAAGAAAAGGAGGGTAAGGAGGAGGATTATGGAAGTGGGTGGAGTGGAAGAACACGAAAGTAGCAGGAAGGAGTGGAAGATGAATAGATGACGAAAAAGAGAGAAGGAAGTATAGGAGAAGAAAAGAAAGAAAAAGGTGGGCGAGAAGGTTGAGATGGAGAAAAGGATGAAGAAGGAGAAGGAGGGTAGAATGAAGAGAAGGAGTTGCAGAAGGAGGAGGAGGTGGTGAAGAAGGAGAAGGAGTAGGAGCAGTGGGAGCAGGAGGGAGAGGAGGAGAAGGAAGAGGAGACATAAGAAACGGTGATGGATGAGTACGAAGGAGAGATGGAGGAGAAGGAGGAGTGGATGGAGGAGTGGATGGAGGAGTAGGCAAAGGAGAAGGAGCAGGAGAAGGGGAAGAAGGAAAACAAGGAGGAGAGAAAGTGGACTATGGAAAGAGGTGGAAAATAAGAGTAAGAGAGTAGGAGCGAGGAGTGGAGAAGGAAGAGAATAAGAGAAAGAGAGAAGGAAGAGAAGGAGTGGAAAAAATAAAGGAAGAAAGGAGGAGGAGAAGGAGAAGAACAAGATGGAGAAGGAAATGAGTAAAAGTAGGATTAGGACGAGGAATAGGAGGAGGAGGAGCAGGAACTGAAAGGAGGAGAAAAAGGAGGAGCTACAGGTGAAGGAGGATAGAAAGATTATCATGGAATGGGATAAAGAAGAAAAGGATGAAATTCAGAGGAAATAGAGGAGGAGGAGGAAGAAAAGAAGAGAAAGAGGGCGGGGAGGAGGGGAAGAAGGAAAGGAAAAAAGGAAGAGGACTATATAGAGGAGAAGGATGAGGCAAAAGAGTAGAATAAGGAGGAGTAGAGGAAGGATAAAAAAGGAAGAGTAGGAAAATAGAGCAGGAGAAAGAGCAGAAGAAGAAGCATCAGAAGAAACAAGCAGCAAAAGCAGGAGCAGAAGGAGGAAAAGGAGAAGGAGGAGGAGGAGGAGGAGGAGAAGAAGAAGAAGAAGAAGAAGAAGAAGAAGAAGAAGAAGAAGAAGAAGAAGAACAACAACAACAACAACAACAACAACAACAACAGCAATGACGACGACGACAACAACAACAGGAGGAGGAGGTGGATGATAGACGACGGGAGGAGCATGAGGATTATAGAATGGGTGGAGAAGAAGATGAAAAAAAGTAGGAGGAAGAAGAGGAAGAGGAAGAGAAAAGAGGAGAAAGAGGAGAAGGAAATAAAGATATGAGTAGGAGGTGAAGGAGAGAATGAGTAGAAGGAGTAGAATAAGGAAAATAACAAGATAAAGGAGAGGGAAGATGAGGAGAAGAAAGATTAGGACGGGAAGGAGGAGAGGAAAAACAGGAGAAGGAGGTGAAGGAGAAGAAGAACAAGAAGAAAGAGGCAAAGGAAGTGGATGGAGAAGGAAGGGAGGAGAAGAACAGTAAGAAAGTAGGAGGAAGGAGAGGAGGAGGAATAGATGAATAGAAAGAGAGGAAAAGAGTAGAAGGAAAGAGAGAAGGAGAAGGGTGAGAAGAAGATCATGATGAAGAAGGATGATGAAGAAGAGAAGGAAAAGGAGGAGGAGGAGGAAGAAGAGGGGAAGCAATGGGAGGAGGAGGATAAATAGGAGGAGATGGTGGAAAAGAAGGAGGAGAAGAGGGAGGAATAGAAGAAAGATGATGAAGAAATAAGAGAGCAGGAGGATTACAGAAGGGGTGGAGTGGAAGAGGAAGAGAGTAGGAGCAACAAGACAAAGAGAAAGAGAAAGAAAAGAGGAAAAGGATGATGGGAGGAATGACAGGAAGAGTGGAATAGAAGAGGAAAAGGAAAAGAATAAAAAAGGATACCGAGATTGTTGAGAAGGATGAGAAGGAGGAGAAGATAGAAGACTAGGAGGAGTAGAAGGAGAAGTAGGAGAAGAAGGAGGAAGAAGATTACGAAGATGAGGAAGGAGGAAGAAAAGAGTCCTATGAAAGTGGTGGATAGAGGAGCAAGAAAGTAGGAGGAAGCAGTGGAGGAGGAATAGAAGAGGAAAAGAGAATCAATAAGAGGAGGGTAAGAAGGAAAGGAAGAGATGGGTAGTGATAAGGAGGATTAAAAGAAGTAGGAGGAGAAGGAAGAAGAGGAGGATAATTAGGAGGAGAAACAGGAGAATGAGGTGATGGAGGAGAAGCAGGGGGAGAAGGAGGATAAGGAAGAAGAGGGGGCAAAGGAGGAGAAGGAGGAGAAAGAGGGGTAGGAGGAAAAGGAGAAGGAGAATAAGGAGATAGAAGAGGAGAAGGAGAAGGAGGATTATGGGGATGAGAAAGGTGGATAGAAGAGGAGGATTATGGAAGTGGGTGGGTAGAGGAAGAAAGTAGGAGGAAGGAGAGGAGGAGGAATAGAAGATGAAAAAGAGAGAAGCAAGAGAGGGAGGGTAAGAAGTAAAGGAAGAGGGGATTAGGGTGTTAAGAAGAAGGACAAGGAGGATGAGAAGGAGGAGGAAGAGAAGGAGGAGCAGTAGGAGACGAAGCTGGAGGAGGAGGTGGAGGAGAAGGAGGAGGACGACGACAAGGAGGAGGAAGTAGAGGAGGAAGAGAATTTGGAGATGGAGGAGGAGATTTAGGAGAAGAAGGAGAAGGAGCAGGAACAGGGCGAGGAGGAGGAGGGTGGGGAGAAAGAATGAGGAGGAGATGTAGGAGTAGGAGGAGAGTAGGAGGAGAAGGAGGAAGAGGAAAAGGAAGAGAAGTAGGATAACGAGGAAGAAGAAGGAGGAGGAAAGGAGGGTTATGGAAGGGTTGGAGAGGAATTAAAAAGAAGTCGGGGCAAGGAGAGGAGGAGAAAAGAAGAAGAAAGCGAGGCGGAAAAGGATGATAACAGGAAGAGAGAAGGAAGAGGAGAAGGAGGAGGAGGAAAGAGGAGAAAGGAGGAAGAACACCGCCAGATGTGTCCAAAAATTAAATTGAAAATACACAGAAAGATAAATAAGAAGAGAAATAACCTTGGAAGAATTCTAATTAAAAAACGTGAGTGCAGCGAGAAAAATACAATATTCTTATTTGGATATTAATAATTGGAGGCAATATATGTTACTAGATGGAATCGAAAACTAATTCGTAAAGAAGAAACAGGTCATCTTTGTGGGCTTCAGGAATTCTCTCATAGTATTTATTACTTACAAGTGAAAAATAGTAGCATTACAATGGAGCTACATATTTGTCACCACCTTAATTAAGTGACAAAAAATGAACAAAATCAGAAATACAACATATGAACACTAGGTACCATCCGGCAGTTTGCTGGCTGACAAAAACCTACAATCAATGCCCAATCACATGTACACCTTGACATCTGGGGAAAACCAGGAGGACTCAAATGGCCTAAGCACAAGTTCCCTCCCTGTTGTGTTCCCAATGGTTCCTTATTTCTGTTTTGGGGTTGCAACTGACAGAGATCAGAGCTAACTCCTTGCTCTGTATTCAGGAATCAATTTTGGCAGTGTCAGGTGTCAGACTGATAATTTTATTTTGGGGTATAACACTTTAAGTGGTTCCAGGTCTCCAATCTGTGCAAGTGCAAGGCAAGTACCATAATTGCTATACTATACCTCTTCAGCCATGAAAATCACCTTTTATATGGGACTAGGTACAGTGTTTGCTCATACCTGAATGTCAGGATTCAGTTTCCTAGCAAGCCACAGAATTACTCAAACAAGTCAATTACAGGTAAGTGTAGTGTGACTTCATTTTTTTCTATGAAGATTGTTGCCCCCAGCACCAGCGCTGCTTGCTCATACTCTTCTGGACTGCAATACCTGTAAAGCTCTACTTGGCATCACTACCCCAGGCTGTGAGCAAATGTTACTAATAAATTGCTCTGGAGCTCTTCTCTACAGTGTCCAATGTCAGGGATTCAGCCACCTTCAGGACACTAGGCAAGAAATCCCTCCCTCACTACTGAGGTCAAGTGGACAGTAGGGAAGAACAATAAAGCAGCTAACCTTGCCCAAAACGTGTACCCTTAATTTCAAGTAAGAAGCACATTGGATAAACCCAAATTGACATTCTGTAAGAATACCTGACTGGTGTCTTAAAACGTTGTGAAGACGCTGAACTTTCTCTGCCTCTAGGAGACGATGGAGAAACATGTGTTAAAAACAATTAAGTATCCTGAATGAGAACCTGAAATGGACAAAGAAATGCATTTTGACAGCTGCTGAAAGTTCAAATACTTTAAATGTCTGTAAACTGCTTACTAGTAGTACATCTATTTTATTTCAAATTTTGATCATTTGTCTATTATTATATGTGTGATGTAAACTATTGGTGTTGCCAAATGCTGGATGGAGACTTGTAATACTATTTTTCTGTACTTAAAATACAGTTAATCATTAGTAACATTATTATCATTTGTATAATATATTATAAGGGTCATAGTATTATAGGTCATACCCACCTGTTCTCAGGGCTTCCTCCTGGCTCTTTATTCAGAAATCACTTGTGGTGGTACTGGGAGGAATATTAAAAATGTTCAGTATGAAACTGGAAACAGTTAGTGCAAGGGCAGTGTTTGTGCAAGGCCTTACCTCCTGTACTAGCTATCTGACTTCAAAATTAATCTCTGAAAAGTTTTAAAATCAATATCTGGGCACTTTCTCTTCAAGCCCCTTGTCTTTATTAAACATTTGTTTCTCCATTTCTTTCTGCTTTTTAAACTTAACAGAAGTGTTGTCTAGAACACAAATTGTTTCTTTCCCCTCATATCTTTCTAAGAAAATTCCACATTCAATAAAACTCCCTGCTTCACTAAATAACAAAAATCCAAACCTGGTGATGTAGAGAAAATACATGTCTTAATGTGTTTTACTGGCATGCTGCACTTGGTTAACCTCCAGCATTATATGCCTCCCATAAAACTATGGGTTTTAGGGGCTTTGGGGGGTCTGAGGCCCCCAAAGTAAAATATTAACTATAGTAGAGAAGGTGCTTTTAGTTATTTTAAAATAAAAGGTAAAGGTGGCACAGAGACAGTGTATAGGGAAGAGTATTTGCCTTACACATGGTGACCAAACAATGTTCAAACTACAGCATCTCATATGGTCCCCTGAGCACAGCTAGGAATAAATCCTGAGCACAAAGTCAGCAAGATCTTCTAGGCATCACCAGGTGTGGACTTGTAATACCCAAAAATTAGTAATAAAAAACCCACAAAACCAGCAGTAAAAGGAAAGTAGCACTGTTTAATAATATAGCCAATTCAAATATAGTAAGAAGGTTGGATTCATGTCCTATTTACTTAAAAATTAATTCATCATATTTACTATAATCTAAGATTTATGTGCACTCTTTTTAACAGAGAAGAATGATAAAAATAGGTAGAAGTAAAAATTTGCTAATTTAACTATAATAAATTTGCTGATGGAACTATAATTTGGGTGGTAGGTGTGGTGAGACATATACACCAGTAGAGGTTTTAAGCTGAACTCCCAAAATATCTATAGGGTAATAAATATATGGTAAATCCATAACACCAGGTTTCCCTTATTAACTAAAAGTATTTTCAAATTGACTTAGAGACATCATCATAGGAAATCAAACTGCAGTATGTACGCACCTTTTGTAAAACAAAAGCATTGTAGCATAAAAATGGTATACAAGAGAAAGATAAAGTGTATCTGCTTACGTCCATATTTGATTCAATATTTACCTTCACAACAGGAACTATCAGAATAACTGCAAACTTAAGCGCAAGGCAGGACTGGATAATCTTTAAAGATGAGAGACTCGGGAGTTGTCAAGAGATCTTAAAGGATTAACCACATAACGGAAGCAAATCTCACCTGAGGAAAATGGGATGTCTGGAGGGTTACGCGCAAGTGGCTTTTGAGCAACTGAGTCCGATTGGCTTCGCCCCCGCCCCCATTGCGGCCATTCTTTATACGTTCATTATAAATGACTACCTTTGTATATCACACTTTAAGTCACTGGGAAATTTCAGTTACTCGTGACCGGGTCCCAGGAGTAAAACGTTTCGCCAGGCTCCCTTCGCCCGTGTCCGTTTCCACCCTTCAAGCCCCGCCCGCAGTGCCTCACACTCACCGGCTCGCTACTCCAAGAGGCGCCTTTTCCCTTCCTTTTTGAAAAATAAAGTTTTACAGTGTGTTTTATAATACTGTTGGTGATGAGGTCTCATGCACAACACTGTAACACCTTTCGCCACAGCCTCCTCCTCCCGGTTGAACACTTTCCGCCCCCCCCCCCCCGCGCCCCACGACTTGTTCCCGCCTTGTCCCATGCTGACGCCTCCTCAGGTGGCATGTTTCTACTCAACAACCCCATTCGGGACATCATTTTGTCCTTAAATATTTATAAACTTTTCTTTTTCAACAAGCCATGTGACTCTTAATTTCTGTTGATTAGAAAAGCACGAAGACTAAAGTTACCGTTTCTTTCAGTCACGGGGTTCGAGCTTGACCCAAGGGTCAAAGCCGATTCCCTCTCTCATCCCCAGACCTTGCCTCTGTGCAGTTACGCCAGTGACGCCAAGATACAGAAAAGCCATAGAGTTTACCTAATTCGAAGAGTAGAGGAAGCCGCGGCACTTCATCGAAAACGTCGAGAATTTCTCTCTGGAGCTGGCCGCAAACCGCCAGTCTTCGTCGACTCCGAGCGTCTTAATGGCTACCGCTCAGAAGTAAGATGACCAGAAGAGCATTGTGATTGGCTCAGCTTAGATCTCGCGAGACTGCCCAATCAGCATTGTCCTTGAAGGCGGGGCCAAGATCTGTCCCGCCCACAGGAACAACAGTCCAGAACGTTCCCTGGGCAAGAGAATAACAAAATACTGCCCCCCATCCTGGGGTTCTAGCATGGAAAACGAGATACAATATAGGCTCATTCTTGTCAATGCTTTTACTGTGTCTCTCAACAAAATCAGACAACTGATGTCCGAGTTTATTAGATATGCAAAGAGGGTCTCAACTTACAATGAATGGCCTCCTGTTGACGTAAGGGTATCAGATTTTGGTGTCTCTAGATCGCTGATGTAATTAACAAGAAACCAAATCCCCATCATACATACATGTATGGGGTGGAGGAGAGGTGTACAAAACTCCATGTTCTGCAGTTCTCTTTCTAACATTTACGGAACACTCCTGATTTCACCACTTTCTGTTTATATACTTTTCCCTCCTATATTATGTACTACTTTGGGGTAGAATGCTGTATATTTTACTTTTTTTCTTAAGCTGCTGGGGTGGGATGGTGAGGAAAGTGAGACAGAGTTGCAAAGTCGTGCACCCAACAATACTCGTGACTTTGCCTGCCTCCCTGCTAAGGGATACCTGCTGGAGGCTGTAGGTGGATCTGTGTGCTGGGGATTCCAGCCCGGGTCTTTAACTGCAAGACAAGGATATTAACCTCTATACTAAATGTCTCTATCCTCATTTCTTTACTCAAATGTCTCTTCCATCTCCTATGGTGGCAACAGATAAATCCAGGATGGCAGGGTTTCTTATTTACTAATGATCTTTTAAGAGTCCAGGCAATATTTTGTGTAGTCAAGCTTGTCATCTGCAGATAGGGACAATTTTATCAGCTTTGTTCTTATATGGGAAATTTTCACCGAATATTTTTTAAATTAATTTTTTTTGCTTCTTGGGTCACACCCAGCATTGCACAGGGGTTAATCCTGGCTCATGCACTCAAGAATTACTCCTGGCAGTGCTCAGGGGACCATATGGTATGCAGGGAATCGAACCCTGGTCAACCGCGTGCAAGGCAAACGCCCTACCCGCTGTGCTATCGCTCCAGCCCCTCTAATAATTTTTTTAAATTTGGGGCCAAACCCGCTGGTGGTGCTTGTGGCTTATATTCTAAACCCTGTGCTCGGGTATTACCCTAGCTGGCTCAGGAAACACTTTTGGGTGCTGGGAATAAAATAGTGGTGAGCAGTGTGCAAAGCAACCTCCTTACTTGTTATGTTACCTCTCTGGCTCCTAGACACCATTTCATCACATGTTCTAACTCTCTCCTAGATGAATCTTGTGTTGTAAATACTAGGTTTGCGAATTCCCAGAGAACTCAATCTTTCCATTGTGAAGAATATTATTTCATTTAGTTCTATTGTTTACATTGGGTGAGTCGATTGTCCACTCTCACATTCACTGATTCTATCGTCTGCTTTTGCAATTCTACAATTTATCACACCGCATACTTTTATTTTGCCCTTTATAACTGAGGCTCTGTAACTCAAAATGTTTCTTTACACCACTTCTCTTTGATTGACTATATTTTCTAGTTATAATTTCTTTTGAGGGAATCTGTATTACTTTAGAAAGAACTTGTGGGATAGGATGGTTTCTCAAATATTTGCAAATAATAATCAGCATTCACGAGGTCAGCTTCTCAGATTGTCTTTTATTGTTCAAGTTGGAAGTTTTTTTGACTTCCGATATTGTCATTTTCTATTGTATACTGGACATTTTGAATAATGCACATGGTTAGCTTTTATTCATTTATATGTGTCTTTAAAGTATTTGGGGCACAGAGTTTTACAAACTCTTATCAGTAGGATTTTGCACATAAACGATTACAGTACCCTCCACCCACGTGTTTATTTTCTTCCATTTGCATCCCCATGATAAACGTTATACTGAAGACAAGTTCTGAGATCCATTGCATTTGGGCTTCGGTTTTTCTTTATTCTGCTTCTTCTTATCTCTCATATGAGAGAGATCATTCTGCGTCTGTCCCTCTTTCTTACTTCACTCAGCATGATACTTTCCAGCTCCACCCATGTGGCAGCAGTTTCATACTTTTATTTTTCTTGCACCACGAGTAAGTTTCAGCAAGTGTATTTATGTACCAGAGTTTCTTTATCTAGTCATCTGTACAGGTGCATGGACTGGGGACTAGCATCCATTCTGGCGGGGGTGTGGCCTCCACTCTAGTGGCCGTGGCCTTCTTTGTGCTGGTAGTTATCTTCCCCCTTCCCATCAATGTCAATTCACCTCCAGACTTTTTTAAAATTTTATTTTATTCTTTATTTAGTGAATCACCATGAGGGTACAGATACAGATTCACACATTTTAGAACTTGTTTTTCCCTCATACAAAGTTCACAAACACATCCCTCCACCAGTGCCCATTCTCCACCACCAATATACCCAGTATCCCTCCCACCCCCAATCTCATCTCCCCCCCACCCCACCCTGCCTCTGTGGCAGTGTATTCCCTTTTGATCTCTCTCTCCAATTGGGTGTTGTGGTTTGTAATAGGGGTATTGAGTGGACATTGTGTTCAGTCTCTAGTCTAATTTAAGCACCCATTTCCCTTCCCGAGCGGGATCTCCAACCACATTTTACTTGGTGTTCCCTTCTCTATCTGAGCTGCCTTTTTCCCCAGCAAGTGAGACCAGCTTCCATGCCATGGAGCCAACCTACTGGTACTGATTTCTACTATTCTTGGATATTAGTCTCCTACTCTGTTATTTTATATTCCACAGATGAGTGCAGTCCTTCTATGTCTGTCTCTCTCTTTCTGACTCATTTCACTTAGCATGATACTTTACATGTTGATCCACCTATATGCAAAGTTCATGACTTCATTTTTTCTAACAGCTGCATAGTATTCCATTGTATAGATGTACCAGAGTTTCTTCAACCAGTCATCTGTTCTCGGGCACTCGGGCTTTTCCCAGATTCTGGCTATTGTAAACAGTGCTGCGATGAACATATAAGTGCAGATGTCATTTCGACTATACTTTTTTGTTTCTTCGGGGTATATTCCCATTAGTGGTATTGCTGGGTCAAATGGGAGCTCAATTTCTAATTTTTTGAGAAGCGTCCATATTGTTTTCCAGAAGGGCTGAACCAGTCGGGATTCCCACCAGGAGTGTAGAAGGGTCCCTTTCTCACCACATCCTCTCCAACAGCGGTTGCTTTTGTTCTTTTGGATGTGTGCCAGTCTCTGTGGTGTGAGGTGGTATCTCGTGGTTGTTTTGATCTGCACCTCTCTGATGATTAGTGATGTAGAGCTCTTTTTCATGTGCCTTTTGGCCATTCGTATCTCTTCCTTGGGAAAGTTTCTTTTCATTTCTTCGTCCCATTTTCTTATGGGGTTGGATGTTTTCTTCTTGTAGAGTTCAACCAGTGCCTTATATTCCCTTGATATCAACCCCTTATCTGATGGGTATTGGGTGAATATCCTTTCCCATTTTGTAGACTGTCTTTGTATTCTAGTCACTGTGTCTTTTGCGGTGCAGAAGCTTCTTAGTTTAACGTAGTCCCATTTGTTGATCTCTGTTTCCTCTTGGTTGGTCAGTTGTGTGTCATCTTTGAAGAAAACTTTAGCTTCAATATCTTGGAGGGTTTTGCCAACTTTGTCTTCAATGTACCTTATGGTTTGTGGTCTGATGTTGAGGTCTTTAATCCATTTTGATCTGATTTTTATGCATTTTGTCAGTTCGAGGTCTAAGCCCATTCTTTGCATGTGGTTGTCCAGTTGTGCCTGCACCATTTGTTAAAGAGGCTTTCCTTGCTCTATTTCACATTTCTTGCTCCCTTATTAAAGATTAGATGGTTGGGGGCTGGAGCGATAGCACAGGGGGGAGGGCGTTTGCCTTGCAAGCGGCCGACCCGGGTTCAAATTCTAGCATCCCATATGGTCCCTTGAGCACCGCCAGGGGTGATTCCTGAGTGCAGAGCCAGGAGTAACCCCTGTGCATCGCCGGGTGTGACCCAAAAAGCAAAAAAAAAAATAAATAAAGATTAGATGGTCATACATTTGGGGTTGTGTGTAGGGATATTCCACCCTGTTCCATTGGTCTGAGGTTCTGCCTTTGTTCCAGTACCATGCTCTTTTGATTATTACCGTTTTGTAGTAAAGTTTGAGGTTGGGGAGGGTGATGCGTCCCATTATCTTCTCCCCAAGAATTGTTTTTGCAATCTGTGGGCGTTTGTTGTTCCATACAAATTTCAGGATTGCTTGATCCATTTCTTTGAAGAATGTCATGGGTATCCTTTTAGGAATCGCATTGAATCTGTACAGTGCTTTTGGGAGTATTGCCATTTTGACAATGTTGCTTCTCCCTAACCATGAGCAGGGGATATGTTTCCATTTCCTCACGTCCTCTTTTAGTTCATGGAGTAGTGTGGAGAGGCTCTACAGGACCGTGCTTCGTAAACAACACCTGTTTCTTGTTAATTGCACCGTGCTTCGAAAATAACTCCTAATAAGGAAACAGGATGCCCTGTCACGCCCACAAGGTGTAACTAGCCTATCAGCTGCAGACACTTGGGCGTAAACAAGCAGCGAGAGGTATATAAGGAGGGAAGCTGCCTAGATAGTGGGTTTCCCCCTGGTTCCTCCTCTTTTCGTTTGCACGAGAAAGTCTCTGAGTAAATCGCTGCAAGAAGAAACTCTGAGTTGCGTGTTATTTTACAGAGTAGCGTCTTGTAGTTTCCTTTATAGAGGTCTTTTACTTCCTTAGTTATGCTGATTCCAAGGTACTTGATTTTCTGGGGCGTGATTGTGAATGGGATTGCTTTTTTCATGTCCTTTTCCTCTGTCTCATTCTTTGTGTATAGGAAGGCCATGAATTTTTGGGTATTGATTTTATAGCCTTCAACTTTACTGTACAAGTCTATTGTTTCTAAGAGTTTCTTACTAGAGGCTTTAGGCTTCTCTAGATATAGTATCATATCATCTGCAAATAGTGAGAGTTTGATTACTTCCATTCTTATCTGGATACCCTTGATATTTTTTTCTTGTCTAACAGCTATCGCAAGTACTTCCAGGACTATGTTGAACAGATATGGTGAGAGTGGGCATCCTTGTCTTGTCCGTGATCTTAGAGGAAAGGCCCTTAGCTCTTCCCCATTGAGGATAATGCTTGCCATAGGTTTGTGGTAGATGGCTTCGACTATCTTGAGGAAAGTTCCTTCAAAACCCGTTTTGGTGAGGGTTTTCATCATGAACAGATGTTGGATCTTGTCAAATGCTTTCTCTGCATCTATTGATATGATCATATGGTTTTTATCTTTACTTTTTTTTATATGATGGATTATGTTAATTGATTTCCGAATGTTAAACCATCCTTGCATTCCCGGGATGAATCCCACTTGGTCAT
This sequence comes from Sorex araneus, assembly GCF_027595985.1. Lineage (NCBI taxonomy): Eukaryota > Metazoa > Chordata > Mammalia > Eulipotyphla > Soricidae > Sorex > Sorex araneus. Next base: position 121,509,284 of record NC_073313.1, read on the forward strand.
GATGTATGATCTTTTTGATGAGTTGTTGGATCCTATTTGCTAATATTTTGTTGAGGATCTTCACATCTGTGTTCATCAGGGATATTGGTCTATAATTTTCTTTCTTAGTAGTGTCTTTGTTTGCTTTTGGCATAAGGGAGATATGTGCTTCATAGAAACTATTTGGGAGAGTTCCTATTTTTCTAATTTTCTGGAAAAGCTTGAGGAGAATTGGCAACAAGTCTTCTTTAAATGTTTGGAAGAATTCGCCAGTGAATCCATCTGGACCTGGGCTTTTGTTTTTGGGGAGACTTTTGATTACAGTTTCAATTTCCTTGATATTAATGGGTCAGTTCAGGAATTCCAGATCTTCCTGGTTCAGTCTTGGGAGGTTGTAGGAGTCAAGGAATTCATCCATTTCTTTTTGGTTCTCTTGTTTCGTGGCATACAGACTTTCAAAGTAGTCCCTGATGATCTTTTGAATTTCATTGGTTTCTGTTGTGATGTCCCCCTTTTCATTCCTGACTCGTTTTATTAGGGTTCTCTCTCTCTTTCTTTGTGAGTCTTGCTAGCAGTTTATCAATCTTGTTTATTTTCTCAAAGAACCAGCTCTTGGTTTCATTGACCATTCAGATAGTTTTCTGGGTTTCCATGTCGTTAATTTCTGCTCTAATTTTTATTATTTCCTTCCTTCGGTCTGGTTTAGGTTCCTTTTTCTGGTCCTTTTCTAAGGCCTCGAGCTGTGAAGTCAAACTATCTGTGTAGGCCCTTTCTTCCTTCCTAAGGAATGCTTGCAGAGATATAAATTTTCCCCTTACACCAGCTTTAGCTGCGGCCCATAGGTTTGGGTAGCTCGTGTCTTCATTTTCATTTGTTTCGAGGTATCTCTTGATTTTTTCCTTGATTTCTTTCCTGATCCACTCACTGTTCAACACTGAGCTGTTTAATTTCCAGGTGTTTGCTTTGATTCTCTGCGTCTGTGTGTGGTTAGCTTCTATCTTCAGCGCATCGTGGTCTGAGAAAGTAGTTGATACAATTTGTATTTTTTCGATTCTATTGAGGTAGGTTTTGTGGCCCAGTAAATGGTCTATTTTGGAAAATGTTCCATGTGCACTTGAAAAGAATGTGTATTCTTTATTTTTGGGGTGTAAAGCCCTGTATAGGTCTATTAGGCCTCCCTCTTCTATTTTTTCCTTCAGTGTCAGTATTTGCTTGGATAGTTTTATTCTTGTCGATCTATCCAGAAGTGATAAGGCGGTATTGAAGTCTCTGACTACTATTGTGTTGCTAGCAATGTCCTCCTTAAAGTCTATAAGGACTTGCTTTATGTATTTAGCTGGTCGCTCATTAGTTGCGTACACGTTTAAGAGTGTTATTTCTTCCTGTTGTACATATACCTTGATAAATATGAAGTTACCTTCGCTGTCCCTTCTAATCATTTTCAACCTGAAATCTATGTTGTTGGATACTAGTATGGCAACCCCAGTTTTTTTTGAGGGAGTTTTTTGCTTGTAGGATTGTTTTCCATCCTTTGACTTTGAGTCTGTGTTTGCTCTGACTGTTCAGTTGTGTTTCTTGTAGGCAGCAGAATGTTGGGTTTTGTTTCTGAATCCATTTTGCCACTCTGTGTCTTTTAATTGGTGCACGCACAGCATGTGGGCACCAATGGCTGGGAAGCTCAGGGGGAGAAACAGCACCTCCAGACTTTTATAAGCTAAATCTGCGGAAAACAACCTCTGCACATCAAACACAATCCGACAATAGTTCCCTTGACTACTCCAACTTCACCAAAATACCAGTGTACACAAGAAGTTGTACAAGCCCAATATAAAAGACCATTTCCTCCACAGCTTCACTAGATGCCTATCATAAGTCACAGAAAAATATCTGAGTGCAAAGATATATTCTAGAAGGGGAGAAGGGTGGCCATCATTGACCAAGCTTATCAAGAATCCTTCCTTGCAATGAGAGGAAATGGTGCTAGTGAACTGGAAAGGGTTTTCCCTATACAGCCACAGCAACATGAAGAAACAGCACAAATCCCCACTTCAAGGAGTGGACAAAGAATAGATAGAGTCCAGAATCCTCAACAGGTGTTACCCACAAATATGATCTCTCCAATAAAGAATTCCGAGATGAAATGCTGAGAATGTTCAAGGAACACAAAGAAACAACGGAGCAGACATCCAAAAAATTATAGGAGGAAATGAAAAAAACAGCAGAATAGACAGGCAACTAAATACAAGAAGAAATGAGAGCAGAAATAATAAATCTACAGTGAGAGGTGTCACTAATAATAGTTTCGGTAGATGAAATAAAAACCTCAATAGGTGCCCCCAATAGCAAAACGGCTACAGCTGAAGACAGAATCAGTGAACTTAAAGATGAGCTGCAGAAATCATATAGGCAACAACAAATAAAAGGATAAGGCCTCAAAATAGCTCTAAGGCGAATCAGAGAACTACGGAATGATTCCAAGATGAACAACATTAGAATCATCGGAGTACCAGAAAGACAGGGAGGCAACCCCAATGAAAAAGCCACAGTTAACTGCTGAAAAGCTCCAAGAGTTAGAGAATGCAGTCATCCAGATCCAAGGGGTCAGAAGGATGCCAGCTAAAAGAGACCCTAATAAAATCATTCCAAGGCATATCATAGTCAGAATGATGGATGCCATGGATAGAGACACAATACTGCAAGCAGCTAGGCCCAAGAAGGAAATGACATACAAAGAAGCACCCCTTAGATTTACATCAGACCTATCAGAGGAAACCCTCCAAGCCAGAAGACAATGGTGGGATATAGTGAAAAAACTCAACGAAATGAGTTATCTGGCTAAACTCTCACTCAAACTTGAAGGAACAATACACTATTTCACAGATAAACAACAGCTCAGGAACTTCATAGACTCAAAACCAAACTTAAAAGCAGGACTAAAGGGGCTACTGTAAGACAAGTAAAAACCCTACAAGAACAATAAACCCTACAAAAATATGGCACAAAACACCATGACAATAATCTCTCTCAAAGTTAATGATCTAAAAGCACCTATCAAGAGACATGGAGTGGCAAAATGGATTCGGAAACTAAACCCAACATTCTTTTGTTTGTTTTATTTATTTTTTATTTTTATTGAATCACTGTGACATAGTTACAAGCTTTCATGTTTGGGTTACAATGACAATGATCAAACACCCATCCCTCCACCAGTGCGCATTACCCAACATCAATATCCCCGGTGTATCCTCCATTTCCCACCCTACCTCTGTCTCCATCATCATCATGATCATGATCATCATCATGATCATCATCATCATCATCATCCCGTTGATCGTTGAATTTCTCGAGCGGTCTCAGTGACGGCTCCATTCGTCTGATATTTTAGAAGCCTCTCTTTACTCGTCCTTTCCAATAGTGCCATATTGAAGACTCTTTCAGGGTCAAGGGAATGAGAGCCATCATTGTTACTGTTTTTGGCATATGAATAAGCCATGGGGAGTTTGTGAGGCTCTCCCATGTCAGCAGGAAACTCTCAGTAGCTTGCCAGTTTCTCCCAGAGGGAGAAGTAGGCTATAAAGTACCGTGTGGCCGCTTTGCAGCCCTGCGCTTCCAGGAGCTTGGTTTTATAGTCTCTGGATGGTGGCTGTTGCTGGGATTACATGGCGCCGGGGGCAGTCCTTGGGTGTGACCACCTAGCTACTGGAGAATGGGGAATCTGGGCAGAAGAGGCCCAGTCCCGATCCGAGCAGGCTTGGCAGTCTCAGGCCTGGGTCCCACACACCTGGGTTCCTCTGTCGGTTCCTTCATGTGTGAGGCTCGTCCGAACATGCAGAAAGGGGCCTTGAGCATGGCTGTGGCTAGGCTGTTGGAGGTCTTCGGCGGCAGGAGTTCTGCTTGGGGCTGGGAGGGAAACTGAAGCCCACACCTTCCGAGGGGCCACAGGGAAGACAGCCAGGCGCAGGGGCAGAGACTCTGCGTTGCTCTCTTCAGGGAGCTTGGTTTTAGTCTCTGGATGGTGGACGTTGCTGGAATTACACGGCGCCGGGGGCAGTCCCTGGGTGTAACCACCTAGCTACTGGAGACAATATTGTCTCCATGGCAGACAATATTCCCCATACTTTCTCTCTACTTTTGGGCATTATGGCTTGCAACACAGACACTGAGAGGTCATCATGTGTGTTCCATTATCTCTTTTTGGCACACATCTCCCACCCCGACTGATTCCTCCAGTCATCATTTTCTTAGTGATCCCTTCTCTATTCCATCTGCATTCTCCCCTCTGCTCGTGAAGAAGTCTTCCACCTATGGGGCAATCCCCCTGGTCCTTGTATCTACTGTCCTTGGGTGTCAGCCTCATGTGATATTATTTTATAATCCACAAATGAGTGCAGTCCTTCTATGACTGTCCCTCTCTTTCTGACTCATTTCACTTAGCTTGATACCCTCCATGTCTATCCATTTATAAGCAAATTTCATGACTTCATCTCTCCTAACAGCAGCATAGTATTCCATTGTGTAGATGTAACAAAGTTTCTTTAACCAGTCATCTGTTTTAGGGCACTCGGGTTGTTTCCATATTTTGGCTATTGTGATCAGTGCTGCAATGAATATATAGGTGCAGATGTCATTTCTACTGTGTTTTTTTCATCCTTGGTATATATTCCCAGAAGTGGTATTGTGGGGTCGTATAGAAACTCAATTTCTAGTTTTTGGAGGACTGTCCATATTGTTTTCCAGAAAGGCTACACCAGTTGCAACCCACAAACAGTGAAAGAGCATCCCTTTTCCCCCACATCCACGCCAGCACTGGTTACTTTTGTTCTTTTGAATGTGTGCCAGTCTCTGTGGTGTGAGATGATATCTCATTGTTGTTTTGATTTGCATCTCCCTGATGACTAGCGATGTGGAGCATTTTTTCCTGTGCCTTTTGACCATTTGTATTTATTTTTTGAGGAAACTTCTGTTCATTTCTTCTCCCCATTTTTGATGGGGTTGGAGGTTTTTAGCTTATACAATTCTACTAGTGTCTTGTATATCCTGGATATTAATACCTTATCAGATGGTAAACCCAACATTCTGCTGCCTACCAGAAACACATCTAAACAGTCAGAGCAAACACAGACTCAAAGTCAAAGGATGGAAAACAATCCTGCAAGCAAGCAACTCCCTCAATAAAGCTGGGGTGTCCATACTAGTATCCAACAACATAGATTTCAGGTTGAAAAATATTGGAAGGGACAGTGAAGGTCATTTTTTATTTAGCAAGGGATATGTACAACAGGTATAAATCACATTCAAACGTATATGCACCTAAGGAGGGACCAGCTAAATACTTAAAACAACTGCTAACAGATTTTTAGGAGGACATCGCTAGCAACACAACTGTAGTCAGAGACTTCAACACTGCCATAACACCTCTGGAAACACTGGCTTTGAAGGAAGAAATGTAAGAGGGATGTCTAATAGACCCCAAAAAGAAAGAATACACATTCTTTTCCAGTGCACATGAAAAATTTTCCAAAATAGACTATGTGCTGGGTCACAAAACATCAAAAGAATCAGGAAGATAGAAATTGTATCAACTATCTTTTCAGACCATGATGCACTTAAGATGGAAGCTAATCACACACAGTCTAGGAGAATCAAATCAAGCACCTGGAAATGAAATAACTCAGTGATGAACAATGAGTGGGTCAGGTAGGAAATCAAGGAACAAGTCAAAAGATACCTGGAAGCAAATGAAAACGAAGACATGAACTACCAGAACCCATGGGATGCAGCTAAAGCCGTGTTAAGGGGAAAATTTATAGATCTGCAAGCATTCCTCAGGAAGGAAGAAAGGGCTTACATAGATTGTCGGGGTCCTGGCCAGTCAATCCCGGCACACTGGAGTGTGAGCCCCGAAGTCACCGAACTTACTCCCTATAGGAGAGGGAGTGGGAAGGGGAGAAGCCTCTGCCCTGGCCCTCTGCTCGCTGCAGGATTCCTACTGCCAAGAAATAAGCCGACCAAGAAGGTCACTGAGTAGAGCGGGGAAGCTGGTGGTCAAGCAGACTCCGTTTATTGATTCTTACACAGGAGATTTTATATACACAATCTAGGGTGGGGGGACATTCCATGCATGTATCACGTTTACCTCGTGGAGCTCAGTACAGATGCTAGTTAATGATTTGTATTCCCCAATCTCAGGGCCATGTTAACTAGCTCAGGTAAATGCTAACTGTCACACCCCTCATCCCATTGTCTCCTCAACCAGAGTGCCTGTGTATGGAATGCAGGAGTGTATGAAATGCAGGGCCACTGGGCCCCTGTAAACAGGGCCAGCTCTTGCTTTCAGGGACAGGGGATTTAGTCAAAATCTCAGGCCGGCTACTGAAACCCCAACAACAGATAGCTTGATTTCACAGCTCAGGATATTAGAAAAGGACCAGCAGAAGGAACCCAAACCAGAACAAAGGAAAGAAATAATAAAACTTAGGGCAGAAATTAACGACATGGAAACCCAAAGAACAATCCTCAAGGTCAATGAAACCAAGAGCTGGTTCTTTGAGAAAATAAACAAGATTTATAAACCACTAGCAAGATCACAAAGAAGAGAGAGACAGAACCCTAATTAACCGAATCAGAAATGAAAAGGGGTACATAACAACAAAAAAATTCAAAAGATTATCAGGGACTACTTTGAAAGTCTGTATGCCACGAAACAAGAGAACCTAAAAGAAATGGATAAATTCCTTGATTCCTACAATCTCCCAAGACTGAACCAACAAGACGTGGAACACCTGAAGAAACCCCTTACTATCAAGGAAACTGAAACTGTAATCAAAAGTCTTCCCCCAAACAAAAGACCAGGTCCAGATGGATTCACTAGTGAATTCTCCCAAACATTTAAAGAGGACGTGTTGCCAGAACTTCTCAAGCTTTTCAAGGAAATTGAAGAGACAGGAACATTTCCAAACAGTTTCTATGAGGCACGTATCTCCCTAATACCAATAGCAAACAAAGACACCACTAACAAAGAAAACTATAGACAAATATCCCTAATGAACATGGATGCGAAGATCCTCAACAAAATATTAGCAAATAGAATCCAACAACTCATCAAAAATATCATACACCACGACAAATTGCGATTCATCCCGGGGATGCAAAGATGGTTTAACATTTGGAAACCAATGAACATAATCATCATACCAACAAAAGTAAAGATAAAAACCATATGATCATATCAATAGATGCAGAGAAAGCATTTGTCAAGATGCAAAACCCGTTTATGATGAAAATTCTCACCAAAATGGCTTTTGAAGGAACTTTCCTCAAGATAGTCAAAGCCATCTACACAAACACATGGCAAGCATTATACTCAATGGGGAAAAACTAAGGACCTTCACTCTAAGATCAGAGACAAGACAAGGATGTCCATTCTCACCACTTCTGTTCAATATAGTACTGGAATTACTTTCAATAGTGGTTAGGCAAGAAAAATATATTAAGGGCATCCAGATAAGAAAGGAAGAGATCAAACTCTCACTATTCACAGATGATATGATACTATATCTAGAGAATCCTAAAGCCTCTACCAAGAAACTCTTAAAAACAATAGACTTGTAAAGTTGCAGGCTATAAAATCAATACACAAAATTCCATGGCCTTCCTATTTGCAAACAATGAGACAGAGGAAAGGGACATGAAAAAAGCAATCCCGTTCACAATCGTGCCCCAGAAAATCAAGTACCTCTGAATCAGCTTAACTAATGAGGTAAAGGACCACTACAAAGAAAACTATAAAATGCTACTCCACAAAATAAAAGAGGATATGAAGAAATGGAAACATATCCCCTGCTCATGGATAGTGAGAATGAACATTGTCAAAATGGCAATACTCCCCAAAGCATTATACAGATTCAATGTGATCCCTATAAGGATACACATATAATTCTTCAAAGAAATAGATCAAACAATCCTGAAATTCATATGGAACAACAAATGCCATGAATAGATAATGTAATTCTTGGGAAAAAGACGATGAGAGGCATTACCCTCCCCAACCTCAAAATCTATTATGCTTAATTTAGGGTAGAGATAAAAGCCTACATCTCTTACTGTGTTTATACAAAAAGATTAGTAATATTATTAAAAAGTAAATTTAATATGGTTGCTTACATGGATTGCCAGCAAAGGAAAGGAGAAAGCAATATGCCCTTAGATGGAATTCTGCCCTTGGGTGGATATCCTAGTAAGAATATAGAGTGATGGAACCCCTGGATGATATTCTGTCCTTGGGTGGATCTTTTAGAAGGATTTCCCCTGGAGGATGGACTTTACATATGTTCATTGTTTATGTGACTGTTCAACCACATTTGTGTGTAATTGCTGCTCCCCTCTCCAAAACCCTTCATGATTTTTCAATAATAACATTGAGAGGTTTGAATAAACCACCACTGATTACCAACCATTGATTACCAGCCTGCGGCCCCATTTCTTCATTCATTACCTGGAGGGATTGTCATTGATCCCACTAGCAAGTCCTGGTCACTGCAGGACAGAGCCCAAACAGGGATGCTTCAGAATAACAACACAAGAACACGTGGATTCTTAGGATTTTTATCAAGTGGGAAAACACCTGCCCTTCAATTAACATCTAAAAGAAAAGATCAGGGTCCAGTTGGTAAGTCATTTGTGTCAGGGGTGCATACCTGGGATCTCCTAGCCTATTTGAATCCCAGAACAAGTATTCAGGTCTCACTGGTATGGGAGTGTACCCTAGTTCAAGTCAACAATGCCTACGAAGCAACTTCCCTAATAAGGTGAAAATGAAACCAACAAATAAAAGAAAATATTAATAGAGTGTGTATCCCATATGAGACTTATAGCCATAATTATAAATGACATGACTTAGTAGTAAATAGACAAATACACATACATATGCACACATGGGGGGTAATCTGAATAGGTCTTTTACTTTTTCAAATGAAAATTATAACATTGAGCAATAGGCATACAAGAAGATGATAAATATCATTTTGATCTTCTGGAAACTCATAATCACAGTGAGATATCAATTAAACCCATGAAGATAGCTCCATGTATAGTCTGATGTTATCAAATGCTAGTGGTTTTATGGAGAAAACAGAACACTTATACTTTCCAAATAATTTCATTTGAATCATATAACACCACCAAATGAGAACATATATCCACACAAAGAAATTCTAAGTGACTGAATTTGAGAGCATAGCATTATTCATAATAGTCAAAATGGAAACAGACATGATGTCTATATGTTGACCTGCATAAATTAAAAAAGATATACACATACTACAGAATATTACTCAAATAAAAAAGGGTGTGATTTACTGACATATCTGACAACATGAAAGAACATTTAAAATGTTATGTCAGTTGCCAAAACCTACATAGTTTATAATTTCATGTATACATAATGACAAAATATAGAAATATAAAGACCAAGTAGATTCCTACTTGCTAAAGGCTATAGCTAAGAAATATAAGTATAAGGCTTCAGGGATTATTTTTGGTCTTATAATGTTGTAAAATTCACTCTGATGAATAAATAAAAATATGGGAATTTTACCATTTAAACAGCTAAATCATATGCTATGAGATTCATTTCTAAGTAGTTAAATAGATAAAAGAAAGCATAAATGATATGTGAATGTTCATAGCTTAAATATATTTCAAATAGATAATCTTTATACATATACATTTGTTAATTTAAGTTACTTTTAATCTTGCAAAACAAAAAATCATCAGGTCCAGATGAATGAATTAGGAAGTTTTACCAAGTTTTGAACGTAGATATGATAGCTTATCTCTCAATTTTTCCCAGAGGATAAAAGCAGATAGTGTACATTTAAAATTTTATTTATTTATTTATTTATTTATTTATTTATTTATTTATTTATTTTTGCTTATTGGGTAACACCCAGCAATGTTCAGGGTTACTCCTGGCTCTGCACTCAGGAATTACTACTTGCAGTGCTGGGGGGAGATGGTGTACATTCTAATTCACTCTATTTAAGTACCATCTTCTTTAGGAATTGTTAACTTGAATTATCTAGCTTATCACTTTGACCCTGGCCTGGAGCGATAGCACAGTGGTAGTGCGTTCGCCTTGCACGTGGCCGACCCGTGTTCAATTCCTCCACCCCTCACGGAGAGCCTGGCAAGCTACCGAGAGTGTTGCACCCGAAGGGCAGAGCCTGGCAAGCTACCCGTGGCGTACTGGATATGCCAAAAACAGTAACAATAAGTCTCACAATGAGAGAAGTTACTGGTGCCCGCTCGAACAAATTGATGAGCAATGGGATGGCAGTAAAATTGACAGTGATCTCTTTGACCCTTGTAAAACATTTTTGACCAAAAATTTAGTGTATTCAAAATGGGAATAGAATTTCCCTTTGCTGAGTTACTGGATTGAAGTATTACTTCAGTCTTTTACACTGGGTATGTCCGAATTAATTTGTGGGGTTTTAATATGGCAGAGAGACTTATACTTCATATTTAGAAATTCATTTTTCTTTAAATTAAGCCAATACCTTCCAACCCATGTGTGGCTAATGCTTCTTCTATTGCATTCTGCCACAGGTGTGTTCGTATCCAGTCTTTCTCTATGAGGTCTGATCTTCCTTGAAATTCAGTCTATTTGCTTGTCCTTTAATAATATCAGCTCTCTGATGGGTTCAATTAAAATTATGATGTTCATATATATGTCCAATTGACTTTTACCCTGGGGGGCATTTTGTAACATTTTTTACAGTCCGAGGTTAACTTTTATCCACATTGACTACCTATTTTTTAATGCAATGAGAGGTAGGTCAATAGACAACTTATGAAACGTGCTTGGCTTGCAGATTAAAGACTTCCCTTGGGCAAAAGACTGTATCGCTAGGAATTTAAAAATTTTGGGAGGGGCTGTCTCTCCAGTATATATCCAGATGTGAAAAAAATCAGAAAGGAGAAAGGTATAATTAGCACACAAACTAAACAGAAACAGATTCTGTCTGTAGGGAGCTTATATTTCAGTGCTATAGAAGGCAATATAAATACAGAGTGAAACACATCTAAAAAGTGAAAACCAAGAGGAAAAATTAATTTTAACATTCTTTTAATTAAACAAAAGAAAATGTATAGTTAAAACGTAGAAAAGTAGTATTCATTTCCTATTTTTAACAATGCTTTTAAATGCAGTGCATTATTTCAAAATATAGGACAATGAACAGATTACTAATTAATTATATATTACTTTCTTGGCCAAAATTGTTCCAATGTCCTATGTTATTTCAACAAAGAAAAATTAAACACAATTTATATATTAATTATATATTATTATAATTTTGTTGTTATACTTGGCAATTGCTCAGGGCTTACTCCGTGGTGTGTTACAGAACACTCCTTAGAGGCTCTTGGTAAAATAAGTAAGTAGTGCCAGTCACTGAATGCATTTTTTCTGAATTATCTAAACATTTTCTAAACCATGAGTGCAGTGTGTTGTTACAAAATGGAAACACTAGAAAAAATTATCAACTGAAAATTAAATCATTTTAGGTTCTTTAGTCTCAGGTTTTGAAATGCATTTTGCTATCATTACAAGGTATACACAATAAAATATGATTTTTTTGCCAATTCCATGGACTTTAAGTTCAACAAAAAACAAAAGAATATCTTTACTTTGACACTCTTCTTTCTTACAAATTATTGAAAATGTAGACTGTTGCTTTGGAGAAAGGAACCACTATACCTAACAATTATTTACCTTTGAAATGCAGCATTTGAAGCAGCAAGGAAAAGATACATTAACAAGTTAGTATTGTTTTTGTCTCTTTTTTTGACATGCATTCTATTAGTATTTCAACATGTCATCTGTAAAAATTTACAATGGCCCACGCGGGAGGGTGTAATGTGATGTTTGTTGTGTTGTTGTTATTGTTTGTGGGCTCTCAGGGTGTTTCTCTCTCATGCCCACCACTCGTGTTCGGTGCTCTCGAGCCGCTGTGTATGGACCGGATCGGGATGGCTGCTCCTTGTGCTCTGCCTCTGTGTGTGCCGCTGTGCTCTCTTCTGTCTGTCTATCTGTCCCTCCTCTGGTCTCTTCCGACCTCTTTCTGTCTCTGCCTCTGTGTCTTCTCCTTGTTTCTGTCTTGCCTCTGTCCTCTCCTTGCTGTGTATTCTTCTGTCTGTATTGTCGCTCTCTCTTCCCCCACAGTCTTAGTTTATATCGCAATCATATAGGGAGGTAACACAAAGGTGGGTTGAACATTAACAAATCAACAAAGGGGTAGGACAATTTCTCCAGGAGATTAACAAAATCTCATCTAAGAAAATTACTCCAGAGATCCGCTCAAGGGTGGGATCCAAACAAGGGTGTGTCAGGGTGTTTCCTTTCTTCCTTCCTCAGTTAGTAATCCACCTAAATAGTTGTAGTAAATCTACTTCAAATATTTCTAGCAATGTCATCCTGTATGAGCGCAGTAAGAGATGTATCAAACTTAAAGTTTGGTTATTTCTGAGGACATCTCACTATATATTTCAGACCATAGTCCTCAGGTCAGGTTAGTCTTCCTAACCCCAGCAGAGTCCTAGTCTCGTCTTCACTTTTGGATCATGACAGCATTTGTCTATGACCATGTTCTCAACTTATAACTGAGTATTGTGGCACTTTGGCCTGGCCCATTTCGATGCCAGGGTAGCACACAGCTTGCCCTGGATCCATTCCGTCCCTCGTTGGGCCCCTGCTTTTGGGGTGCTAGGAATTAAGGGCAACTGAGTTGAGAAAGCAGATGCCCAGGAGTAAATATTATTGGAGTCAATCAGCTTCCAAGTTACAAAGCATAATATTAACTGTCCTCCTGTGTCCATACAGAGAGGCCATTGCTCTAAGGTAAACTAAGTTCCCTGTGGCAAGGCTGAAAGGACAAACCCCATGTTATCCTACAGTCATCAATATAAGCAAATCACAATTTAGGTATACTTCATGTCTTGTTTCTTCTGAGATCAAGGATAGAACATATGCATTAAACAATTAGATCACATCATCTTTAAGAGTACCTAAATGCTTATAGTGTCCCTTAGCAAGAGTAGCTATAGAGAGTACTTCACTGAAGAGTGCACCTCTACTTGGAAAAACACAGAAAACAAAAGTCACCCAGGATGATATGCAACACGAAGAAAATGTACGTGGTAGGATAAGAGGGAACAGCAACAAAGTAAACTATTGAAATAGTTAAGGATGATGAAAAACCTATCAAAGGAGGTAAGATTTAAGCAATGAGCTGAGGGCTGAGCAGCTATCTAAGAAATGGTGATTCGCATGAATTGAGTGGAACATGTAAGGGAATCCATGGAAAATAAAACTTGGGACATGAGAGGGTAGAAAAGAACTTTCTCACATGTTCAAAAACAGAGTGGATAAACTGACAAAATCAAGGATGTCTATATATCAAGTTACATGAGATCAGGGAATTTATTTTTCTTAGTGCCTGGAACACTATTATGTAGGGAGCCATTTTACCTTACTGATCTTATCCTGTCACTATTTGTTTATCACTAGCTAACCCCATGCCACACCTAACAAAGGTTGCCACTCTTAATATTACTGATTTTATCTTATCAGCATTTATTTATCACTAGCTAACACCAATGCCTCACCCTGCATTTCTACTGGGGGTCCCAGCATGCATATTATACCACCTCCTTCCAGCAGGGAGGTATAAATACTGTAACTGCCATAGAATAAATGCCTTTTCTCCCTCCTCCGGGCTCTGCGTCTGTTCATTCATTCATTCTGTTCTCAGCCCCATGAAGGGTTCTCCCTGCTGAACAGAACTAGACCTCCACATTGACTTCCACACCTGGCGCCCAATGTGGCTGACGAATTCACAGAAAAAATGAGTATTTCTGAGGGTCGCCTTTCTCTTGGCACACACCCTGGTGCGGGAATGGCCTACTTACCCTCTGATTCCTTCATCTCTGCCTACTCCTGGGAATTCCCAGTTATTTGCATCCTTTTTCTCGCTAATTTTGCTTTTTCTATTTGGATCTTAAATGTGATTCTTACGGCGCAAAAAAGACAGCCAGAGATTCAGCACCTTGTTTCCGAACTTGAGATTTTTTTTAGGAAAAAGTATGAGAGTTCCAAGGCTCCCTCAGTCTTTGGGGATGAGGCACCCCCCATGCAGGGGACTGACTCCTCAAATTCTACTACTATAGACTCTGACCATCCTGCTCCCCTGTCTAAGCCCTCCCGAGAGAAGGCACCTCCGAGACTTTATCCTGTGACTTCTGATATCCCCGATCCCTCTCCTCCGCAACCTAAATCCTTGCCCCCGAAGGACAAGGCTACCCAGGTAGATGAGGAGGCGAGGTGTCAGCCGTCAGCTCCACCACACCATTATCTGTCCCATGACACTGCGTTTTTTAATCCCCCATACACCAGTGAGGCAGTCCGCCAGCTTGCCCAGGACAATGCCGCTTTATGCGCAGTTCTCCAACAGAAACAGGAAAATGTCCAACTTTTGACTCAAATAAGGCAGCTGGTTCAGGAACTAGTGAGTGCCCCGCAGCCTTCTACCCTCTCCCAAGAATCTAGTGCAAACTCGGCCTCTCCTCCGCCCTGCCACACTCTAGCTTCAAAACCTATGGCTGCCTTCCCAGTTACCAGGTCCCATTCTCGGGCCCCCAATTACCCCACCTCTGCCACGGCTCCCTCAGACAGAGAAGTTGAGGAGGCCTATCAACCTGAGGAAGGGGCACATTCTGAAGAAGAAAATTCCCCTCAGGACGTAGCTCCGCAGGCACCAACCCGCCAAAGCTACCGTAGATTAAAATTCGAAGACCTGAAAGATTTAAAGGCTGCTGTCTCTTCTTGCGGCCCCACTGCTCCTTTTACCCTTGGCCTTTTGGACTCCTTTAGTGAGGGATAGCTCACGCCGAACGACTGGTTCTCAGTCGCTAAGGCTGTCCTGAGTAGGGGAGACTATTTCTTGTGGAAAGAAGATTATTTAGAACGATGCCAAGAAATGGCACGCCGCAATGTCGCAGCAGGAGGCTCTTCCTCATCCTGGATCTTTGCTAAATTTCAGGGCTGTTGGGGTCTCAGCAGCCAGTCTGAGACCCTGGCCAAATCCCCTGCCCTTAGAGACAGAAACAGGCTCTCTTCAAACAGGGCCCCAAGGCCCTGTGCTAGCACTCCGCCCAGAAGGGCTCCCTGGTCGAGGAGATAGTGGGATAAAACTTGAAAGTCACCGCTTGTCCGAGCTAAGCATACCCGGCCTTGGAAGGAGGGAACATAAATCATCAATTAACATCTGTAAAGGGCCTAGCAAAATGTTTTCTTCAGAGCTGATAACCAGGTGTCCATCCCAACCACTCCTCCCTAAAATTTCTTCTTTAAATATTGGTATGTGAGCTCAATAAAATGAGAGTTGTGTTGACCTCCAACTCTCCCCTCTCTGCGTGGATCTTTCTCGTTGGCGGCGGTAGGGTGGCCGCGGTGCGCAGGGGGGCAGGGCAGAGGCTTCTTCCCTTCCCACTCCCTCTCCTATAGGGAGTAAGTCCGGTGGCTGGGGGATCATACTCCAGTTTGCCGGGGTCTGACATCTGGCGCCACGAACAGGGACGGTGTGGACGTGGACAGTAAGGACATCGCTGGAATAAGGTATGATCCCCTGACCACCCCGAATCCATGCAGTAAAATAGGCGACTGCATTGGAGATGCCAGGCTGGTAATTCAGGAAGGGGAATGCAACTGGAGCTAAAGCTCTGCCCCCTGATAGTAAGGCAGGCTATCAGAAGAGTCCTCCTCGGGACAGGACTGTTTCAGTCAATTCTCACTTTGTTTTCGCTTCTCCCCCTGCCTATGGGGTGCCTAGCATCTGTTCTGTATTGTCTCATTCTTGCTGTGTATTTTCAAAAGGCCAGCAGCAACCACCTTTCTCCCCGCGGGCACGGGTCGAGCACTTAAATGCCACAGGGCGCTCGCCGCTAGAAAAGACACCCGTGATAGGATGAGGGGGTCACAGCCTCGGGTTCCAGATAAACTCGAGTCCCCCGCAGAAGAAAAACTGCAACGGGCAGGAACTTGTAAATAAGCATTCCATCCGTCACCATTTATTGCGGGCGCTGCTGAGTCTCTCTCCTCCGTATTCTTTCCTTTGCCTTGGTGGTCTCCTAGAGGGGCCATCATCTATCCTGACCTTTTTGACACTACTAGATTCCCTAACATCATGGGCAACTCCATTCAGAAGGTGCATCACCTGGCTCTGAAAGCCCTGTTATCTGCTAAAGAGTCGGGGGCTAGAATTCTCTGAATATAGGGCAGCTAAGATCTGGGGCACTATCCTTGAGGTGGCTCTGTGGGTTCCCACTGGGGACCTCTTCTCCTGGGACACCTGGATCAGGTAGAAAAGCTTGTTAGGGGACAGACAGAAAAAACAGGCAAAAGTCCCCCACCAGGTTTGCATGCAACAGTAGCAGATCTAAAAGCATGCTTCCAGGAGTGGCCTGGAGAGTGGGCCTCTCCAGATTCTAAACAAGCAGCTGTCTCAGGGCTGCCCCTTACTGATCAGGACATAGAAGATGAGTAGCTGAAGAAATTCTTGGGGGAGATAGACCTGAGCCTGTTCACCCCACTGCCCCTCCAGAAGGAGCTTCTACTCCCTCTTTCGACCCAAGACTGGAGAAGGACTGTTGGAAACCCCTCTGGGCCTTCCCGGTTCAACCCGGGGGGAGCCTGGCCTGCAGTTTGATATGGGGCGCTTTCTTTAAGGAAGAATGCCACACGCAGGCAGACCGCAATGCTGCTGCCCAACCCCCCATCCGCATAACATACAGGCAGCAGATCAGTGGAGCGCAGGCCCCCAGCAGGCAGCCATCCCGGACCCTTATCAAGATCAGGTTCGAGCCTTGGTGTTATCAGCCTGGAGGCGGCTTGAGGAAGCCCCTCTGAGGCTCCCCGGGGTAGAATGCAACAAACTACAGAGCATAGGGCCGCTTGTACGGGCATGAAAACCAGCCCCATAGATAATTGGACATGTGCTACCCAAGATTCAGGGTCCCCTACGCAGACCCAGGTTCTAACTACAACCTTGCAGAATCAGAATAAACTACAGAACGGGCAACCCCCAGGCTTGTCAATAAAAGGGGGAAAAGAGACCAGTGTGCATGTTAGCATCCCCATTGTCAGCGGAGCACCACCAAAGATACCCATACTGCTGGCGGCAAGGAGTTCAAAGGACAGCTAGACTCAGCCGCAGATAGAACTATGATTAGAATTGAGGAGCCCCTTCCAGAATGGAAAGAAGTGTGTCACTAAGGCAGCCTATCCCTATGTCTGATAAGAAGATACTAGTTCCCTGCCTCAAACTAGTCTTGGCCAAGAAAGAAAAATGCTAGCATCTGACCACCTTAGGTTTCAACAACTTTGAAAAGGTTTTGCCGGCTTATATCAACAAAAGCGCTTTTTTGATCCATTTCTAACAAGCAGGAAACTGGCTGATCAGGTTGGGAAACGGGGGAGCAATGTTCCCAATCGGCCGACAGGGCTCACTTTGCCCTGGGGACTGCCCCCTCCTTTCTCAGTCTATCAGTTTTCTCCCTGCCCTTTCTGAAGGATCAGATCGATCAATCAACTGCTGATGTGTGCACATGTACATGTAGTGATTTTAGTCAGTTTATTGTCCATCTGTCTGTCTGTCTGTCTGTCTGTGGAACACTCGAGTGTTAGAGTTAGTTTAAAGTCAGCAATTCTTAGACCTGGGCAAATAAAATCAGTGGAGGTCAGAGTGATATGAAACCCAGCAATTTAAAAGATCTAGGTATCTTTGGAACTTGTTAGATCAGGATTAAACAAAGATTTCTAATCAGAATGTGGCGCCTACAAAGAAATTAAAATTTTCAATCTAAATTTCTTATTGGAAGAACATTAATAGTTGAAATTATTTTGAATTCCAGTATCTGTACTATCTAAGAAAAGCTACAGGATTAGAGCCAGAAACTAAAGTGAAATAGGAGTTCAGAGAATACAAGGCTTTATCCTACAAGCTTCAGCCAATTTAATAATAATAATAAGAAGAAGAAGAAGCCATTTTATAAACAATAGATGTACAGAAGACATTAAAATTAAGTTTCTTTATGTTTTCATAAACAGTGGCTGTTCAAGTATTTTCTTACGCTAATACCAAAGTTTGGTAAGAACCAAAGGCCTTTTTCTGTGTCTGAAAGCATGTTTGTATTATTGTAAAGTATCTGGTATAGAAAATTTATGATTTGAAATAACTAAGGCAGAAGAACTATTGTCTAAATGTGTATATTTGTTTGCATCTGAATTGGATTGTTAGAACAACTGACCCAGGGGCATCTCAGGCAGTCAACTAGCCCCTGGACCATCCCTGTGTTTGTCATCCGAAAAGCCTCAGGGAAGTGGAGAATGCTTCAGGACCTTAGGAAGGTAAATGAGCGAATGAGAATCCAGGGGATCCCATTGAGGGAAATGCCTTGGATCCCTGCCATCGATTGTAGCCTCTTCCTAACTGTTCTTGATATAAAAGACTGCTTTTTTTTTCCATCCCCCTACACCCAAATGATTGTGAAAAATTTGCCTTTTCAATCCCCAGCACCAATTTTTCAGGCCCAGATGAGAGATATGAATGGACAGTACTGCCCCAATGTATGGCAAATAGCCCCTCTTTTGCCAACAGTATGTAGCATCCTTATTGACACCCATACAAGAAATGACTAATGTAATTCTTTATATTTATATGAATGATGTTATAATAGGGAGCCCCAACGAGGCTGTTGTCAGCCAAGCATATCAGAAACTCCAGGAGCTCTTGAAAGAAGGTTTAGACATTGCCCCTGATAAATTTCAAAAGTTGGCACCTTTTTCCATCCTTGGAACTACCCTCTGGCTCGACCATGCCACCCCTCTAAAACCCCAGCTCAGTGTACAGGAAGCCTATTCTCTCCCTGGGTTGCAAAGATTCTTAGGAGAGATTAACTGGCTCCGGGTGTGGATCCCTACCTCCTCAGGGCAGCTTGCCCCCTTGTCCTCAGCACTGAGAGGACGAGAGCTGGCAGATGTTATTGAACTAGGGCCTGAGGAAAGAGCTGCACTAAAACCAGCTTTTAAAACAAAAAGGGGGAGCCAGCCCCCACCAGCACTTAGGACTTGCACTCTTCACATTAAATATATTAAATTTTTCAAAAGTATGCCTTTTCACCGGCACTGGCAACTAAAAATTTTAGAGCTACTTAGCAAAAGGCTATTAAGGGGTTAATTTCAGATGTCAGCCCTATAGTCTGAAGCCACAGCATTGTACATTCCCAGCTCAGCCAGCCCTGCCTCAGTTGAAGACTGTATTTCAGACCCTCCCTAACCTCAACAGTAAATTCTAATCACACTTTCACCCAGCAGATAAGACTTGCTAATTTAGTTTGTTAACTCTTCTTCCAGGTATCTGGTTCTTGCAACTTTATAAATGAGAATGGGCTTGGGAAACAATTGATTCTTATATTTGCATTAAAATCTGACAGACACACAAAAAAGAAATAGTGGGAAACCTCCTTGTAGGAGGAAAAGTCTATGCTTATATTTTGACAGATAAACACCTACTAATGTACTCTGGGTCCTGCTATGGTTTCATCTGGAGTAAACTTCATCCTCCTGGTATAGACCTCAAACCACCTGAGACTCCACAACCCTCCAAACTTCAACCTCAAACAGATCTCAGCTGGAAATCACAAGCAAATCTGAGGAAGAGTCAGCGACAAAGGACCCCCATAGGGAAGGACAGGCTGAATTGGCCTGAGGACTTAGTCTGGGATTTACGTAATCCTGAACCTCAGAGAATTTTGTACACAAGTGTAAAATTCTTACTGTTTCATGGTAATCTATGAGTGTTTTAATCCTTAAAAAGTGTTTTCCTAGAAATCAGAATTCTAAAAATGTCTCCAGGTTAATACATGTTGTAAGAACTTTAGTTGTGAGCATCTTTAAATCCATAAGAACTGATATAATGTTTGTGACTGCAGAGTAGTTTTGCCATGCTAAATAAGATGATTGCCAACTTGTGTCCAAACTTGTGATATCATTTTGTACCAGTTTCACTGAGTTTAAACTTGTGGGATGACTACAGATGTATGTCTTAAGTCAGAAAGATAATGTATGGAGATATCATCAGTGAAAAGTAGAAAAGCAAAGTGTAGTTGGCTTTGAAATGGAAAAGTTATAGGACATAATGGATGTAAAGGAAGTTTGAGGTTGTGTTTTGAGGAAAAGAAACTGTAATCAATTCATATTGTTGTAAAAACTCTTTAAAGTATATCTGCAGAATTGTTCTAGTATCCAGACTCCTGTTACAGTGCTCTTGGATCATTGCCCTGAATCCTTTACTATAAAGGAGACTCTTTACCCCTACAGGTAACCCATCAGCCCATTCAGAAGAGGGAGGTGATAACCACTCTGACCATAGCCACGCTGTTTGGAATTGGACTGGCAGGAGCCAGGACCGGTACTGCTTCATTCGCGACCCAGCAGAGTGGATTCTCATCCCTCAGAGCGGCATCGATGAAGACTTGGAGAGGATCGAGACCTCCATCAGTCATCTTGAGAATCCTGACGTCCCTGTCAGAAGTGGTGTTGCAGAACAGGAGAGGACTGGACTTATTAATGTTGCAGCAGGGGGGGTTGTGTGCCGCATTAGGGGAAGAGTTGTTTTTATGCTGACCACACTGGAGTTGTACGTGAAATTATGGCTAAGCTGAGAGATGGGATAGCTAAGCGAAAAAGGGAGCGTGAGGCACAAGAAGGATGGTTTGAGAGATGGTTTAGAATGTCACCTTGGCTTACCACACTTGTGTCTGCCCTGGTTGGGCCGGTGATTTTGCTGTTGTTACTTCTAACTCTTGGACCATGTATTGTAAACCGCCTTGTTCAGATGATAAGAACCCGATTCGAGGCTGTGGTAATGCTTACCCACGCAATAGATAAACTTGCAGACCCTCGGCCAGGAGATGCAGCCTGGGTGCATGTGGCCATGGAAGGAGTGCGTGAGTGTGCCACCTAGCCACCACGCAGGGAACAACGCTGGGTCGGAGAGCCAGAGACGGGTAAGACCTCAGAGGAGGCAACCTAAGACAGGCCCGACCCCTAAGGCCCCAGCGTGAGGCTGTCGGGTGGCCCCCGGCAGCTGGCTCTTATAAAACAAAAAGGGGGAGATGTTGGGGTCTCAGCAGCCAGTCTGAGACCCTGGCCAAATCCCCTGCCCTTAGAGACAGAAACAGGCTCTCTTCAAACAGGGCCCCAAGGCCCTGTGCCAGCACTCCGCCCAGAAGGGCTCCCTGGTCAAGGAGATAGTGGGATAAAACTTGAAAGTCACCGCTTGTCCGAGCTAAGCATACCCGGCCTTGGAAGGAGGGAACATAAATCATCAATTAACATCTGTAAAGGGCCTAGCAAAATGTTTTCTTCAGAGCTGATAACCAGGTGTCCATCCCACCCACTCCTCCCTAAAATTTCTTCTTTAAATATTGGTATGTGAGCTCAGTAAAATGAGAGTTGTGTTGACCTCCAACTCTCCCCTCTCTGCGTGGATCTTTCTCGTTGGCGGCGGTAGGGTGGCCGCGGTGCGCAGGGGGGCAGGGCAGAGGCTTCTTCCCTTCCCACTCCCTCTCCTATAGGGAGTAAGTCCGGTGGCTGGGGGATCATACTCCAGTTTGCCGGGGTCTAATGGCCAGGACCCTGACACAGGGCCATGCACCCTTTGATTCTAATGAGGTGCAGGCTCAATTTCCCCCAGGGCTACTTGCCCAAATACATGTGGCTGCCCTCCGGGCCTGGAGGGGACTTCCTTCTAAAGGGTCAGTGGTAACATCCTTAGCCAAGGTTCGTCAGGGAGCTAAGGAGCCCTATAGTGATTTCATAGGGCGCCTCACGGAGGCGGCTGAAAAACTTACGGGAAACGAAGAGACGGATAATGAGCTGATCCACCACTTGGCCTATGAGAATGCTAATCCCATCTGCCAGGCCGCACTCCACCCCTATAAGAGTGGGAAGACCCTCTCAGAATACATCCGGCTATGCTCTGATGTCGATCCCACCACCCCAAAAATAGGGCATGCTATAGGGGCTACCTTCAAACAGTTCGCTATTCAACCATCGAGCAGCCAGAACAAGCTGTGCTTTAGCTGTCGGCAGCCTGGACATTTTTTAAGAAACTGTCCCAATAAAAAACCGCGGCCCAGACCTAAAAGTCCTTGCACTGTGTGCAAACAGGGTTTCCACTGGGCGTCAGAATGCTGCCAGAAGGCCAGGCCGGGAAACTGGATACAGGGCCAGCCCCATGGCCCCCAATTCGCTCCCTCTCCCATGACCGGGGCACCTCAAAATCATGGGCCGTTCAACCCATCGACGCCCAATCCCTCTGCCCAATCCCTCTGCAGAGCCATCCCATACTCAGCCGGATTGGATCTCGGTGCCACCTCCCGCACAATATTAGTTAAAGAACAGGGTCCCCAGATAGTGTATGTCAACGCCTGTGGCCCTTTGCCATCTGGAACTTTTGGCCTAATTATTGGGCGAGGCAATATGCTCCCTCAGGACGTGCAAGTACTCCCTGGGATTGTAGATGCTGATTTTCAAGGGCAGATTGGAGTAGTAGTTGAATCAATCTCCCCATTTTCAGTCTTGGACGCTGGCGTGCGACTAGCACAGCTAATACTCATTCCCATAACAACAGTACAAAAACCACCCCCAATGTCAGACACTTTTGCATTTTTTGCCCAACGCACTCTTGATCACAAGGGCCTGATGATTTTAGAGATCAATGGGAAGTAGTTTTTAGGTCTGATTGACACTGGCGCGGATGTAACGGTCATTGCTGAAAAAGACTGGCAAAAAAGGTGGCCCCTCACCCCCTCACTGACTCACCTTCAAGGTATACATCAATCCCCAAACCCTATGTTAAGCTCATTTCTGTTTGATTGGCACACCAAGGAGGGAAGATCCGGTACGGTATGCCCCTATGTTCTGCCCAGGCTTCCACTCAATCTCTGGGGCCCTTTGCCATCTGGAACTTTTGGCTTCCACTCCAATTGTGAAATATTCTTTCACAAATGGATCTTTTACTAATTGACGCCAAGGGCCTAGACATGCTCCTTGCAGCAGGTTATTCTCCCGGAAAGGGTCCAGGAAAATAACTCCAGGGCATGCCTGCACCACTAGCCCTCAACCCAGTGAAAAATGACCACACAGGCTTAGGTTTATTTTCAGTAACTGCCACGGCTCCTCCTGCACCCCATACGGATAAGATCATATGGAAGTCCAATGAGCCTGTGTGGGTGGCCCAGTGGCCGCTTCCCGCTGAAAAATTACAGGCCGCCAAGTTGTTAGTGCAGGAACAGCTCAAGGCGGGACACATAGAATCCACCTCCTCCCCCTGGAACACACCCATTTTTGTTATAAAAAAGAAAAACTGCAGTTGGCGACTGCTACAGGATCTACGAGCAGTAAATAAAACCATGGTCATTTTCGGGGCGCTTCAACCTGGACTGCCGTCCCCAGCAGCCATTCCTTCAGAAATGTATAAGATAGTACTCGATTTAAAAGACTGCTTTTTCTCAATTCCTTTGCATCCTGATGATCGCCCCTGTTTTGCCTTTAGTTTGCCAGCTATTAATTATAAAGAGCCCATGCAACGTTTCCAATGGAAGGTTTTACCTCAGGGAATGGCAAATAGCCCCACGCTGTGTCAAAAATTTGTGACTCAAATTCTTGCTCCCATTACAGCACAATGGCCCGACATCTATATGGTACATTATATGGATGATATACTGCTTGCTGGATCTGACCCACAGGCCACTATGCTCTGTTGCAATCAGGTGATCCATGTGTTTACTCAGTCTGGCTTTCAAATTGCCCCCGAAAAAATTCAGATCGCTGACCCTTATACCTTTCTTGGATTTCGCCTTCAGGGGTCCTGTGTACTTTTGCAAAAAACGCAGCTGAAGCTTACTTCGTTAAAGACACTACATGATTTTCAACAACTGCTTGGGCATATTACATGGCTCAGTCCCTATCTGAAACTTACTGAAGGAGACCTTATGCCCCTTTATGACCTTTTGAGCGGTGACGCTGACCCTTCTTCCCCTCGGAGTCTGAAACCAGCAGCCCAAGAATCCCTAGTTCTCATAGAAAAAGCGATTGAAGGTCACTTTGTTTGCTCTCTAGATTATCAGCGCCCTTTTCACCTCCTTATCTTGGCTACTCCTCATTCCCCCACGGGGTTAATTTGGCAGCAAAACCCTGTTTCTTGGATTCACCTTCCTGCCACACCAAAGAAAGTTCTTGTACCCTACTATCTCTTAGTGGCATCCTTAATTATTGAAGGAAGGAGTTTCTCTCGCAGACACTTTGGTCTCAGCCGGCTTCTGTTATTCAACCCTACAATAAGGAACAGATAGATTGGCTTCTTCAAAATACCCATGATTGGCCCATCGCCTGCACTTCCTTTTCAGGAATTTTAGATAATCATTATCCCCCCAATAAGTTGATACAATTTATGGCTTTACATCAATGGGTTTTTCCCGTTTTCACTAAGACCAGCCCTATCCCTGGGGCTAAAGTGATTTTCACTGATGGATCCTCTAACGGCCAGGCCGCCTATGCCTGAAAAAGACTGTTTCTTTTTCCACAAAGGAGTCCTCTGCTCAGCTGGTTGAACTCACAGCTGTTCTAATGGTTTTTAAAATTTTTTTCCCTTCTTTCTTTCAATTTATACATGGATAGTGCCTATGTGGACTTCTCCATACCATTACTGGAGACTATTAGTTACATAAAACCCTCCTCCCCCACAACGTCATTGTTTTTGCAAATCCAACAGTATATTCGCTCCCGGCGAGCTCCATTTTTCATAGGCCATCTTCGTGCCCACACTAACCTCCCTGGGCCACTGGCGACAGGTAATCACTTGGCAGATTTGGCCACCCGATCTTTCGCAGCACTAACTTTACAAACAGATTCGCTGCAGGAGGCCACGACTGCACATGTCCTTCACCATCTGAATGCTCAAACTCTCCGCCGTATGTTTAAAATCACGTGTGAGCAGTCACGGCATATTGTGCGCCAGTGCCCTTCCTGTGTATCTCTTCTTCCTGTGCCTCACTTAGGCGTCAATCCCCGAGGACTAGTCCCTAACGCCATCTGGCAAATGGATGTCACTCATATTCCTTCCTTTGGGCAGCTTAAATATGTGCATGTGACTATTGACACCTTTAGTGGGTTTATTTGCGCCTCAGCCCAGACTGGAGAGGCCTCAAAAAATGTCATTGCTCATGTCTTGCACTGCCTTTCTGTACTGGGAAAACCGTAGCTAATAAAAACAGACAATGGTCCAGGATACACTGGAAAAAAGTTTGAGCATTTTTGTAAGAAGCTGCAGATTTCCCATCATACAGGGATACCCTATAACCCTCAAGGGCAGGGGATAGTGGCGCGAGCCCATCTCACACTTAAATCATATATTCAAAAGCTCCGGACAGAAAAGGAACTGTGCCCAGCCTCACTTTCTCCTAAGATGTTACTATCTCATGCTTTGTTTGTCATGAACTTTCTTATACTGGACAAAGAAAGCCGCAGCGCGGCGGACCGTTTTTGGCATACTTCCACCAGCCCCATTTACGCAAAAGTAAGGTGGAAAGACCCTCTGAGTGGTCTATGGAAGGGCCCTGATCCAGTCCTTATATGGGGCCGAGGGTCAGCCTGCATATTTGATGCTGTTGATGGTGTAACCCGCTGGCTCCCCGAACGACTGATAAGGCAGGTTGACGCACCTGCTCTGGCTGAACCGACTTCCGCCCAGAGGATAAATGAATCCTCTGAGGACAGTGTCCCCTCTGCCACTGCCCAGGAACTTGCTTCTGCTCAATCAGCCGCGTCGGGAGTGACCAACTAGTGGTCTCGCTCACAGAACAGTTGTTCAGACTTGGCCTGGCTGGAGCAGGAACCAGCGTTACTTCAAGACTGAAGATAACGTGGATGCCCGTAGGGCAGGTTCGGGAGCCTCAGTGTGAATGTGGTGAGTGGGGTGCGCACCCGCGTGAAAGAAGGACCGGTCCGAGCGTGTGCAGGAGTAAGATTTGTGCATGTGCCCCTAGTGTGTGTGCAATTGTCTCATTATCTTTCTTAGTTCTGCTTAGGTTTCAACAATGTTGAGAATGTTCTGCCGGCTTATATCAACAAAAGCGCTTTCTTGACCCGTTTTTTCAACAAGCAGGAAACTGGCTGCTCAGGCAGAGAAACAGGGAGCAATGTTCCAAATCGGCTGACAGGGCTCACTTTGCCCTGGGGACTGCTCTTTCCTTTCTCAGTCTATTAGTTTTTTCCTGCCATTCTTTTTTTTTAAATTTTTATTAAATCACCATGTGGAAAGTTACAAAGTTCTCAGGTTTATATGTCAGTTATACAATATTCAAACACCCATCCCTTCACCAGTGCCCACATTCCACCACCAGAAACCCCAGTATACCCCCCGCCCCCACCCCCTACCCCCTACTGTATAACTAATGAATTTCACTTCATTTTTTCTTTACCTTGATTACATTCCATAATTCAACACAAAACTCACTATAGTTGTTGGAGTTTCCAACCAAGAGAGACAGACCTACTACATTTGATAATTAGTTTTTCATTGCTGGAAATGAAGAGATATGTAGCCCCACTGCTACAAGTACATAACTCTCTCTCTCTCTTTTTTCCTTTTCCTTCCCCCCCCTTTTTTTTCTCTTTTTCCCCCTCACCCCCCTTCCTGCGCCTCATAGTATGGTGTACGCCATGCCGCGTCGGCCAGCGTGGGGCTTTTGCTTAGTTCACAGTCTAGAGGTGGCTGCTACATTAAAAACCTCCAATATTTCAACAAAAACTTACTGTTATTATTTGGAGTTTCCCCCCCAAGTCAGACATGTTCAAATGGAACCGTTTCACATTGCTGACAATTATAAATGTTAAGTCGTGCGGACGCGGCAGCGTCCGCGTGGTTTTGGATTTCTGTATAAAGTCCAGGGAAAATTCTGCCAGAAATTACATAGCCCAGCTCACAGTCCCAGTGCATTGCTGTAAGAAGTCTCTGAATTCAAAGTCTTTAGGCGCAGAGTGTCCGATTTGCGCTCAGCGGCTCCGGATTTATCTGGGCCGAGGGCGTGCCGGTTATGCCCCCTTCCCATGAGTTCCTGGGAGCCCCAAAAGTAAAAACCGAATACCTGTGGGTTTGGAGTCACAGATGATGGCGCCTGCCACATGGGTGCCGCCAGCCCGCCACTTTCCGTCCTGCCATTCTTGAGGGGTCAGATTGATCGACCAAGTATATATTTGTGCACATGTGTGATGTTTATTGTCTGA
Organism: Sorex araneus; assembly: GCF_027595985.1. NCBI lineage: Eukaryota > Metazoa > Chordata > Mammalia > Eulipotyphla > Soricidae > Sorex > Sorex araneus. The sequence continues at coordinate 121,536,672 of NC_073313.1, forward strand.
CTGTCTGTCTCTCTGTCTGTGGAACACTCGAGTATTAGAGCTAGTTTAAAGTCAGTAATTCTTAGACCTGGGAAAACAAAATCAAGGAGGAGCCCAGCAATTTAAAAGATCTAGGTATCTTTGGAGCTTGCTAGATCAGGTCTAAACAAAGATTTCTAATCAGAATGTGGCGCCTACAAAGAAATTGAAATTTTCAATCTAGATTTCATATTGGAAGAACATTAATAGTTATTAACAGTTGAAATCCTCTTGAATTCCAGTAAGCTAAACATATCTATTGGACTTACATTCCTCACCCTCCATTTACAGGTTAGATTGGACCATGCCAGGACCCCGTATCTGGGCTAACAATTCCTTTCTTTTACCCCCTCCATGGGATTCACAGATGCCTCAGCTACCGAATAAAGAAGAAACACCTTTTAATTTTTTCTCTAGGATACTCACTTGATCCTGTCTGCATTGGAGTGCCTCCCTGTCTCCCTCTTCACCTTCAGACTTGGATTCATACCAAGTCCCAAATTCATACTATCTCTGATCACTCGCAAAAAGATTTTTATTTTCTGGTGTTTATGCATTATTTACCTGTCTCAATTCTTCCCTCTCAATCCAATATTCTCCCCACAGTATAATTTTATTAAGGGCCAGATCACATATGGTTACCAGTGAACCTGACCAGAGAATGGCAACGCTCCCCCGATAAAGGGCTCCTGACTAAAGACCTGACACAACTGCTCCGGCGCTCCTGACAATTCCTTGGGCCCCTGATTGCAGCTATCCTGGGACTCATTGCTGTAACCACCACTGCTGCTGTTGCAGGAATAGCTCTTCAAACCTCGGTCCAGACACACAACTTCGTCAAAACATGGCAAAATGACTCTTACCACCTTTGCACAATGCAGGCTACTGTTAACCATGATGCTGAGCAACGATTGGACACTCTACAGCAAGTGCTACTTTGAGTCCAGGGCTGGGTTAATATTAGTAACAAATGAGATTTTCGAGTGTTTAAGGATCATTGGCTTGATTTGTAGCACCTCATCTTCCCCAGTTCTTTACTTTGAGGATGCCGGGCTCCCAAGGATTTATTCTTGTGGATCAGGTTGCCAGGCAAAGCACTGCAAGGGAGGGCTGATACCTGGGCCCGGCTCCCTGCGAGGTATTCCTGTACAGCTTAGAGGTTACTCCAAAACCAAGGATTGATGGGGCCTATGACGAGCCCCCTGCATAGACCCGATCATCCTTTCCTTCCTCTCCCTGAAAAAATGGAGTCTTTATGTCACAAGGGATACTGGACAATGCCTCCCCTGACCACATTTAATTTAAAACAAAACAGAGGAAGATGTAGGGAGCCATTTTACTTTACTGATCTTATCCTGTCACTATTTATCACTAGCTAACCCCATGCCACACCTAACAAAGGTTGCCACTCTTAATATTACTGATTTTATCTTATCAGCATTTGTTTATCACTAGCTAACGCCAATGCCACACCCTGCATTTCTATTGGGGGTCCCGGCATGCATAGTATACCACCTCCTTCCAGCAGGGAGGTATAAATACTGTAACTGCCATAGAATAAATGCCTTTTCTCCCTCCTCCGGGCTCTGCGTCTGTTCATTCATTCATTCTGTTCTCAGCCCCATGAAGGGTTCTCCCTGCTGAACAGAACGAGACCTCCACATAGACTTCCACACTACTAACTTACAACAGGTACTCAGAGAAGAGCAATTATGTGCAAAGTAAAAAATAACAAGGCAGGTGGCAACGTGTTGAAAAAGATGCCAGTGGATATAGGCATAATTTGTTTCCTTTCATTTACCACTGGTTTCTTGTAGGAGGACATTGGTTTGTCCTACCTCCCTGACCCCTGGGAGCTTGTGTTTGTTGATTGCCCCCAATCTGTCAACTACCTTTGTCTCCTGATCAGTCACTGACTTGTAAATATTGTCTATCTCTTCTCCTTAATGTCCTTTGCATGTTTAGTTATTTCAGAGCAATTGCTTTTTGTATGGATACAGGAAGACAGTTTAAAAATACAAGCCTGGGGGCTGTAGTGATTGCACAGTGGGTCTTGCGTGAGGCTGATCCAGGTTCAATTCCCAGCATCCGATATGGTCCCCCTAGCTCCACCAGGAGTGATTCTTCAGTACATGAGTCAGGAGTAACCCCCATGCATAGCCAGGTGTGACCCAAAAAACAAAAAAGAAGGAAAAAAACACAAGAAAGAATGAATGAAAGAAAAAGATAAGCCTGTGGCTTAGGAGTTGATTGACTCCGGATAATATACTTCCTGGACATTTCCTCTCTCTTTTTTTTTTTTTTGCTTTTTGGGTCACACACGGCAATGCACAGGGGTCATTCCTGGCTCATGCACTCAGGAATTACCCCTGGTGGTATTCAGGGGACCATATGGGATGCTGGGATTCGAACCCAAGTCGGCCGCGTGCAAGGCAAATGCCCTACCCGATGTGTTATCACTCCAGCCCCGCCCTACCCGCTGTGCTATCACTCAAGCCCCGACATTTCCTCTCTTGACGTAAGCCACAGTTGCCCTTACTGCCTAGATCCCCCAAAGCAGGGTCCCGACAAGGGACTGGATGGACCCAGGGCAAGCGGTGAGTTATGAGAACCCTGGTATTGAAATGGGCCTGGCCAAAGTGCCCTAATGCTCAACTCTTAGTTAAGAGCTTGGTCATGGACAAATTCCGTCATGATCCAAAACTAATAACTAGATTTGGACCCAACTGGGGTTAGGAATGATTCATCAGGCCTGAGCCCTGTAGTCTGAGTCTGTGGTAAGACGTCCCCAGGAGAGTCACCTACAAGTCTAGAAGTGTCTATTACTATGTCCATACAAAATGGTCAATATTAGAAGGAGAATTAAAGGTAATAGTTAACTTGCAGGTCTAAGAAGAGGAGAAATACACTTTAAGAGCTGTTTTGCCTTTGTTGGATGCAGGTGGTTGGGAAGTGTGGTAAACATTTTTTATCATGCTTCCTGTGTGGAGGCGTGGTTTTGGAGGCATGGTGAGAGGATAAAAAGAGCGGCTGTGGGGAGAAAGTGATGGGTTGGATGGTTGGAAGAAATGGATTGATGGTTGGATTGATGGATTGATTGATTGAAGGAGAGACGGTTACAGAGACAACAGAGATAGAGAAAATGGATGCAGCAGGAAAAATAAATTGCACAGTTAGAGAGAGATAGACACACAGAGGGTTGGAGAGAGCTGGGAGAGATGAGACTTTGAATAAACGGTAACTAATCAGCAACCAGCTTGGCCCATGTTCTTCCTTTGTCTGTCCAAGGCAACAGCTGTCCCAGGTGGATAAGCGGCTTGATAGCACCGAAGGAGGGCATCGAGAGTCACTCGGAGAACCCTCAAACATCCTTTCACGTGTAATCTCCAAGCGTATGAGGGGATTACATAGCCCAAGAGGGGGACTTACACAGGCCCACAGCCCGTGCAAGCGTGTGAATTTTACAGTTTCTCATCAAGCCACATGGGGCAATTTTAAGCACAAGATATTTGAAAGATTTAAGAAGGAAAAACGATGGCTTCAATAACGAGAGCACCTGGAATTTTGATTGATCTCGCTTATACCAATTTCTGAGTAGTGTATAAAAGGAGCAATCAATGTGAGCAGAGAAATCTTATACCATAAGTGGGCTAATTTATGCTAAGTACTAATCACTGTGGTTGGTAACCAGAAGATGCAGCTAGCAAGCAACATGCAAGACATCACAGAACCATTCACTTTCCACTGATTTCTTTCAAAATCTTCACTTTTAAAATAGAAGTCAGTGCATTCGCATTCAGGGCAAGAAGCATGAGTGTGAGCTGTGTGGCCAGAGTTTCTCAAGGCCTTGAGCATCCTCATCCACAAACACACACACATGGGCATGAAGGCAAGGAATATGGGAAGGCCTTCCTTGACTTGTCAGGCCTCATGACCCAGAAGAAGATCCACGTGGGCATCACACCCTATGAGTGCACCTGTGTTCCAAGGCTTTTCTCAAGTCGTAGGGGCTCATCAAGCGCATAAAGATCCACATGGGTAAGAAGCCTTACACCTGTGGCAAAAGTGCCACAAGGCATTCACCTCCTCCACACACCTCACCAACGAATTCCACTTGGACACAGGTGAGAAGCAGCTCCAGTACAATGTCTGTGTAAAGTCGTTTTCCTACTCCTACATCACCATTCACAAGCGCATGCACGTGGGTGAGCAACCCTATGAGTTCGAGAAATGAGGCAAGGCCTTCATGGTGTCCTCATGTCTCAAGCATCTGTGCTCACATATGTCCTAGGCCCACAGTCACCACGCCAGGAGGGTAGGAGCTGAAGGCTTGTGTCGGGATTCGCACGCGTTTTCACATCCCCCGTGTCCCCACCAGAGACAGGAGCCCCTACCTCACCCACTGTGTGGGGGGCCAGGGCTGGCCTATCTATCCCTGTTCCTCTAACAACCAAATCCTAGGTCTCAGGGGAACACTAATGCAAATCCAAAGCCAACGCCCACCCTTTCTTAAAAGGCCACTCATGTTTCTGAGACATTTCACGGGCTGGATTTTGACCAGAATTTCAGGGATGTTCACTGTTTAGACAGAAATCCAGAATGTGACTTATTGAGGGGTAGCTAATGGAGAGGAAGTAGGATTTGTTTTGGAAATGTGTGCGTGGCCAGATGTGCCCCCTCTCCTCTGATGAGACCTGAAAGGTTAAGGATGCCACAGGGTGGAAGAAACAGACTCCCTGCTCTTATCCTAATCACATACCTCTATATTTCGCCTGGATATCATGATGGGGAAACCGTATCTGTAGCTAATATGTGGAGATTCTACCCACCCATTCCAGTTTCACCACCCCCAGAGACTCTTGCCCTTCAAGGGAAGCATTATATCTCCCCTGTGGTCCGCTATGCCAGAGGACAGGGTGGGGCCAATTTTTGCCCCATGAACAAGAGGACTGGGGGCCATACTGGACCTCTGACCACTCAACCATTCTCCATTAAGCCTCACTGATGTGATAGAATGCAGAGGGCTGGGGTCGGGTAACTCCCCTGCCTCCAGAATGAACCCCGTAGTTTCTGGGATGGGCTGCTGTTATGGGCCTGGGAAATCAGCTAGTGGAAGATCTGGTCATACCTTACTGGGGCCCCAGGACCTGCATAACTGAAGCAATGGGGAAAGATAGAGTTGGTCCGTGGACCCTTGTGCATTCCCACCTGCCTCTCTGCTTCCTTAGTGTTAGGGTTTTGCACATATGAGCCATAACCACAGGTGGACATAAAGCCCAAGGAAAATTAGGCATGAAATCTTTGTAGTTTCTAAAAGAGGTGGTGAGTTCTGGGTGGGTCTGTGGAACTGGGGTGAGCACGTCTGAGTCTACAATAACCATCACTACTTTTCTGCCCATAACCATACCAGGCCCGCCCAGGTTTCACCCTCAGCCTTTTGACGGCACAAAGCTGGGATCTTCTTCCATTAACCCCTGGGGCAGAAACGTGCTTCAGCCTTGTGGTGAGAGTCACATGTGTCTATACCGCAAGGGAATTCCCAGCTAGCTCTGGCAGTGAACACAGCACGTCAGCAAAGTCTGGAAAATTCTCCTTGTCCTCCTGTCTCTGACATTATCCCAATGTTTAATGTGCGGCTTGAAGTAAAGAAAAAAGCACGCTGTCAACATGTGCCCTTGATGGGAGTCAGCACCCTCAGCCATGGGACAGCTGGTATTCCCAATCCTGTAAGGAAACGGGAAGGTAGCAAATGACTGTCTTCCAAATTTGGGCCCCAGACCAGCCGAGTCCCCGTGGTGCTGAGACGGTGCCCATGACCTTGTCGCCCTGAAAGTCCTGAGCCCCCAGAAGACCTGGCACAGTCCCGTCCTGGGGAGAGGGCTCGTGTGTGCCCCTCCCTTTGCCGCAGGTATGGCAGGAAAGCTGAAGAAGCCCCATGGTACCTACTTCGGGTGTCTGGGGCCAGCTCTGGAGAACTTGAGGCCAGTGCGGGTGTCTGGAACAGTCATTATATCTTTGCTAGTTGTCAAGTTTGTGTGTCAGCAGAGATGGGGCTCATCCCAGACAAGACCCATCCCCTGTCCACCTTTATCACCTGCTAAGATGTCCAAGGAGCAATAATTTTTTCAAGTTGCAGAATGCAAGGATGCAGTTAATAGGTATACTCAGGGACGCAGGAATCAGAAAACAAATTCTGGAGACAAAAAAGTAAACCAGAGGTCAGTATTTTTAACAATAGAAGATTATATATGTGTTTCTTCAAACTTTGGCTTTTGGCAAAACAAGGCATTAACAGGTGCCACAATTATAATTATGCCATAGTCAGTGTTAGGCACCAGTGTTACAGGCCAACAACACAGTGAAAATCACTCAGGGTAAGTAGTCCAGGACATGTCACTACGTCGTGCCATCTGTAGCAGAATGTTTAACCGGACCTTCACTGCACCAAGTTTCTGTCTGTTCAAACTGCCTGGAAAGCTCCCGTCCTCATAGCAATGGGCAGGGATAGGATAAACCACACTCTTCAGGTTTACCATGGGTGTTAAACTTTGCAGAAGGTTTTCAAGCGCAGACATTGTGACGGGATTGAGGGCCATGAGGATGACACGGAGGTGAGAACAGCGTGTCAGGGCCGGGATGATTATTTCAAGAGCAGAATCTGTGACTTGGCAGTTGTTTATTTCCAGATGCTGCAGGGTGTCAGACACCCTCTCGAGAAGAATCTGGAAGGGCTCTCGACCTCCCCAGAATATCAGGTTGTTACTCAGATTCAGTCGCTTTAAGTGGGTGACCTGAGAACACTGCGAGAGCACAGTGATATCTCTGTTAGAAAGGTCACAGAAAGGCAGGCTCAGGGAGGTCAAATGGATAGGACTCTGTAGGACACTGTAAAAAAAGAAAAGAAAGATTATTCAAGAAAAAGGAAAGATCCAATGATCTCTGACTTACAGTTACCTAAGTCTCTAGAGTTATTTGTACAACATTTGCAACAAGACGTTTAACCACATGGGCTTTGGAGCTTGAACTTACACATTTAAGGTCCTTAGATAATGACTATTCCAACCATACATTCATGTTTCTTCATCTTTAAAAGTATACATTTAAAACAATAATTTAATGGGTGATGGAAATAATGAGAGAAAGAAAAACTGAACACCCAACTTAATCACAGAGGGATTCTTTTCAATTATGTAGTGAAAATGTGTCTGAGAAAGCAGCCAACTGAGCACTTCTTATCTTTACTCACCAGGGAGACAATTCAGGGTCTAAGCCTCGACTAAACTATCAAAGCAAAATAATCCAGCAGTTTACAACTATGCTCAGTTCATGGAGATGTGCATCAGTGCTATGGCACAAAACTTTCTCCAGCTGAATATTTATGCCCCTCTCTGAGAGACTGTTCACACCAATAGAGCAAGGACTGCAACTTTTCCCACCAATATATCTGCAAACGTCTCATGGTATCTGCACGTAGTTCACTGAGCAACTGAACAGATGAATGAGAAGAGTTTCCTTTCTATCCTTGTCATTCTCCTTGCAGCTAGGTGCCTCTACTCTAGCGAGTTTCAAACGCTCAGCATGTCCAAACTGAGGTATAAAGAAAAATATATCATGAGCAGTATTTATCATGGGCTCTTTCCCAATCTCACCCTTTTACCTGAGCAATCTGTGCACTCGATTTGAAAGGCAGAAGAAGGACAAGTTGAGTTCTTGAAGGATGTCTAGCTTTTCAAGCCAGATGAGAAAAATTTCAAAGTTTGGCCCACTACAAGACTGATATGGAATGCTAGTCAGTTTAAGGCTGTCCAGGTGTTTCAACTGCGGGAAAAGCGTGGTGACTCTCCTCAGATGAACTCGGTTCACTTCCAGGCGGTCAATGCATGCTGGATCCAAAATCTGCAACATATTTGTGTGCACAGAAGTTTGATTAATTTGTAAATATCTGCAGCAGAGGTGCAAGGATCCAGAGCTTTGCTCCACTTTACTCTTGAGAAATGAGAGAAATCTCTTTGTTGTCAGAGTCGAATTGAAGGAAAGGTTGATTAATAATTCAGCTGTTTTCCAGACTGAACCAGGATCAGATTCAGAAGGAACCACGTCACGGCACTGAACCTCATTCAGGGCTTCTTCTACTTCAAGGATGGAGCGCTCAGAATAAACACATGAGTGGAAACAGACAGCACACTTGGTTCTGTAGGAGCATGTTATTCTACACTCTATGTTCTGTCTTAAATCCAGGATTCTCAGTTTGGGGCCCCTGCAAGGGAGAAAAGAAGATAGAACATGTGAGGGGTAGCAGGTTTCATTTTAACCCAGAAAGTTCAATGATGTGGAAATGGGACAGAACCGTTTGTCCCTGGTTTTCAATCCACAGGTTATTCAATTAAAAGTTCTTTTCAGTGCTTCACCCATACATTCCTCATTTCTGGTTTTATAAGTCTTGATGTCTATGCCCTTCTAAATAATCCCTTTCAGGATGTAAATCCATCTATAGCATCCTCAATCAGTTTTACCCCGTACTTGGCCCTGCAAGACTTTGTAGTACTTAAGGTTACTCCATTTGTTGGACAAAAAACACACAGAGATTCTAAATATGAATCAATGCATCAATGGTTACTGTGGGGAAAACTGTTGGTATTCTGATGGTACAGGATCCAGCATGTCAACCTTCAAAGTTAGTCTCTAGTAGTCTTACCTTGGGGGAGAGTTCTCCACAGGGATGAACTGCAGACCATCCACCAAGGCTTCCATTATTTCATAGGGTCGCTCTTGTATTTTCAGTGTTCCGATGTGTAGACAGTGAAAGGGCCAAACTTTGACCATTGCCTTTAGCATCTCCTTCTGTCTGCCCAAGAAAGCAGTCTTGAACAATGGAATGAAGAGATGTTTAGGGAGGACTTCCAGTGCCTGGATAGCTGCAGGCACATCGCTCAGCAAACATTTTTCAGCCAACTCCCACAGTGTGGGCGCAGTGTTTCTGTTCATCTTCCTTGCTCTAGGGTGAGGAATCTTTCAAAATCCTGAGGAGATATCCAAAGACCCGTGTTTCATATTAAGTTAGAATCAAAAAGTCATTAAAAAAACTATTTGGTGTTTCACATGGGTCACCGTGGCTAACCTCAAGTAGAGGCAAAAATGTATTTCTAAGTTTATGTGTGTACACAAATAAGTATAAGTATACAGATAAACACACATATTGGTTGGTATATTTTGTGTAAGACAAAAATGCCATAATAGTGTAAGACATGTTGAACACCTGCCTTACACCATTTTTTAAAAAAATAATTCAGATCATAAGAGGAAAATCTAACAACAATCAACTGTAATAATTGTTTTAAAGTGTAGAATAGCAAAAATAATTTTGAAAAAAACCCTGAAATCCTAGTGTGCAATCTGTCATAGCCTCATAACTACGGCTTTTTGGCCACAAATACAGATCAAGGAAAGCAATTAGAGACAAAGTTGAAGAAGACTTAGAGAGTTTTATAGTCACAATAAAACTGCTGCCTGAAGGACTAAACACAGAATGTAGCACTGTCCTCTGGTTGTTCAACGATTTGTTCGAGCAGCCACCGATAACGACTCTATTATGAGATTTGTTGTTACTGTTTCTGTTATATTGAATATGCCATGTGTAACTCTTCAGTCTCTCCGTGCCGACGAGATATTCTCTGTAGCTTGCAGGGCTCTCTGAGAGAGAGCAATAGAACCTGGGTTGGCCGTATTGGCTGGGGGCAAGGCAAACGCCCTACTCGCTGTGCTATCAGTCACCATGTGTACTTGGCCACAACACAAACAGAGAGTAAGTTTGAAAATACTAAAAAGAGGACCTGAAATATGAGCATATGATTTCAGGGAAGGAATTCAAATATATGTGCACTTATAGAGAAGTAACTGTAATAAAAAGATGCAAAAATTAAAATACATTGGGGCCGGAGCGATAGCACAGCGGGTAGGGAGTTTGCCTTGCACGCGGCCGACCCGGGTTCGATCCCCGGCATCCCATATGGTCCCCCAAGCATTGCCAGGAGCAATTCCTGAGTGCAAAGCCAGGAGTAACCCCTGAGCATCGCTGGGTGTGACCCAAAAAGCAAAATAAAATAAAATAAAATAAAATAAAATAAAATCGATTTAAAAAAAAATTAAAATACATAAATTTTGGGGGAAAATTTGTCATCTAGATAAAGAGAGGAAAAGGAATAACGGCCAAAAATAGAAGATCCTGTGAAGAAGATATCAGAGAAACACAAAATTAGAACAGTTTCCAATTCTCTCCACCACCAAAACCTAGACAAAATCTAAAAGACATGAATTTTTCTACTGTGGCACAAAATGACACCATTAAACCAGGACTGCTCAAGTAAGGCAGTATCACAGAAACAAAAAGCAGGGATTCTAAAATAAAATGTGAACCACTCCACACACAGGATACAAAATAGCACGTGTTAAAGAATCGTGATGCAGAAGGATATTGTATTTGAATTCCTAAGGAGAAATATTTTAACACACTTAGACAAGAATAAGAGAATAAGTGGCCTGAGAGATAATACTGTAGACAGTTTTGGGGGCAGGGGTAAGGTGCTTGCCCTGCAAGTGGCCAATCCAAAGTTTCATGCTTGGCACTGCATTGGTCCCTTAATCATATCAGGGACTGATCCCTGAACACAGACCAAGGAGTTAGCCGTGAGCACAACTGGATATGGCCCTAATTCAAATCAAAAATAAAGAATCTGAAGATAAGGGAATAGGAACCTAGAACTTGCTTTTAGTAGGACGCTTAACACAGAAGAAGATGGGTTGGAACAGAATGGGAGTGGGTGGACAATGGGACAAAGGTAAAGGGAAGAGGGCACTGATGGAGTTGGAAGTCAAGACTGTTTTATTTTTGAAAGCCAGCGGTAGGGCATTTGCCTTGCATGTGCCAACCTGGGTTCGATTCCTCCGTCCCTCTCGGAGAGCCTGGCAAGGTACAAAGAGAATCCCACCTGCAGGGTAGAGCCTGGCAAGCTACTTGTGGCATATTTGATATGCCAAAAATAGTAACAACATGTCGCACAATGGAGACATTACTGGTGCCCGCTCGAACAAATCAATGAACAACGGGACAACAGTGCTACAGTGCTACCATTAACAGTACTCTAAATCATAATCACTAAACTGAAATCCATGGAAAATGAAAATTTGAGGGTATGTAAACCTATTCTGAAGCAGAATATTGATACAAATATAAATAACCTGAAATGTTTTTAATTGCTATTCAGTCCAGATTGACTGTACTATAAATATTACTGACTGTAGGAAATGGTTCGCAATGCCAAAGAAATGAAGACATTCTATGGACGAAGTTGTCCCCTAAGAAATTAGGAGAATATGGTCCTGCAAACTGTGGGCCTTGGGGCCAATGCAATCCACCATTTGATTTGTAAATGAAGTTCTATTGGAGTATAATTAAGAAAACAATTAACCATTCTCATTGAATAACTTTGCCTTACAGTGACATGGCTGAGTGGTTCTGAGGAACATTGAGGCCCACAAATGGGAAATATTTACCTATGTTTTTCACACACATTGTTTCCCAAGGCAGTCTGTAAAAAACGACTGGGGTTTTCATTCAGTATGTGACGACAAGGAAGATTATTATTAACATCCCTGATGGGGAGCATTTCACATCCAATATTGAAAACAAGGAGGCAATAAAGTGGGAAAAAAATAAAGTATAGATGAGTTTTGTTGCATAAAAGATAGAAACTGTGCAACAAAAGTGAGAATGCTGAATAAAAGAAATTTAAAAATTGTTTGGAAACCTGTTCTTTAACTTTATAAATCAAGATTCTGTAATATATGATACTATTAATGATGGCTTCTCATGCACATATTTCCAAAACCATCCCAACACCAGTGTACCCAATTACCTTCCTAACAATGCCAGCTGAATGCCAAAACCTTTCAGCCCCTCCACAACTCAATTGTCTGGATCAGTTCTCCCTTTGTGCCTGACTTAAGCCATTTGCTATTCCCTTTATGTGTACCTTTAAGCCCACATATGAGAGATTATTCTATATTTATTCCTTTCTTTCTGACTTAACTCAGCCCAATAAAATTTTTGGCAGAAGATAGTGAAGGAAACAGGGACGAATGCACTTGAGTGGTAATGTAACAGGTAGTGAATGATGAGTTTTAAATTAACATTAAAGACAGTAAAGAACATGTCTAATTAATAAAAGACAGATTCCAACAAAGATATACCATGTAGAAGTAGACACACTCAAAATGGCTGAGTAGCATCCTAGAGACTCAAGGGAAGGAGATTTAGCTAAATCAACATATCATGCAATAAAAACACAAAAAAATGAAGATCAAATATACAAGTGTTATAAAAAATCAAAAGAAGGGTATAAAATGGAGGATAGAGAAAAGCTAAAATGACAATTATTATGAAGCACTATTTAACCAAAAGTCTATGTTCTGAAGTTGGAGTTGTCAATATGTGATTGTCCCATGGAACTTTACTTCAATATCCATAATGGAGGAATATTCCATACAATCCTTTAAAACAAAAGTGCGACAATGCCAGACACATTAATAAAAACAAAAACTGTCTACTTCCACTTGGAAGAAACTTGAAAGACCCTGTTAAACAGGGTTTGTGTTAAAGGAGAGAGACAAACCAATAATATAGAAAATTTTTTAAAGAATGACAATGAAAATCGACATTACCAGAACTAGGAGATAGATCTAAAGCAGCAAGAGAAATCATGCTGAGTGAAAAGAGTCAGAAAGTGTGGAACTTATATAAAATGATGGCACTCATTTGCGGGATATAAAAAATAGTATGATATTAATTTATAAGGCCAGGAAAAACTGGTCAGGAGACTGTTCAATGGTTGAAAGCCTGCCACAAGAGTGTTGGGGGCAACGGGTATTTAGGATAGAGAGAGGAACCATATGATAATAATAGAAATGATAACTCTGGTGAAGAACTGAGTTATATAAGTATGTAAAGGGATATACATGTATATGTGATGTTTTCAGTATCTGAATTACAAAACATAACGTCAAAAAGGAAAGACAGAGTGGGAAGAGAGAGAAGAAAGTATGAGAATGAGAAGTAGTAGGAGGGAAAAGAAGAGAAGGAGGCCAAAGAAGACTAGGAGGAGGAGGAGGTGGTGGAGGAAAGGTAGAAGGAGTAAGATGAACAGTAGTAGAGGGATGAAGACGATGATGACGCGGAGGAGGAGGAGGAGGAGGAGGAGGAGGAAGAGGAGAAGGAGAAGAAAAATAGGAAGAGGAAGGAGGGGAGGAGGAAGCGTAGAAGAGGAAGATTATGGAAGGCGGTGGAGAGAAAGAAGAAAAATGTAGGAAGATGGACAGTAGGAGGAAGAAGAGATGAAGAAGGAAAAGAAGAGAGTAAGAAGTAGGAGGAGGAAGATGATAAGAAGTAGAAAAAGGAGAAAAAGAAGGAGGAGGCAAAGAAATATTAGGATGAGGACAAGGAGAGAATGAGGAGGAGGAAGAGGAAGAGGAAGGAAGTTGTAGGGGAGGAGTATGATCATGGAAAGGGGTTGAAAGGAAGAGGAAGAATGTAGGAGGAAGAAGGGAAAGAAGGTAAGGAAGAGGAGGAGATGGAGAAAAAGAATATGGAGGAGGATAAGAAGGAGGAGAAGGAGGAGACAGAAGAGTAGCATTAGGAGAAGGAGGGGAAGAAGGAGGGGAAGAAGAACAACTATGAGGGTGAGGAAGGAAGAGGAGAAGAGGATTATGGAAATGGGTGAATAGTGGAGAAAGAAAGTAAAAGGAAGGAGAGGATGATGAATAGAAGAAAAGAGAGGAAGAAGAAAAGTGGGTAAGTAGGAAAGGAAGAGAGGAGTACAGGGACAAGAAGAGGAGAAGGAGGAGGAGGAGAAGTAGAAAGAGAAGGACAGAAGTAGGAGAAAAAGCAAGAGGAGGAGTAGAAGCAGGAGAAGGAGGAAGAGGAGAAGGAGGAACAGAGGGATGAGGAAGATAAGATGGAAGAGTAAGAGGAGAAAGAGAAGGACAAAGGGAAGGAATAGGAGGAGCATTACTAGGACGAGTAAGGAGACTAGGAGGATTATGGAAGGGGGTGGAGAAGAAGAGGAAGTAGGAGAAAGGAAAATAGAAGGGCAAGAAGGAAAGGAAGAGAGGAGTAGAGAGATAAGGAGGAGAAGAAAGAGGAGTAGTAGGAGGAGATGAAGGAAGAGAAGGACAAAAGCAGGAGAAAAAGCAGGAGGTGGAGAAGGAGAATAATAGTGAGGAGATGAAGGAGGAAAAGGAAGAGAAGGAAAAGTAGGAGGAGGAGGAGATGGAGGAGGAAAAGAGGAAAGAGAAGGCCAAGGAGAAGTAAGATGACGAGGATTATGAGAATGAGGAAGGAGGAGAGGAGGATTATGGAGGGGGTGGAGTGGAAGAGGAAAAAAGTAGGAGCAAGGGGGGACGAGGAAAATAAGAGAAATTAAGGAGGTAGGAGAGGGGAAAACAATGAAATGAAGAGAGGAGGTGGAGAAGGAGGAAGAGAAGGAGGAGAAGAAAAAGAAGTAAGAGGAGGAGAAAGGAGGGGAAAAATAAATCAGAGTGGAGAGGATTATAGAAGGGGTGCAGAGGAGGAGGAAAAAAGTACGATGTAGGAGAGGAGCTGCAATAGAAGAAAAAGAGGAGGAAGGGAGGAAGGGAACAAGGTAAAGAAGAGAGGAGGTGCATGAGGAGGAGAAAAAAGAGAAGCACGATTAGGAGAAGGAGAAGAAGGAGGATGAGGAAGAGGGAGAATGGGGGTAGAGGAAGAAGACAGAGGAGGAGGAATAGTAGGAGGATTATGGAAGTGTATAGAGGGGCGGAGGAAGAAAGTAGGAGGGAGAAAAGGAGGTGATAGAGGGGAAGAGAGAGAATGAGGGGAAAACAATGAAAGAGAAGAGGGGGAGCAGATGGTGAATGAGGAACATCAGGACAAGGGGCAGTAGGGGAAAAGGAATGAGCAGGAGGATGAAGAGAAGAGGATGATGGTGAGGAGGAAGAGTACGATGAGGAGGAAGGAAGAGGAGAAAGGGGAAGAGCAGCAGGATGAAAAGAGGAGAAGAGGAGGAATATGGAAGGAATGAGAGGGGGCAGAGAAAGTAGAAGAGAGAAGACAAGGAAGAGAACAAAGTGAGGAGGAAGAGGAGAAGGGGAAGAACAAAAGACAGAGGAGGGGGAGCATATGGAGAAGGAGGAGATGCAGGAAAAGAAAGAGAATGAGGGGAACGAGGAGGATGAGGAAGAGAAGTAAGAGTATAAAGAGGAGGAGGAAGAGAGGGAGAAGAAGTGGGAGCAGGAGGCGAAGAGGAAGCAGAAGACGATTTGGAAGGAATAAGGGAGAGAGGAGGAATTTAGAGTGTATGAAGAGCATGAGGAAGACAAGAAGAAAGAAAGAAAGAAAGAAAGAAAGAAAGAAAGAAAGAAAGAAAGAAAGAAAGAAAGAAAGAAAGAAAGAAAGAAAGAAAGAAAGAAAGAAAGAAGAGGAGATGAGGAAGAAGGAAAGGAAGAGAGGAGTTGGAGATGGAGGATGCTTTGGAGAAGAAGAAAAAGAAGACAAGGAACAGCAGAAGGAGGAGAACGAAAAAGGGAGGGAGGAGAAGAAGGAAATGGAGGAGGAGGAGGATTATGTGAATTAGAAGGAGAGGAGAATTATGTAAGGGGATGGAGAGGAAACTAGGAAGAAGGAGAGGAGGAGGAAGACAGAAAGCGAAAGAGAGGAGGGAAAGGAGAAGGGGGAGAAGGAAAGGCAGAGAGGTGGAAAATAAAGAGGAGGAGCAAGCAAAGGAAGAGAAGATGAAGAAAAAGAAGAAATAGAAGAAGATGAGGTAAAGGAAGAGGAGGAAAAGGAGAGGAGGAGGAAGGAGAGAAGGAAAAATATGAAATAGAAGAAGAGGAGAGGAAGTGGAGGAGGAAGGAGAGGAGGAGGAAGGAGTAGTAGAAGTGAAGGACATTGAGAAGTTTTACGAGGAGGAGTAAATAGAAACCAAGGAGGAGAAGGAGGAGGAGGAGATGAAAGAAGAGATGGCAGAGGAGGAAGAAGAGGAAGAGGAGGAGAGAAAAGAAGAAGAAGAAGAAGAAGAAGAAGAAGAAGAAGAAGAAGAAGAAGAAGGAGGAGGAGGAGGAGGAGGAGGAGGAGGAGGAGGAGGAGGAGAAGATTTGGAGTATGAGGAGGGAGAATTAGGAGCAGGGAGGAGGCAGTTTAGAGCAGGAGGTGGAGAGGAAGAGGAAATAAATAGAATGAATGAGGAGAGATAGAGAAGACTAGAAAGAGGGGGAAGAAGAAGAAAAAAGAATGAGAAGGGGGAGGTAGGAGTGAAGGAGGAGGAGGAGGAGGAGGAGAAAGAGTAGAAAGAGAACAAAGAGTACAAAGAGAGAAAGATGAGGAGAAGAGAAGGAGGAAAGAGGAAGAATGAGGACAAGAAGAGGAGGCAGCTTAAGGACTCGGATGGAGACAGAGAGGAAGAAACTATGAAGAAGTAGAGGAGGGGGAAGGGAATAAGAGAAAGATGGGGAAGGAGGGAGAGAAGGAAAGCAAGAGAGGAAAACAAGGGGGAGCAAAAGAGGAAGTCTAAGGAGAACTGCAAGGAGTAGAAGAAAAAGGAGAAGGTGGAGGAGGAAAAAGAGGACAAACAGGAGGTGGAGGAGAAGGAGGTGGTTGGGAAGGAGGATAAGGTGGAGAAGGAGAATGAGAGGGGAATGAGATGGAGAGGCGGAGGAGGAAGAGAAAGAGGAGGAGGAAAAGAAGGAGGTGAAGGAGAAGAAGGAGCAAGAGAAGGAAAAGAAGGTGGAAGAGGAGGGGAGCGACAGGAGGGAAACTGGGAACATTGGTGGTGGAAAACGTGCACTGGTGAAGGTAAGGTGTTGAAACATTATATGACTGAAACCCATTTATGAACAACTTTGTTACTGTGTATATCACTGTTTTAAAAAAAGGAATAAAAAGAGAGCAACAAAGAGAGGTTAATTCATTGTATTAAGTACTTGCAACCTGAAAGGATAATACTTACTAAATTAAAATATGTCTTGATATTCCTCACATAAAATCAGCTAAGCATACTCAAAGAATGCCCAAGACATGGAATAACAAACAAACAGAAAAGAAAAGAAAAGAAAAGGAAAGAAAAGAAAAGAAAAGAAAAGAGAAGAAAAGAAAAGAAAAGAAAAGAAAAGAAAAGAAAAGAAAAGAAAAGAAAAGAAAAGAAAAGAAAAGAAAAGAAAAGAAAAGAAAAGAAAGAGAGACAGATTTGAAAAAGACGTGTGCATGCGCTTATGACATCAAACTCTATTGGCAGGAACAGGCAACCCAATCCCAATACATAGCTTTACAAATGAATTCTCTCATAGTGTTTATTACTTACAAGTGAAAAATAGTAGCATTACAATGGAGCTACATATATGTCACCACTTCAATCAAGTGACAAAAAATGAACAAAATCAGAAATATGACATATGAACACCAGGTACCATCTGGCAATTTGCAGGGAGACAAAAAGCTACAATCAATGCCCAATCACATGTACACCCTGACATCTGGGGAAACCAGGAGGACTCAAATGGGCTAAGCACAGGTTACCTCCCTGTTGTGCTCCCAATAGTTCCTTATTTCTGTTTTGGGGTTGCAACTGGCAAAGATCAGAGTTAACTCCTTGCTCTGTGTTAAGAGGTCAATTCTGGCAGTATCAAGCATATAAGACTGAAAATTATATTTTGGCATATAACTATTTAAGGGGTCCAGGTCTCCAATCCTGGTTGACCTTGTGCAAGTGCAAGGCAAATACCATAATTTCTATACTATACCTCTCCAGCAATAAAAATCACCTTGTAAATGGGACTGGGTACAGTGTTTGCTCATACCTGAATGTCAGGATTCATTTTCCTAGCAGGCCACAGAATTACTCAAACAAGTCAATTACAAGTGAGTATAGTGTGACTTCATTTGTTTCTATCAAGGTTGTTGCCCCCAGCACTAGCCCCTGCTTGTTCACTCTCTTCTGGAGTGCAATACCTGTGAAGCTCTACTTGGCATCACTATTCCAGAGTGTGAGCAAATGTTACTAAGAAATTGCTGTGCAACTCTTCTCTACAATTTCCAATGTCAGGGATTCAGCCACCTCCAGGACACTAGGCAAGAAATCCCTCCCTCACTACTGAGATCAAGTGGACAGTAGGGAAGAACAATAAAGCAGCTAACCTTGTCCAAAATGTGTACCATAAATTACAAGTAAGAAGCACCTCGGATAAACCCAAATTGAGATTCTCTAAGAATACCTGACTGGTGTCTTAAAAGGTTGTGAAGACGCTGAACTCTCTCTGCCTCTAGGAGACTGTGGAGAAACATGTGTTAAAAACAATTCAGTATCCTGAAAGAGAACCTGAAACAGAAAAAGAAATGCATTTTGACAGCTGTTGAAAGTTCAAATACTTTAAAAGTCTGTAGACTGCTTGCTAGTAGTATATCTATTTTATTTTATATTTTGATAGTTTGTCTAAAGTTATATGTGTGATGCAAACTTTTGGTGTTGCCAAATGCTGGATGGAGACTTGTAGTACAATTTAACTTTTCAGCAATTATAATAAAATTAATCACTAATAACACTATTATTACAGTTATAATACTACTATAGGGGTCATAGTATTATAGGTCATACCCACCTGTTCTCAGGGCTTCTTCCTGGCTCTGTATACAGAAATAACTTCTGGTGGTACTGGGAGGAATATTAAAAATATTAAGTATGGAACTGGAATCAATCCATGCAAGGGCAGTGCCTGAACATATGTACTAGCAATCTGACTTCAAAGTTAATTTCTGAAAGGTTTTACTATCATTATCTGGGCACTTTCTCTTCAAGCCCCTTGTCTTTCTTAATCATGTGTTTCTCTACTTCTTTCTGCATTTTATACTCTATAGAAGTCTGTGTTCTCTCTAGAACACAAATTCTTTCTTTTATCTCATATATATCTAAGAAAATTCCATTCAATAAAACTCTCCTGCTTCACTAAAAAACGAAAATTCAAACCTGGTACCGTAGAGAGAATACAAGTCTTAATGTGTTTTACTGGCATGCTGCATTTGGTGTAATCTCCAACATTATCTGCCTGCCAAAAAACCCTGGGTTTAAGGGACTTTGGGGGGTGTGAGCCCCCAAAAATAAAATCTTAACAAAAGCAGAGAAAGTTCTTTAAATTATTTTAAAATAAAAGGCAAAGGTGCCACAGAGACAGTATATCGGGAATGGAATTTGCCTTGCACGTGGTGACCAAACAGGGTTCAAACTACGGTATCTCATATGGTCCCCTGAGCATATCCAGGAATAAATCCTGAGTACAGAGTCAGCAATATCTCCTGAGCATCACCAGGTGTGTTCCCCTAACCCCCCAAAATTAGTAACAAACAAACCCCGCAAAACCAGCAGTTAAAGGAAAGTAGCACTATTTAATAATATAGTCAATTGAAATATAGTCAGAAAGTTGGATTCATGTCCTATTTACTTAAAAATGAATTCACCATATTTACTAGAATCTAAGATTTATGTGCTCCATTTTTAATAGAGGAATGTTAAAAATATGTAGAAGTGATAAATTTGCTAATGTAGCTATAATAAATTTGCTGATGGAACTATAATTTGGGTGGTAGGTGTGGTGAACATATACACCTGTAGAGGTATGAAGTTGAACTCCCAAAATATCTATAGGGTTATAAATCTATGGTAAATCCATAAAACCAGGTTTACTTTATTCACTAAAAGTATTTTCAAATTGCCTTAGTGACATCATCATAGGAAATCAAACTGCAGTAGGTACGTACCTTTCGTAAGAAAAAAACATTGTAGCATAAAAATGGTATACAAGAGAAATGATAAAGTGTATCTGCTTACGTCCATATTTGATTCAATATTTACCTTCACAACAGGAACTATCAGAATAATAACTGCAAACTTAAGCGCAAGGCAGGACTGGATAATCTTTAAAGATGAGAGACTCGGGAGTTGTCAAGAGATCTTAAAGGATTAACCACATAACGGAAGAAATCTCACCTGAGGAAAATGGGATGTCTGGAGGGTTAAGTGCAAGTGGCTTTTGAGCAACTGAGTCCGATTGGCTTCACCCCCGCCCCCCTCGCCCCCAGTTTTTGGGTAAGTACTTAGGCTTCATTCTTGATACACTCATTATAAATGACTACCTTTGTATAGTAAGGAGAAGGTCCACCTTCCCACTTTAAGTCACTGGGAAATTTCAGTTACTCGTGACCGGGTCCCAGGAGTAAAACGTTTCGCCAGGCTCCCTTCGCCCGTGTCCGTTTCCACCCTTCAAGCCCCGCCCGCAGTGCCTCACACTCACCGGCTCGCTACTCCAAGAGGCACCTTTTCCCTTCCTTTTTGAAAAATAAAGTTATACAGTGTGTTTTATAATACTGTTGGTGATGAGGTCTCATGCACAACACTGTAACACCTTTCGCCACAGCCTCCTCCTCCCGGTTGAACACTTTCCGCCCCCCCCCCCCGCGCCCCACGACTCGTTCCCGCCTTGTCCCATGCTGACGCCTCCTCAGGTGGCATGTTTCTACTCAACAACCCCATTCGGGACATCATTTTGTCCTTAAATATTTATAAACTTTTCTTTTTCAACAAGCCATGTGACTCTTAATTTCTGTTGATTAGAAAAGCACGAAGACTAAAGTTACCGTTTCTTTCAGTCACGGGGTTCGAGCTTGACCCAAGGGTCAAAGCCGATTCCCTCTCTCATCCCCAGACCTTGCCTCTGTGCAGTTACGCCAGTGACGCCAAGATACAGAAAAGCCATAGAGTTTACCTAATTCGAAGAGTAGAGGAAGCCGCGGCACTTCATCGAAAACGTCGAGAATTTCTCTCCGGAGCTGGCCGCAAACCGCCAGTCTTCGTCGACTCCGAGCGTCTTAATGGCTACCGCTCAGAAGTAAGATGACCAGAAGAGCATTGTGATTGGTTCAGCTTAGATCTCGCGAGACTGCCCAATCAGCTTTGTCCTTGAAGGCGGGGCCAAGATCTGTCCCGCCCACAGGAACAACAGTCCAGAACGTTCCTTGGGCAAGAGAATAACAAAGTACTGCCCCCCATCCTGGGCTTCAGTGAATGGAAAGTGAGATACAATACAGGATCCTGCTTTTCAAGGCTTGTACCATGTCTCTCCTCAAAATCAGAAAACTGATGTCCAAGTTTATTAGATATGCAGCAAAGGGTCTCAAATTTAAAATCAGCTTCTTCCTGCTCCAAAAGGGCATCTGGTTTTGGTGTCTCTAGCTTACTGATGTAATGAATTAGAAACCAAGTCCCCATCATAGATACGTGTTTGGGGTGGGGGAGGCTGTGTACAAAACTCCATGTTCTGCAGTAAGAGATCTTTACAACATATACCGAACACTCCTGATTTCACCACTTTCTGATTATATACTTTTCCTTCCTATATTACATACCGCTTGGGGATGGAATACGGTATATTTTACTTTTTTCTTAAGGTGCTGGTGGTGGGATGGTGGGGAAAATGAGGGTTAGTTGCAAAGTCATGCAGCCAACAATGCTCGTGACTTTGCGTGACTCCCTATAAGGGATACCGCTGGAGGCGGGCAGTAGATCTGTGATGCTGGGATTCTAGCCATGGTATTTTACTGCAAGACAAGGACATTAACCTCTATACTAAATGTCTGACTTCTTGTTTATTTACTCAAATGTCTCTTCCATCTCCTATGGTGGTGGCGACACATAAATCCAGGATAACAGGCTTTTTTAATGATCTTTTAAGAGTCCGGGCAATATTCTGTGTAGTCAAGCTCGTCAGCTGTAGATAGGAACAATTTCCTCAATTTTTTTCCTATTTGGGAAATTTTCACCAACTATTACTTCAAATTCATTTTAAATTTAGGGTCAAACCCATTAGAGCTTGGGGCTTATTCTAGACTCTGTGCTCGGGGATTACTCCTAGCTGGCTCAGGAAACCCTTTGGTGTGCTGGGAATAAAATAGTGGTGAGCAGTGTGCAAAGCAACCTCCTTACCTGCTGTGTTAAATCTCTGGCTCCCAGCCACCATTTCATCACATGCTCTAACTCTCTCCTAGCTGAATCTTGTGTCGTAAATATTAGGATTGCGAATTCCCAGAGAATCAATCTTTCCATTGTGAAGAATATTATTTCATTTAATTCTGTTGTTTACATTGAGTGAGTCTATTGTCCACTCTCACATTCATTGATTCTACCCTCTGCTTTTGCAATTCTACAGTTTGTCACATTGCATACTTTTATTTTGCCCTTTATAATCTTGGTCTCTAACACAAAATGTTTCTTTACAACACTTCTCTTTGATTGACTAGATTTTCTAGTTATTTTCTTTTGAGGGAAAATCTGTATTACTTTCGAAAGAACTTGTTGGATGGGAAAGTTACTCAAAGATTTGCAATTAATAATCAGCATTCACGAGGTTAGCATCTCAGCTTGTCTTTTATTGTTCAAGTTGGAAGTTTTTTTTTTAACTACCAATATTGTCTTTTTCTATTGTATACTGGAAATTTTGAATAACACACGATTAGTTTTTATTTATTTATATGTGTCTTTAAAAGTATTTTGGGCACAATGTTTTATAAACTCTTATCAGTAGGATTTTCTACATAAACGATTACAGTATCCTCCACCCGCATGTTTATTTTCTTCCACCATTTGCATCCCCATGATAAACGTTATATTGAAGACAAGTTCTCAGATCTGTTGCATTTGGGCTTCATTTTTTTCTTTATTCTGTTTCTTCTTTTTTAAAAAAATTTAATTTAATCACCATGTGAAAAGTTACAAAGCTTTCATGCTTACGTCTCACTCATACAGTGATGGAACACCCATCACTTTCACCAGTGCACATGTTCCACCACCAAGAATCCCTGTATACCTCTCATCATACGCCTCCCTCCCACCCCTGCCTATGTAGCTAATGATTTTCTATTTACTTTCTCTTTACTTTGATTCACAGCAGTAAGGCATTTGCCTTGCACGCTGCCGACCCAGGTTCGATTACTCTACCCCTCTAGGAGAGCCCGGCAAACTACCAAGAGTATCTTGCCCACACGGCAGAGCCTGGCAAGATCCCGTGGTGTATTTGATATGCCAAAAACAGTAACAACAAGTCTCAAAATGGAGATGTTACTGGTGCCCGCTCGAGCAAATCAATGAGCAACGGGATGACAGTGACAGTGGCAGTATTTCTACAGGAAACTCACTATTATTATTTGGAATTTCCCCCCAACAATCAGACTTGCCTAAAAGGCAGCATTTGATAATTAGTTTTCCATTGCTGAGAATGAAGAGCATATGAGCTATTGCGGCCACGCAGTTTGGGATTTCTGGTATTTTAGTAACTAAGTCCAGAGAAATTTCTGCCAGAAATTGCATCATTGTAAGCTCGTGCCATTTTTTAGTGGGCCTTATATGCTGGCAGTCGCCACACTGCCACCAGGGAAAGAAAAAGCCGAGAGAGAAAAACCTTTCCCCTCCTGTGGCAGCATGGTGCTGTAGCTTAGTTCACAGTCTAGAGGCATTTCTGCAAGAAACTGCTGGTACCGAAAGTAGTGGGCCTCCAGGATCATGGCGTTCAGCAATGGAGGGGCCGCATGGGTCGTATTCTGTTTCTTCTTATCACTTATATGAGAGAGATCAATCTGTGTCTGTTCCTCTCTTTCTGATTTCACTCAGCATGATACTTTTCAGCTCCACCCATGTTGCGTCTGTTTCATAGTTTTATTTTTCTTGCACCCGAGTAAGTTTCTTCCAGTGTGTATATATGTACCAGAGTTTCTTTGGTCATCTGATCATGGACATTTGTGTTACTTCTAGATTTTGACTATTGAAAATAGTGCTACAATGTACCTGGGAATGTAGATGTCTATTCTAAGTTGAGTATTTGAACCCAGGGGATAGGTGTCTAGGAGTAGAATGCTGGGTCAATAGGGAGCGCAATTCTTAGGTTTTTTTTTAAATTTTTTATTGAGTCACCATGTGGAAAGTTACAAAGTTTTCAAGTTTAAATCTCAGTTATACAATGCTCGAATACCCATCCCTTCACCAGTGCTCATATTCCACCACCAAGAATCCCAGTATAGCTCCACCCCACCCCCTCACACCCCTAACCCCCCCACGCCCCTAGCCCCCCCACCCTAAGCCCCCCCCCGCCTGTGTAACTAATAAATTTCACTTTACTTTCACTTTGATTGCATACAATATTTCAACAAAACTCACTATTATTGTTTGGAGAGTCTCTCCCCTAAAGTCAGACCTGCTGAAAAGGAAGCATTAGATAATTTGTTTTCCATTGCTGAGGATGAAGAGGTATGAGGTCGAGTGACCACACTTATCAGCCTCTCAGTTTTGGGTTTCTGTAATTTAGTATTTTAGTAACTAAGTCCAGAGAGATATCTGCCAGAAGTTGCATCGTTGCCAACTTGTACTTCTCAGTTACATTATATTCCACATATGAGTGCAATCTTTCTATGTCTGTCTCTTTCTTTCTGACTCATTTCACTCAACATGATACTTTCCATGTTGATCCATTTATATGCAAATTTCATGACTTCATGTTTTCTGACAGCTACATAGTTTCCCATTGTGTAGATGTACCAGAGTTTCTTTAACCAGTCATCTGTTTTGGGGCACTCTGGTTTTTTCCAGATTCTGGCTTAGTTTTTGAGAAGTGTCCATATTGTTTGCCATAGACGTGGAACCAGATAACATTTCCACCATCAGTGAATAATGGTTCTTTTTTACCCACACGTGATGAGACTTTACATCCTATTTCAAGTCCATTTTCACTTGTTTCTTATGTAACAAAGATAGGCGTATGGAACATGTTCATATTCTTGTGTATATGGCAAAGTGAAATATTGACAGTACTTCATGGCATAGAGTTGAGAGAATATTCTACTCAGCTCCCCATGCTCCAAGCAAAGAAACCTGTTGATACCTTTGCAATGAAAACAAGTACTTTGTTGTGTCAATAGTGAGATCATAAACTCACTCTTTCCTTTTGGCTTCCTGATACCAGTAAGGGAGTAGTGAAGCACCGACTCAGTAATCTGTAGTTGTAAGTTTGGGAAAAGGAATTTAGGTAGAATTCCAGTAGTCTGAGAACATCAGGGCCAGGAATATGAATGCAGTGTATCATGAAATCTGCTTCCTGCTGCTAGATTTTTTTTGCGATTGTCCCTTGAGGGGACATCCCGTCATCAATAGTGTTTGCAAAAAATGGTATGGAAGTCAGTGTGATATAGACTAGCCCCCATTTGATGTTGGATGGATGGGGAAGATCAAGTTACCACCTAGCTTCTCTGGTAGCAGAGATGAATATAAATTGAATGCTTAGTGCAGTCTAAACTTGCCGTGCTTTTTTGTACCCATTATGTTGAGTGAACTTGGAAGGTTGGCTTGATACTTTCCCCACACAGGTACTACACTGATAGGTAAATTGGATCATCATAAGCTCAATGTTGATTTGTAAAACTCCAGGGGCTGGTGACTATGTTTTTCCATTTCTTGTTTATTTGTGATGGCAGTGGGAGTGAGCAGTATTACAGGTATGGAAGACATTTTGTTTCTGTTGCAGTAAGGTTTGGTTGGACAGTCTGAGGCATTAAGATATGCACGCGAAAGTAATACTTTATAGGGCATCACAAAACTGTCTCTGGTGTTGTGCTGTGCCGGAGAGCAGCCTGTTCAGCCGCCTTTTATTAACTAGCTTGATGTTCTAACCAATGATAGTCAGCCACATAGGCAGAATATGCAAATTAACTTAGTCAATGGAAACAGTATCAAAGTCAGTTATATAACCAGACGCATAGTCAAAGTAACAGTAACAGAAAAATAATTTTAACATTCAAGCCTAGTAGGTCAGAGATTGCGAGATATTGTGCATCAATATTTCCCCTTTTTTTGTTTAAAATGACCAGTAACAAACAATACAAACATTCTCACAAATCTTTCCAGCAATAGCTCAATGCTGTTTTAAGAAAATCTAACCTTATTCTACAGAAATTCTTTTTCATTTTATGATACAGAGTTTACATGTACAGAGTTTACACATATTAAGTAATATTCCAGTTCCAGTTCTGGTTCAGAGACATTTGTCAACGAAGATCAATTAGTCCCTAAATAAAAACAACATTTTCATGCCATTTCTGGATGAACTTCACAGTCCAGGTTTTTCCACAATCAGTAACTGCCGAAGCACTCCCATTATCAGATTCTTCTCTCATGGACAAAGAAGAATCATTGGCATCCATGAGTAAAAATAGAAACTTCCTCCTCAAACTTCATAGATGTTCCAATAAAACATGCATGGACTATTATCCAGTCTTATATAATAAACCTGTTATCTCTTAAAAATTAAGTTTTGAACTAAACCAGTAGCTTTTGAATCTGTTTTTATATACAATTATTTCAATTCTCTTTTAACAACTCAATACAATACAGATACAAAAATTATAATATAATATTTAGAGATAAAAATGTACTAGCATAACAAAACCTTGTACCATTTTTACCAAGCATGAGGAAAACATCTTTTTAATTAATTTTGATAGTTCTTATAACTTAGTTCAAATCATAAACCTGTTACACCAATTTTTAACAATTTTCACCTTGGCTTCATGCTCTAATTTTGCAATTTTTCATAAGCTCCAAAAAACACCCAAACTTTTAAAATTTTTTGGAGCACATATTACTAACCTTTTTGATGGGGCTGTTTGCCCAGTTACAAGGATTTCCACTTCTGATTTCAATCTGACTTCAACATTTAAAGCACTCAATATAGACAGACATACAGAAACACAACAAAAATCACATGCACATATGCATTCATACATACCTGATTGATCGATATGACTCTCCAAGAACCAGGGAAGAAAAACTGATGGACAGAGAAAAGAATGGCAGTTCCCAGGGTAAAAAATCCCTGTAAGCCGATTGTGATTATCCCCCATTTCTCAGTCTAATTAGCCTGTCTCCTCCTTGTTAAAATTGGGCCAAAAGAAAAGCGCTTCTGTTTTCACGAAGCTGGCAAAAATTTATGAAAAAGAAATCCATACTGCAGTTTTTTCATTTGCTATCCCTTATTCACTGAGAAGCTTCAGTCCTTTTGTAGGACACCAAAAATGGTTTCTTTTTGCTGAAATAAAAGCAAAAATTTGTTCCCACCTTTCCACTGGGCCTGGCATCCAACTCCCAGAGACTGGGTCCCTGTAAAGGACTTTAAGTCTCTGACTAATTTTGACTAAATCATTTTTTTTATTCTATTAGAACTATTTTTTTCTGAGCTATCCTGAATTTCCCATTGTTTTTCCACTGATATCATTTCATCAGAGCAATTAAAAAAATTCAAGGTGAACAGTGCTCTGGATAGTTGCTGTCTAGGAGAATCCGTATATATTCCCCTTTTTGTCTAAGTAATACATCTTTAAGCGAACTATTTGTTCGTTCAATAATGACTTGTCCTGTACTGTTATAAGGGATTCCCATAATATGATTGATACCATAAGCAGCGAAAACATCACGCATTTTTGCAGAGGTATAAGCAAGAGCATTATCAGTTTTCATTGTCTTAGGAACACCCATAACAGCAAATGCTTTTAACAAATGAGTAATCACAGCTCCTGCTTTTTCCGAAGATAACGCAGAAGCCCATCGAAAATGTGAATAGGTATCAATTGATTGATGAACATATTTTTGTTTACCAAAAGCTGGGACAATAGTTACACCCATTTGCCAAATTTCATGTCTTTATAGTTCGAGGGTTAGCTCCAAAGGCATATGAGACATATTGATTGCTCGACAAGTACGACATTGCCTAATAATGTCTTTAGCTTGCCTCCAAGTAAGGGCATATTTGGTTTTCAACGCACGAGCATTTTGATGATGTAAGGCATGAGATTTTTCTGCACTTACTACTAAAGCAACCAACTTATCAGCTCGATCATTGCCTTAAACTAACAGACCAGGGAGACCCGTATGAGCTCGCATATGAACAATGTATAAAGAATGCTTACAGTCTCTGAAAATTTGCTGCAAATTTTTAAATAAAGAAATAAGCTCAGAGTAACTCAAGGCAAAACAATTGTAAATATATGATTGACAGTCCAAGCTACATACTGAGAGTCCATTACAATATTTATTGGTTCAGAGAAGAGAGACCCCGCCCCACATGGAGAAGCTCTCCCCTCGTCCCCTGCCCAAGATTGGGAAGGCCCCAGACCCGCCTGGCAGTTCTAAGCCATCTCGGGCACCGTGCCTGACCGCCCCCCCCCCCCCCCCCCCCGACTCTTGCAGGTAATTGGCATTTCCCCTTGGAGACCCAGCCCCACGTGGAGAAGCTCTCCCCTCGTCCCCTGCCCATGGTTGGGGGCCCGCTAGGAAGCCCCCAGCCCCGCCTGGCAGCTCTCAGCCATCTCTCTCACAGTGCCTGACCCCCCCCACCCCGTCCTGCTGGTAATTGGAATTTCCCCTTGGAGACCCCACCCCACCCCACGTGGAGAAGTTCTCCCCTCGTCCCCTGCCGATAGTTGGGGGCCCGCTCGGAAGCCCCCAGCGCCGCCTGGCAGCTCTCAGCCATCTCGTGTACCGAGCTTGACCCCCACCCCTTCTCCAGGTTAGGGGCGTGTCCTCTCGTCAGGGGGCGTGGTCTCAAAAGTGGCCGTGGCCTATTTCTTGTGCGGTGTCTCCTTATGCGGCTGCAGTTGTTTCTCCCATTGCATGCATGGTGCCTGTGTCACAATCAGTATAACCTATTTCTCTTAAGATATCTGGTCATCTTAGTCACTATATGCTAATAGTTAATTAGCCTATCCCATCCCCATTTCAAAAACTCTATCAGTGAACACATCAAGCGCAAAAAAAAGTCCATTTTAAAGACATCATAGCCCCACATCTTCAATTGAGGCCCCTCATAAGCTAAGGTAGTGCGCCTGACAGTAAAGCCCATAACAACATAAAGAAACAGAAAATCCCCACCACCAGGAGAAATGGAAGAGAGGATCTCAGAAACCCCAACAGGGACTTCCCAGAAATACAATCTCCTCTCAGATAGAGAATTCAGAGATGAAATTGTAAAGATGGTTCAGGAACTCAAAGCAACTCTGGAACGAATATCCAATAAATTAAGGGAGCATATGGATGCAGCATTGGAATGGTCCACTAAGATAATCCAGGAAGAAATGAGAGCAGAAATCTCAAAGCTACGAACAGAAGTCACACAATTAAAAGAATAGGTAGATGAAATTAAAAACTCAGTAGGAGCCCTCAATAATAGAATGGCTACAGCTGAAGACAGAATCAGTGAGTTTGAAGATGACTTGCACAAAGCATATAGGCTACAACAAATAATGGCAAAAGATCTCAAAATGGCTCTAGAGCGAATTAGAGCCCTGGGGGATAACCACAAGAGAAGCAACATGAGAATCATTGCAGTGTCAGAACCACAGGGAACCAATCCCAATGAAAAAACACAGTCAAAGACATCATTGCTAAGAAATTCCCAGAGCTAGAGAACGCAGGCATCCAGATCCAGGGATTCCAAAGGGTGCCAGCTAAAAGGGACCCAAATAAAAAATCCCCAAGGCATATCATAGTCAGAATGATGGATGCTGTGGATAGAGACACAATACTGTAAGCAGCAAGATCAGAGTAAATTTGTAAAAGAGAAATAATAGCAAACAATTCATTCTTCTGTACTGATTTATATGGAGTTTGTAAAACCTTATCATTTTTGCATATCAGTATAAGCAGCCTTTCCTTCTTCACTAGCATCTGTGAAGAATGTAACAGCAGACTCAATAGGTTCAGCTTTTATAATATTAAGCCAAATCAAATTAATTAGTAAATTTAAGAAATTGAAATATCTCTTGCTTTGGAAAGTTGTTATGAATTTTGCCCAGATAATTAGTGCTAGCAATTTGCCAATCTTCATCCATTTCCCGTAGCGCTTGAATTTGTTCACTAGTCAATGGTACAATAATTTCTGTAGCATCGCTCCCTATTAATTGTCTGGTTCTTCTTCTTCCTTTGAAAATTATTTGAGATATTTTATTTACATAAGTAACCAATGTTTTACTAGAATTGTTACGTAAAAAACTCCATTCCACAATATTAATTCCTTGTACCAAAATCCCAGTAGGAGAATGTGAAGTACGCAACACTATCAGATTTAAACTTTCTGAAGAGTCAATTATATCCAGCTGAGCTGTATTAACGATCTCCTCAATTATTTCTAATTCTTATTCAGCTGTTGGGCTAAGTTGCGTTGGGCTATTTAAAGAGGGATCACCTTCCAATGTTTGAAACAAATTTTGTAGGGCATAGGTTGGAATACCCCAGGAAGGCTGTAGACAATTTATATTTCCTAATAGTTTTTGAAAGTTATTTAAATTTTTTAATTTATCTCTCTGAATTTGAACCTCTTGTGTTGTAATTTTACTCTCCCATATTATTTGTCCCAAAAATTCCCAAGGAACCTGACATTGAATTTTGTCATGTGCTATTTTTAAACACCATGACTCTAGCTCATAAGTTATAGCTTCATAAATTTTCTGCAAATTTATTTGAGATGGAGCAGTATCATCCATATAGTGAGTAATTTTGACTTCAGGGTACTGTGCCCTAATTCTATCCAATGGTTGATTAACAAAATATTGACACATCGTGGGACTATTCATCATCCCTTGAGGCAAAACAGTCCAATGATATATTTTATCAGGAGTTTCACTATTTAAGGAAGTCACAGTAAAGGCAAATTTTTCTCTATCCTCTTCTCTCAAAGGGATGGTATAGAAACAATCCTTTAGATAAATTATAATAATATTCCATTGTTTTGGAATAATGGCCAAATTAGGTAGGCCCATTTGCAAAGGGCCCATTGGTTCCATGCAGTCATTAACTTTTCTTAGATCACTTAACATTCGCCATTTACCAGTCTTTTTCTTGATAACAAATACTGATGAATTCTAGGGACTACAGCTGAAAACAATATGTCCCAATTCAAACTGTTCTGTAACTAATTCATTTAAAGCCTTAAGTTTTCCTTTTGTTAAGGGGCACTGCTCAATTCAAACAGGCTGAGCCTTTTTCCAGACTTTTGGGAGAGCTGTTCTTCAAGCAGCGACCCAAATTAAAAGGGTGATTACTGAGACACCTCTTTTTCTTTAATATATTTCACACCAAGTTTTTGCAACAAATGTCGTCCGCATAGGATGATAGCTATTGGAGCAATATATGGCTGAATGACTGCCGTGTCTCCATCAGGATCACTACAATGAAGAGGTTGCACACTCTGTTGAACACCAGTGACCACTCCCATACCAGAAAAAGTAACGTCCACACAACACTTTTGCCAAACCATAGGCCAATGATCAGAGGCAACAACAGTAACATCAGCACCTGAATCTAACATACCCTCAAGTTTTGTTCCATCCTCAAAGGTCATAATCAAAGTAGGCTTATCATCAGTAATCTTTTTTGCCCCAAATATTTCTGTTTTAGTGCTTCCAAAAATCACCTTTTCTTTCATGCCTGTATTTTTTCCTAGCAGGCACGGAAGCAAAAGCAGTTGAGCAATACATTCCCCTTTAAATATTTGATATCCGCTTGAACAGAGACTATAATTGAGATTTCAGTCACAAAATCACTGTCAATGAGTCCCACTTTTACGTTAAAACCTTGCAAAGTCATCCTGCTTCTCCCAAGGATCAATCCTGCTGTTCCCTTTGGAAAGGGGCCACAAACATTAGTTGTGATTTTATAAATTTTATTAGGAGTCAGAAACAAATCCTGTAAAACTGAAATATCAGCGGTTACACTTCCTTCCGTTGTTCTCATAAGGTCAATATAAGACAGTTTTTTTGCCAATGCTCTTGGGTTTATTGATTATTATCATGGTAGGGGATAAAAAACTCTTGAATTTAATTTGAGATTTTATTGACAATTTCCCGTATTTTTGAAGGGGCCCCAGGTCGAGCCCTGACTCCCATTTCCCGATGGCTCATTAGCTTTTCTAAACGTTTCTCTTTTGTAATGGCATTTATTAGCCCAATGCTTCCCCTTCCCACATCATCTGCAGACGCCTGATTCTTTCCTCATCCCAGACTTAATACTAGTACAATCTCGTCTGGATGTCCCAAAGCTCCACAGCCGTAACATTTTACCTGGTTTACTCTTTTAAAAGCAGCGGTTATTATTTGCGCCTGATGCGTTGGTGTTCCCACTTTTCTACATACTTAAAAAAATCATCCAGAGAGTTTTTTTCCATTAGCTTAGCAGTTTGAATTTCCTTTTGGCAATCTGTTGTAGCAGTTTCCACCGCTAAAGTTAGCATAAGCATTTCACGAAGGCCTTCATCAGGTATAGCCTTTTCAAGAGAGTCTTGGAGTCTGGCAATAAAATCTGTGTAAAGTTCATTTGCTTCCTGAAAGATTTTTGTGAATTAAATAGTACGTTTTGCAGAGGTTTCAGATAACGACACGCCCTTAGACAGGCCTTACTAACAGCTTCTAAAATGGACTTGTTCTTCCACTAAAGCCCACTTGCCAGTGCCTAAAATCTGGTTCACAGTGATATCAACATGTTTTGGTGTTTTAATTCTAGCAAATTTCTCAGCCTCTTCTCTCCACCAAGATTTAAATTGTACATATTAATAATTTTCTAACACTGCCTTTGCAAGATTTTGCCAATCAAGCGGAATTACAGTATTAGCTTCTGCAAAATTTTCAAGAAGGGCTAGCACATAGTTAGAAGTAACACCATAGGTGGTCACAGTTTGCTTAAGGGAGGAAAGAAACTTAAAAGGAACACGCTTATATCCCCCTGCCTGTCTTTTTCTTTGCACATCAGGATTGCAAATGACTGGAAAAGCCATAAATTGAGCAGGCTGTTGACTCAATTTTGTCTTATATAAAGGAGCTTCAGATTTTTGCATCAGAGAATGCAACTAAGGAGTAAACTTAAAAGGGCAACACAGAGATTCCTCTTCCCTATTCTTATATAAGCCAGGGGAAGGAACTGCCAAAGGGTCAGGATCAGTGATACCCTGTACAGCAGGCATTATCCTTCTTTCAGAAGGGTGGTGCATCTCAAGGTACTTCATTTGACAAATTACTTTATATAATTTTTATTAACTTTTCTCAGTTCTTTGGCGCTTACAACCTCTTTTGAAACCGAATTCTCTCTGTCTTGAAGCTGTCAGATTCAAACCGAGCAGGTGAATCATCAATTTGATATGAATCACCAGATAATATAGGTGCTGTTGGCATAGCACAAAATTTAGGCGCGGATGTGGGGAGAAAGGGACTCTTCTTCACTGCTGGTGGGAATGCCAACTTGTTCAGCCCTTTTGGAAAACAGTATGGACAATTCTCAAAAACTTAGAAATTGAGCTCCCATCTGACTCAGCAATACCACTCCTGGGAATATACCCCAGAGAGGCAAAAAGGTATAGTAGAAATGACATTTGCATTTCTATGTTCATTGCAGCACTGTTTACAATAGCCAGAATTTGGAAAAAACCGGAGTGTCCAAAAACAGATGACTGATTAAAGAAACTCTGGTACATCTACACAATGGAATACAATGCAGCTGTTAGAAAATGAAGTCATAAAATTCGCATGTAAGTGGATCAATATGGAAAGTATCATGTTTAGTGAAATGAGTCAGAAAGAAAGACAGACATAAAAAGATTGCACTCGTATGTGAAATATAAAGTAGCAGAGAGGTATGAGCTAGCAATTATGCAACTTCTGGCAGAAATTCCTCTGGACTTAGTTACTAAAATACTATAATACAGAAATCCAAAACCTTGCAGCCACTATTGTGGCCACACGACCTCATATCTCTTCATTCTCAGCAACGGAAAACAAATTATTAAATGCTTCCTCTTCAGCAGTTCCGACTGTGGGGGGGGGAACTCCAAACAATAATAGTGAGTGTTTTGTTTGAATGTAATCAAAGTAAAGAGAAAGTAAAGTGAAATTTATCAGCTACACAGGGGGGTGGGTAAGGGGGCTGGGGGAGAGGGGGTGTGGGGGGGAGGTTTACTATGGTTCTTGGTGGTGGAATATGTGCAATGGTGAAGGGATGAGTGTTTGAGCATTGTATAACTGAGACTTAAGCCTGAAAGCTTTGTAACTTTCCACATGGTGATTCCATTTAAAAAATAAATAAATAATTAAAAAAGATTCTTCCTCACTCTTCTCCTCTAACACAGGATTTTCTCTGTAAGTTGCTTTGAAAACTTGTGCATGACGCAAATTTTCCCCTACTTTTTTCCATAGTTTTAAATCAAATTGCTCTCTATTTTTTTGCTTAGACCAATGACAATACCTTTTTACCCTCTCAAGGAGGCATAGCTTTATCTGTTCCTTTAATGGCAGACCATCTGCTTTTGTTAGAGAGTTCAGAGTGTCAATATAGTTATCCTGCTGTGATGTTACAGAATTACCGATTACTCTTATTCCTTTTCTTCCTTTATTTATTCTTTATTTCTTTCTACTTTTCTTCTTTTCCCTTTCTTTCTTTCTTTCTTTCTTTCTTTCTTTCTTTCTTTCTTTCTTTCTTTCTTTCTTTCTTTCTTTCTTTCTTTCTTTCTTTCTTTCTTTCTTTCTTTCTTTCTTTCTTTCTTTCTTCCTTTTCTTTCTTCCTGTCTATCTTTATTCCATTTCTTTCTCTTTTTCATCTTTTTCCTCTCTTTCTTTATATCTATATTTCTTTATTTCTTTCTCCCTTTAGTTCTCTTTTTCTTCTTTCTTTCTTTCTATATTTCTTCTATTCCCTTCTGTCTATATATTTTTTTAACTTTTTATTGAATCACCATGTGGAAAGTTACAAAGTTCTCAGGTTTATGTCTCAGTTATACAATATTCAAACACCCATCCCTTCACCAGTGCCCATATTCCACCACCAAAACCCCCAGTATACCCCGTCCCACCCCCACCCCCGAATGTATAACTGATGAATTTTACTTCATTTTCTTTTTACCTTGATTATGTTCCATATTTCAACACAAAACTCATTATTGTTGTTGGAGTTTCCACCTAAGAAAGACAGCCCTACTACCAAGGAAGCATTTGATAATTAGTTTTCCATTGCTGAGAATGAAGAGAAATGTAGCCCCACTGCTCCAAGTACATAACTCTTTTTTTTCCTTTTTCCTTTTCCTTTTCTTTTCCCCCTCATCCCCCTTCCCGCGCGTCACAGTATGGTGTACGCCACGCCACGTTTCTCCCTGAAAATGGGAAACAACCTGGAAAGAGGAATATTTCCTCTTCTCGGCCTGAGTGGGGCTTTTGCTTAGTTCACAATCCAGAGAAGTGTCTGCTACATTAATAACCTTCAATATATCAAAAAAACTCACTGTTATTATTTGGAGTTTTCCCCCAAGTCAGACCTGTTCAAAAGGAACCGTTTCACATTGCTGACAATTATAGATGTTACGTCACACCGTCCACGCGGTTTTGGATTTCTGTATAAAGTCCAGGGAAAATTCTGCCAGAAATTGCATAGCCCAGCTCACAGTCCCAGTGCATTGCTATAAGATGTCTCTGGAATCAAAGTCTTTAGGCGCAGAGGGTCCGTTTCACTCTCAGCAGCTCAGAATTTATCTGGGCCGAGGGCGTGCCTGTTACACCCACTTCCCATGATTCCCTAGGAGCCCCAAGTGTAAAAATCGAATGCCTCTGGGTTAGGAGTCTTGGAAGATGGCTCCTGCCACGTGGATGCTGCCGCTGCCACCGTTTTCCATGTAGGAAGACAGGGAGGGGGGGAAAGATCCACCCCCGGGCAGCACAGAGTTGCAGCCCACTTCGAAGTCCCAGTGCATTGCTATTAGAAGCTGCGCTGGATGCCCGAATGTGTTTAGGTCTCTGGAATCAGTCTTTAGGCGCAGAGGGTCCCTATCTATATTTCTTTATTTCCTTTCTTTCTCTCTTTCTTCTTCCTTTCTTTCTATCTACATTTCTTTATTCCCTTTCTCTTTTTTCTTCTTCCTTCCTTTCATTCTTTCTATCTACATCTCTTTTATTTCCTCTTTTTCTCTTTTTCTTCTTCTTTTCTTTCTTCCTTTCTTTCTATTTATATTTCATTATTCCCTTTCTTTCTCTTTTTCTTCTTCTTTCTTCCTTTCTTTCTATCTATATTTCTTTATTTCTTTCTCTCTTTCTTTCTATCTTTCTCTCTCTTCTTCCTTTCTTTCTATCTATATTTCATTATTCCCTTTCTTTCTCTTTTCTTTCTATCTATATTTCTTTATTTCCGTTCTTTCTCTTTTTCTTCTTCCTTTCTTCCTTTCTATCTATATTTCTTTACTTATTTCTCTCTTTCTTTCTCTTTCTTCTATTTCTATCTTTCTCCCTTACTTTCTCTTTTTCTTCTTCCTTTCTTCTTTTGTATCTCTATTTCTTTATTCCCTTTCTTTTTCTTCTTCCTTTCTTTCTATCTCTATTTCTTTATTCCCTTTATTTCCCTTTTTCTTCTTTCTTTCTTTCTACCTATATTTCTTTATTCCCTTTCTTTCTCTTTTTCTTCTTTTCTATCTACATTTCTTTATTCCCTTTCTCTTTTTTCTTCTTTCTATCTATATTTCTTTATTTCCATTCTTTCTCTTTTCCTTCCTCCTTCCTTCCTTCCTTCCTTCCTTCCTTCCTTCCTTCCTTCCTTCCTTTCTTTTTCTTTCTTTCTTTCTTTCTTTCTTTCTTTCTTTCTTTCTTTCTTTCTTTCTTTCTTTCTTTCTTTCTTTCTTTCTTTCTTTCTTTCTTTCTTTCTTTCTTTCTTTCTTTCTTTCTGTCTCTTTTTCTTTCTTTCTTCTCTTTCTTTCTATCTATATATCTCTCCCTTTCTTTATTTCTTCTGTACGGCTGTTTATTTTCGAGCCTCGTGCAGGGCGCCATATGTTGCAGTAAGGCTTGGTTAGGCAGTCTGAGGCATTAAGATATGCACACGAAAGAAATACTTTATGGGGGATCACAAAACTGTCTCTGGTGTTGTGCTGTGCCAGAGAGCAACCTGTCCAACCGCCTTTTATTAAATAGCTTGATGTTCTAACCAATGATGTTCAACCAGATAGGCAGAATATGCAAATTACCTTAGTCAACGGAAACAGTATCAAAGTCAGTTACATAACTGGAGGCATAGTCAGTTAAAGTAACAGAAACACAATTTTAACATCCAAACGGAGCTAAGCCTGAGATTGTGAGATGTTGTACACCAATATTTTGTTTCATAGACCAATAGAGAAACTAATTTTTGTTAGAGTTGTGAATCTGTGAATGTTGCTGGTTTGATATTGGAAGCTTCTTTCATGCCATATCTGACAGTATTGGGACAAAACCTGAAAACTGAGTAAATTATCATTGCATTCTTGCTGAGTCCTGAGGGTATTAACTGTCCATCTTTCCTTTCCATCCTTGAAAAATTCTTTTGCTTGCCTGCTACATCATATCTAGTGTATTATGGTATAGAGAGAGCACTTGGCAGTTTGTGTGACACGATTAGCTGGTCAACAACGGAAACTTCGTAGGATATTGGTTTAAAAATTAATATTTTATGTGTCCATAAGACATATCAGTTTTTCCTAATTTCTTAGCCATTCACTATATCAGAGAGCAGTTCCTTGATGAGAAATACAACAAGCTTTCCTTTCGATTCTGTTTCTACTCCAGGAATTTTCAGATGCTTGAACTGTAATAATGCATGATGGGTACTTTCTGAAATGGAGCCCAATTGTCTCATTTTCTATGTTTTCATGTATCATGATAATTTAGAAGAACACATTTATTTGTAAAACATGCTTTTTAATTTATTTTTATTTATTTATTTTTAATTAATGAATCACCATGGGGGTACAGATACAGATTTACATATTCTCATGCTTGTATTTCAGTCATACACAGCTTGAGTATCCATCCCTCCACCAGTGCCTGTTCTCCCCTGATGGCCCTATCATCCCTCCCACCCCTCCCACCCCATTCCTCCCCCCCCCAACCCTTCCTCTGTGGCAGGGCATTTTCTTTGATTCTTTCTCTCCTTTTAGGTACTGTGGTTAGAAATGGAAGTATTGGGTGGCCATTGTTTTCGGTCTATAGTCTGCTTTAAGCACGCGTCTCCCATCTCGAGTGGGTCCTCCCAGCACATTTTACTTGGTGTTTCTTTTAAACATGCTTTTTTTAAATAATCACAGAATGATAGTTATGAACAACATGCTTTGACTGAGTTTTCTCTACAAGTCGGAGTGAAAAGTCTAGTCTAGTTAGCTGATAGAACCCTAAATGTTCATATTCCCTCAGCAGGCTGCTATGCATCTTATTCAATTTAGATATTGGTATCCTCTTTTTATCTAATGGTTGAGATCAAATATCTTAAAAAACTTCTTAATGTGAGTTATAGAACTTTGTTTCATTAGTTTTCTCTGTTCCATTGTTTGGTGTTTATGAAATTCCTGAGCAAATGGGAAAAATGAAAAGAATGAATCATGAAGAAATCCCCTCGAAAACTGATTAATCGACCAAGTGTACCTTCTTTGCCTTCTTTGTGTTCTACATGAAATCATAATCATATAAACAAAGTATATTGTGCTCTTAGTTAAGTGAGTTGTTTGTTTACTGCTTGTGGAATCTGCCAAGAGGTGGTCAGGGACCATGTGACCCAGTATTCAATCACATCAACCAATGCAAGGCACACACTTTAAACTATGTGGTATTAATACTTACCTTGTTAACTGATATTTTGACAAGATTTCAAGGCTATCAATGGAGGAAAACAAATATTTTCAGAAAATATACTCATAGATACTTTAAATGTTTAAGGAACTATGAATACCATTATACAAAAATAATGAGTTTAAGAACTAAATATATGTAATTCATTGAATAAAATCCTGGGGTGAATATTCAGATCGTGAATTTTGCAGAAGACTTTTAAATTCAACAAAAACTTGAGCAAGAATGTTGGATTACAGTTCCAAGTATTTTAGGATTAACATAGGGTTGTCCTTTCTCTTCCTGCAGGGAGCTTAGGGTAATTGAATGATACCCACCACAGTGCTCCAAAGGCATACCCAGTTCCATCAGAGCACTCCCAATCCTCCGTGCTTATCTTTAACTTCTGTTTTGTGCTCTTTCTCTGTTAGTCATAAATATCTCCTAATCAGACTGTAACTTGCAAAGTCAAACCTTCTGATAGCTCTGAATTTTTGTATATGTAAGTGAAATACTGCTTTGTCTTTTCTTTATGTCCTTTGCATATTGTTATTTAGAGCAATGACCTCTTTTGTTATTGACACAGGAAGACAGTCAATGTTATGCTATTGCAACATGGGAGTTAATTGACTCCAAATAATATTTACTTCTGGATATCTTTCATATTTAATTAATTTAAGTCTCAGTTGACCTCAGATTGTCCTTAGTTCCTAACACTCCCAAAGGTGTGTCCCACTTAGGGATATGGATGGACCCACGGCTAAGTGTAAGCTATGCTGGCTTCGAAAAGGAACCACTTAAGTGCCATGAGAAGTATGATAAGTTAAGAGCACGGTCATGGAACAAATTATAACATGACCCAAAAAGAAATAACTGAATAAGGACTCTGTTGGGGTTAGAAAAAACTAACCTGGCCTGAGGACTGTAGTCTGGGATATATAAAGAGACGTCCCCAGTAAAAGTCACCCTCTAAGCTTAATCTAGGGTATATATAAAAGCCTATATCTCTTAATGTGTTTATACAAAATGATTAGAAATATTATTAAGAAGTAAATTTAATATGGTTGCTTACCTGGATTACCAGCAAAGGAAGGAGAAAGCAATATGCCCTTAGATGGAATTCTGCGCTTGGATGGATGTCCTAGTAGGAATCTAGAGTGCTGGAACCCCTGGATGATATTCTGTAGTTGGGTGGATCTCCTAGAAGGATTTCCTCTGATGGACAGACTTTACATATGTTCATTGTTTATGTGATGTTCAACCACACTTATGAGTAATTTCTGCTACCCTCTCCAAAACCCTTCATGATTTTTCAATAATAACATTGAGAGGTTTGAATAAACCACCACTGATTACCAACCATTGATTACCAGCCTGTGGCCCCATTTCTTCATTCATTACCTGGAGGGATTGTCATTGATCCCACTAGCAAGTCCTGGTCACTGCAGGACAGAGCCCAAACAGCGATGCTTCAGTATAACAACACAAGAACACGTGGATTCTTAGGATTTTATCAAGTGGGAAAACATCTGCCCTTCATTAGCATCTAAAAGAAAAGATCAGGGTCCAGTTGGTAAGTCATTTGTGTCAGGGGTGCATACCTGGGATCTCCTAGCCTATTTGAATCCCAGAACAAGTATTCAGGTCTCACTGGTATGGGAATATACCCTAGCCCAAGTAAATAATGCCTGGGGGACTTCCCCAATAAGGTGAAAATGAAACCCACAAATAAAGGGAAATATTAGTAGAATATGTATCTCATATGAGGCTTATAACCATAATTATGAATGACATGACTCAGTAGTAAATAGACAAATACACATACACATGCATACATATGGGGAGGTAATCTGAATAGGTCTTTTTCCTTTTCAAATGAAAATTATAAAATTGAGCAATAGGCACACAAGAAGATGATAAATATCATTTAAATCTTCTGGAAACTCATAATCACAGTGAGATACCACTTAAACCCCTGAAGATGGCTCCAAATATAGTTTCATATCAAATACTAGCGATTTTATGGAGAAAACAGAACACTTATTCTTTCATTCTTTCCAAATAATTTCACTTGAATCATATAACACCACCAAATGAGAACATATGTCCATACAAATAAATTATAAGCGACAGAATTATGAGAGCAGAGCATTATTCATAAGAGCCAAAATGGAAACAGACATAATTTCCATACTCTGACCTGCATAAACTAAAGAATACATACACATACTACAGTGTGTAAAACACAATAAAAAGAAAGGGCGCGCAGGCGAGCGAGGCAGGCGAAGGAAGGAAGAAGGCCAAACTGGTTGCTCGATCGGTTTATTTCATGTCCATCTCCATTCTCCTCTGATTCTCCTCCTGCTTCTTTCTCCCCCATCCTACTTCATTCTCTCTCTCTCTCTGCCTCTCTCCCGGCTCTCGGTCTCTCTCTCGATCAGTGGATCTGGCCCCCGTGGATCTGGCCCCCGTGGATCTGGCGCCATGGATCTGGCCCCCAACCCACTCTTCCAGCCTAGTTAAATCTCCACCGCATGAGGGGGTTGGGGCATACACATAGGTGTGGTCAGCAATAGGGTAAGGTTCTTTTCCCTCAGGGGATGCTTCTCCTAGGACTTAATTCTCTTTCAGCAGGAGTATCCACCCAAGGGCAGAATCCCATGAATGTGTTTCTCTTCTCCTCAGCCAGCAAACATATAAGAATTCATAATATTAATCATTTTGTATGGACACAATAAGAGATGCATTAAAGCTTATAGAATTGCTCTCCTGGGGCCATCTCAATCTCAGACTACAGTGCTCAGGCCAGATCAGTCTTTCCTATCCCTGGCAGGGTCCCAGTCTCATAATTACTATTGGATCATGACAGCATTTGTCTATGATCAAGCTCTTAACTTATAGTTAAGAATTAGGCACTTTGGCCAGGCCCATCTCGATGCCAGGGTAGCACATAACTCACCGCTTGCCCTGGATCCTTCCCGTCCCCCGTCGGGGACCCTACTTTGGGGTGCTAGGAACTGAGGGCAACTGAGGCTTAAGTGGAGAAAGCAGATGCCCAGAAGGGAATAATATTCGAGGCCAATTAAGTCTTAAGTTATAAAAACATAATATTGTCTTCTTGTGTCTATACAAAAAAGACATAGCTTTAAAGTAAATTATTCAAAAGGCATAAAGAGGAGAGAAAGGCAATGTTATAATATTCAGTGTCCTAGAAAGTTCTGACCTTACCAATAAACAGAGTTTGATTAAGGGAAGAGCAGATAAACTGGTAGAAATGGTTACAGATAAACAAAGGAATGGGATTGACTCGGGAGCACTTTGATGGGTGTGACTGATAAACCTAAGCTCCTAGTGGCAAGGGGGAAAGGACAAACCAATGATATCCAACACTACAGAATATTACTCATATAAAAAGGGGTAGCTTGCCAGGCTCTCCAAGCGGGGCAGAGGAATCGAACTTGGGTCGGCCGTGTGAAAGGCGAAAGCCCAACCGCTGTGCTATTACAGAGCCTGGCAAGCTACCCATGTGTATTGGATATGCCAAAAACAGTAACAATAAGTTTCCCAATGATAGATGTTACTGGTGCCCGCTCGAACAAATCGATGAGCAACAGTGATACAGTGATAAAAAGGGGTGTGATTTACTGACATATCTGACAACATGGAAGACCATTTAAAATGTTATGTCAGTTGCCAAAACCTACATAGTTTATGATTTCATGTATACATAATGACAAAATATAGAAATATAAAGACCAAATAGATTCCTAGTTGCTATAGGCTATAGCTAAGAAATATATGAATAAGGCCTCAGGGATTATTTTTGGTCTTATAATATTGTAAAATTCAGCAAAGAAAAATTAAACGCAGTTTATACATCAATTTTACAATCCTGAAACAACCATCCCTTCACCAGTGCCCATATTCCACCACCAAAAAAAACCAGTATACCTCCCTCCCTCTCCCCATCCCCCCTCCCCGCCTGGGTAACTGATAAATTTCACTTTACTTTCTCTTTAGCACAGCGGTTGGGCTTTCGCCTTTCTGTAGGCCAACCCGAGTTCTATTCCTCCGCCCCTCTCGGAGAGCCCTGCAAGCTACCGAGAGTATCGAGCCTGCACAGCAGAGCCTGGCAATCTACCCGTGCATATTTGGTATGCCAAAAACAGTAACAATAAGTCTCTCAATGAGAGACATTACTGGTGCCCGCTCAAACAAATCGATGAGCAATGGGATGATAGTGACAGTGACAGTGACTTTCTCTTTACTTTGGTTACATTCAACATTTCAACAAAAAAATCACTATTATTGTTAGGAGTTTCCCATTAGAGTCAGACCTGTGGTGAAGAGATATGAGGTTGCGAGATTTTGGATTTCTGTATTTTAGCAACTAAGTCCAGGGAAATTTCTTCCAGAAATTGGATCATTGCAAGCTTGTATCTCTCATTAGTGGTCCTCATAGTATGGTGGTCACCACACCCTTCCCCTCCAGCAATAAAAAGGCGAGAGACAGAGAGAGAGGAAGAGAGAGAGAGAGAGAGAGAGAGAGAGAGAGAGAGAGAGAGAGAGAGAGAGACCTTTCCCCTCCTGGGCAGGCATGGGGCTGCAGCTTAGTTTTCAGTCTGGAGACATTCTGCAAGAAGCTGCCGGTATCAAAAGTAGTTTAGCTGGCCTCTGGAATCATACACGTGCAGCTGTGGTGAGGCTGCACACGTGCGGACCGGGATCACATCTCAGCAGCGAGCAGGGCCAGTGCCGACCACCTTCCCGAGAGCACCCTCGAGTCCCTTTGCTGCTGCTTGTACCTCTCATCTGTGGTCCTCATAACATGGCGGTCGCCATGCCCTTCCCCCCCAGGCAAGGAAAAGGTGAGAGAGAAAAAAACCTTTCCCCTCCTGGGCAGGCATGGGGCCGTGATTTAGTTCACGGTGGAGACATTCTGCAAGGAGCTGCCAGTATCAAATGTAGTTTATCTGGCCTTTGAAATCATGCTCGTGCAGCTGCGGTGAGGCCGCACACGTACGGCCCCCAGGATCACATCTCAGCGGCCTCAATTATATATTATTCTAATTTTATTTTTGCACTTGGCAATGCTCAGGGTTTACACCATGGTGTGTTACAGAACACTCCTTAGAGGCTCTTGGTAAAATAAGTAGTGCCAGGCACTGAACGCATTTTATGTGAATTATCTGAACATTTTCTGAACCATGAGTGCAGTGTGTTGTTACAAAATGGAAACACTACGAAAAAATTATCAACTAAATATTAAATCATTTTAGGTTCTTTAGTGTCAGGTTTTGAAATGCATTTTGTATCATTACAAGGTATAAGCAATAAAATATATTTTGTTGCCAATTCCATGGATTTTAAGTTCAACAACAAAAAATAAGAATATCTTTACTGCTCTTGCACCCCATGGCCCATGGAGAAATAGTCCCTGCCAGCTGGGACTCTTGAAGACCCCTACCCCCACTTTGCCCCCGCTGCCAGTCATCTTCAGGGCCGTCCTAATTCACCCCTCCTGCCCAGGTAACCGGGAACGCCCTCTTGCACCCAGTGGCCCAGGGAGAAACAGGCCCCAAGTCAGCACCCTTCTGGCTTGAACTCTTGAAGACCTACGCCCCTGCTTCTCCAATAGGTGGTGGGGGGGTGTCCTTATGTGAGGGGGCGTGGTCTCAAAAAGGGGCATGGCCCCCCTCCGCAGCAGCCACAGTTCTTTATCCCCTTTCACTACATTGCTCACTTAAGTCACAATCTTTATAACCAATTCCTTTGAAGAACACCCTGGCTTTCTTAGTCACTATATGCTAATCGTCAACTACCCTAGCCCATCCTAATTTCATAAAAACTGTCAGTGAACACAAGAAGCTGCACAAAAAACTTTATAAGAGATCATAGCCTCAAGTCTTCAATAGGGCCCTACATAAACTAGGAAGAGCGCCTGAGAGTAAGGCCTACAACAACATGAAGAAACAGCAAAAATTCCCGTCAGCAGGAAAGAATGAAGAAAAACTCACAGAAGCCTTAACAGGGACTACCTACAAATACAACCTCCTCTCAGATAGAGAATTCAGAGAGGAAATTGTGAAGATGATTTACAATCTCAAAGCAACTATGGAACAGACA
This sequence comes from Sorex araneus, assembly GCF_027595985.1. NCBI lineage: Eukaryota > Metazoa > Chordata > Mammalia > Eulipotyphla > Soricidae > Sorex > Sorex araneus. The sequence continues at coordinate 121,581,571 of NC_073313.1, forward strand.
TCCAATAAATTAAGGGAGGATATGAACGCAGCATTGGAACAGACCACCAAGATAATATGGGAAGAAATGAGAGCAGAAATCTCAAAGCTATGAACAGAATTGACTCAATTAAAGGAATCGGTAGATGAAATAAAAACTCAGCAGGAGACCTCAACAATAGAAGGGCTAAAGCCGAAGACAGAATCAGTGAGCTTGAAGATGAGCTCAGAAAGCATATAGGCAACAACAAATTGCCATTTTGAGGTCTTTTGAGCAAAAGACCTCAAAATGGCTCTAGGACGAATCAGAGTCCTAGGTGATGACCTCAAGAGGAACAACATAAGAATCATTGGAGTACCAGGAGCACAAGGAACTAATCCCAATGAAAAAAACCAGTCAAAGATATCATTGCTAAGAAATTCCCAGAGCTAGAGAATGCAGGCATTCAGATCCAAGGAGTCCAAAGGGTACCAGCTAGAAGAGACCCCAGTAAAAAATCCCCAAGGCATATCATAGTCAGAATGATGGATGCCATGGATAGAGACACAATACTGCAAGCAGCAAGATCAAAGAAGGAAATCACATACAAAGGAGCACCCCTTAGATTTACAGCAGACCTATCAGAAGAAACCCTCCAAGCCCGAAGACAATGGTGGGATATAGTGAACTCAATGAAAGGAACGCCTCACCAAGAATACTTTATCCGGCTAAGCTCTCACTTAAACTTGAAGGAACCATACATTATTTCACGGATAAATAACAGCTCAGGAACTTCATAGACTCAAAACCAAACTTAGAAGAAGGAATAAAGGGGCTACTGTAAGACAAGGAAAAACTCTACAAGAACAACAAACCCTACAGAAAGATGGCACAATCCCATGTCAATAATCTCTCTCAATGTCAATGGCCTAAATGCACATATTAAAAGACACAGAGTGGCAAAATGGATTCGGAAGCACAACCCAACATTCTGCTGCCTACAAGAAACACATCTGAACAGTCAGAGCAAACACAGACTCAAAGTCAAAGGATGGAAAACAATCCTGCAAGCAAACAACTACCTCAAAAAAGCTGGGGTGGCCATACTAGTATCCGACAACATAGATTTCAGACTGAAAAAGGTTAGAGGGGACAGTGAAGATCATTTTCTATTCATCAAGGGATATGTACAACAGGAATAAATCACACTCTTAAACGTAGTCACACCTAATGATAGACCAGCTAAATACTTAAAACAACTCCTAGCAGAATTTAATGGGGACATCACTAGCACCACGATATAGTAGTTGGATACTTCAACACTGCATTATCACTTCTAGATAGATCAACAAGAACAAAGCTCAGCAATGAAACAATGGCTCTGAAGGAAGAAATGGAGGAGAAAGGGCTAATAGACCTATACAGGGCTTTACACCCCAAAAAGAAAGAATACACTTTTTGACCAGTTCACATGGAACATTCTCCAAAATAGACCACGTTCTGGGTCACAAATCATATCTCAATAGAATCGGGAAGATAGAAATTGTATCAACTATCTTTTCAGACCATGATGCGCTGAAGATAGAAGTTTATCACACACAGACGTAGAGAACCAAATCAAACACCTGGAAGTTAAACACTCATTGTTGAACAATGAGTGGGTCAGGAAGGAAATCAAGGAAGAAATCAAAAGATAACTTGAAACAAATGAGAATGAAGACACAAGGTACCGGAACCAATGGGACGCAGCTAAAACTGTGTTAAGGGGAAAAGTTATAGCCCTACAAGCATTCCTCAGGAAGGAAGAAAGGGCCTACATAGATGGCTTGACTTTTCAGCTCAAGATCTTAGAAAAGGACCAGCAGAAGGAACCCAAACCAGAGCAAAGGAAAGAAATAATACAACTTAGAGCAGATATTAACGACATGGAAACCCAAAAGACAATTCGAAAGATCAATGAAACAAAGATCTGGTTCTTCGAGAAAATAAATAAGATCGATAAACCACTAGCAAGACTCACAAAGAAAGAGAGAGAGAAACCCCTAATAAACCAAATCAGAAATGAAAAGGGAGACATCACAACAGAAACCAATGAAATTTAAAACATCATCAGAAACTACTTTGAAAGTCTGTATGCCAAATAACAAGAGAACCTAAAAGAAATGGATAAATTCCTGGATTCCTACAATCTCCCAAGACTGAACCAAAAAGACTTGGAATACCTGAACAGACCCATTAATATCAAGGAAATTTTAAATGTGATCAAAAGTCTCCCCAAAAACAAAAGCCCAGGCCCACATGGTTTCACCAGCGAATTCTTCCAAAAATTTAAAGAGGACCTGTTGCCAGTTCTCCTCAAGCTTTTCCAGGAAATGGAAAAAACAGGAACTCTCCCGAACAGTTTCTATGAAGCACATATCTCCCTAATACCAAAAGCAAATAATGACACTGCTAACAAGAAAAACTTCAGGCCAATATCCCTGATGAACACAGATGCAAAGATCCACCACAAAATACTAGCAAATAGAATCCAACAACTCATCAAAAAGATTATACATCATGACCAAGTCGGATTCATCCCTGTGATGCAAGGATGGATTAACATATTGAAATCAATCAACATAATCCATCACATCAACAAAAGTAAAAATAAAAACCACATGATCATTTCAATATATGCAAAGAAAGCATTTGACAAGATCCAGCATCCATTTATGATGAAAACTCTCACCAAAATGGGTTTTGGAGGAACTTTCCTCAAGATAGTCAAAGCCATCTAACACAAACCCGTGGCAAGCATTATCCTCAATGAGGATAAACTAAGGACATTTCCTCTAAGATCAGGGACAAGACAAGGATGCCCACTCTCACCACTTCTGTTCAACATAGTACTGGAAGTACTTGCAATAGCCATTAGGCAATAAAAAGACATTAAGTGCATCCAGATAGGAAAGGAAGAAATCAAGTTCTCACTATTCACATATGACATGATTCTATACCTAGAGAATCCTAAAACCTCCATTAAGAAGCTCCTAGAAACAATAGACTTGTACAGTAGATTTGCAGACTATAAAATCAATACCCAAAAATCAATGGCCTTCCTATACGCAAACAGTGATATAGAGGAAAATGACATAAAAATGCCATTCACAAATGTGCCACAGAAAATCAATTACTTTGGAATCAGCCTAACTAAAGAGGTTAAGGATCTCTACAAAGAAAACTACAAAACCCTACTTTATGAAGTAAAAGAAGACACAGGGAAATGGAAACATAATACCTGCTCATGAATAGGAAGTGCTTTAGGGAGTATTGCCATTTTGCTTTAGGGAGTATTGCCATTGTCAAAATGGCAATAATCTCTAAAGCACTATACAGATTCAATGCAAGCCCCATAAGGATACCCATGAAATTCTTCAAAGAAATAGACCAAGCAATCTTGAAATTCATATGGAACAACAAATGCCCACGAATAGCTAAAGCAATTCTTGGGGAAAAGATGATGGGAGGCATCACCCTCCCCAACCTCAAACTTTACTACAAAGCTGTAACAATTAAAACAGCATGGTACTGGAACAAAGGCAGAGCCGCAGACCAATGGAACAGGGTGGACTATCCCTATACACCACTCCAATTGTATGAACACCTAATCTTTGATAAGGGAGGAAGAAATGTGAAGTGGAGCAAGGAAAGCCTCTTTAACAAATGGTGCTGGCATAACTGGTCAACCACATGCAAAAGAATGGGCTTAGACCTCGACCTGACACCATGCACAAAAATCAGATCAAAATGGATTAAAGACCTCAACATCAGACCACAATCCATAAGGTACATTGAAGACAAGGTTGGAAAAACCCTCCATGATATTGAAGCCAAAGGTATCTTCAAAGATGACACTGAACTAAGCAATTAATTAGAAACAGAAATAAACAAATGGGATTATATTAAACTAAGAAGCTTCTGCACCGAAAAAGACACAGTGACCCGAATACAAAGGCAATCTACAGAGTGGGAAAGGATATTCACCCAATACTCATCTGATAAGGGGTTGATATCAAGGGTATATAAGGCACTGGTTGAACTCTACAAGAAGAAAACATCCAGCCCCATCAGAAAATGGCGCAACGAAATGAATAGAAACTTTCTCAAGAAAGAAATACGAATGACCAAAAGGCACATGGAAAAATGCTCATCATCACTAATCATTAGGGAGATGCAGATCAAAACAACTATGAAATACCACCTCACACCACAGAGACTAGCACACATCCAAAAAAACAAAAGCAACCGCTGTTGGAGAGGATGTGGTGAGAAAGGGACCCTTCTACACTCCTGGTGGGAATCCCGACTGGTTCAGCCCTTCTGGAAAACAATATGGACGCTTCTCAAAAAAATTAGAAATTGAGCTCCCATTTGACCCAGCAATACCACTTCTGGGAATATATCGCGGAGAGGCAAAAAGATATAGTTGAAATGACATCTGCACATGTATGTTCATCGCAGCACTGTTTATGATAGCCAAAATCTGGAAAAAACACCCAAATGCCCGAGAACAGATGACTGGCTAAAGAAACTTTAGTACATCTACACAATGGATTACTATGCAGCTGTTAGAAAAGACGAAGTCATGAACTTTGCATACAAGTGGATCAACATGGAAAGCATCATGCTAAGTGAAATGAGTCAGAAAGAGAGAGACAGACATAGAAGAATTGCACTCATCTGTGGAATATAAAACAATAGAATGGAGGACTAACACCCAACAATAGCAGAAATAAGTACCCGATTTGCTCCATGGCTTGGAGGCCGGCCTCACATGCTGGGGGGAAAAGGCAACTCAGATAGAGAAGAGAATACCAAGCAAAAATGTGGTGGGAGGACCCCCTCGTGATGGGAGAGGCGTGCTCAGAGCAGACTATAGACCGAACACATTGGCCACCCAAGACCCCCATTGCTAACCACAATGCCCAAAGGGAGAGAGGGAACAGAGGGGAATGTCCTGCCAAAGAGGCGGGGTGGGAGGGGGATAGGGTGGGAGTGTGTGGGAGGGATGATGGGGTTATCAGCAGAGGACAGGCACTGGTGGAGGGATAGATACTCATGCTGTATATGACTGAAACACAAACACTAGAATATGTAAACCTGTATCTGTACCCCCACCGTGATTGATTAATAAAAGAAAATAAATAAATAAAAAAGAATATCTTTACTTTGACTTTCTTCTTTCTTACGAATTCTTTTTTTTAGTTTAAAAAGTTAGATTTTGATTTCTCCGCGCCCGCACCCCCAGAATGACTGACGAAGAGGAGGGAGCTGCTTTGGACACCAGCAGCCCACCAGCAACCTGCAGTATGTAACTTGAGAGTTTCCGCCAGGTCCCCCTTGCGGGGGCCCGGCGTTTCTCTTTTTTTTTCCTTCAATCTCTCTCTCTCTCCCTCAACTTCTCCTGGGCACAGCACAGCATCTACCCCACTTCTCTGAGCACAAAATGGAGAGACGCACCCAAATGCGCGGCGCGGCTGGCGGGGTATCGAGGGCGGGGAAGTACCTCTCTCTCTCTCTCTCCTTCAACTTTTTCCCTGGACTTTAGACAGAAACCCAAAACTGATACTAAATGTCATCTTAGTATCAGCAATATGTAATGGTTCCTTCTTAATGGGTCGGACTTTTGTGGGTGATCCTAACAAGAATAGTAAGTATTTTGTTGAAATATTGAAGGCAATCATAATGGTAGCCATCTCTCTAGACTGAACTAAGCTATATCCCCACGCCGGCTGAGAAGAAATATCCTTCTTTCTCGGGAAGAAACGTGGCGTGGTGTCAAACATAGTGTGATGTCCATTAAGCAAACAGACCTGGTGGCGTGGGAATGGGAAATAAGGGGAAAAATTAGGTACATGGACCAGCGGGACGCTGGTGGTATCTCGAGCCGGAGCCGATATCAGCGCAAGACCTTTGGTTCCAGAAACTGCTTGCAGACACTCTACTAGACTATCAACTAAGCCAGAGGCCCACGCCCGCTGATGACGGGAAATAACCATCCTCTTCGGTTTTTTTCCCTTTGTCAGACAGCGTGGCGATTACTAAACAGGCGTGAACTCGGTGGCGCCGGGCAAGGGGGAAAAAGAAAAGTTATGTAACAAACAGCAGGACTTAATATCTCTATATTCTTAGCAATGGAGAACTATCAAATGCCTCATTGGCAATAGGACTGTCTTTTTCTTTTTGGGGGGAAACCCCAACAACGGTAGTGAGTTGTGTGTTGAAACATGGAATGTAATCAAGATAAGCGTAAATGAAGTGAAACTTATCACGTACAAGCGTGGGGACTAGGGAGGTGGGAGGGGGCAGCAGATATACTGGGGGGGTTGGTGATGGAAGATGGGCACTGGTGAAGGGAAGGGTGTTTGAATATTGTATAACTGACATAATCCTGAGAACTTTGTAACCCTCCACTTGGTGATTCAATAAAAAAATTTAAAAAAAATAAATAAAAAAATAAAAAGTTAGATTTTAATACAGATTCTTAAGAGCATTAAAAATTTGCAGTTTGCAGTTGTATAAGAAGATAAAGTGAAAACCCACAGAAACAGAAATATCTCAAATTATTCTAATTCCTAAGAAACAAAATTTTAAGAAATTTTTGTCGCTTGGGAAGTAAGCTTTATCTCAAATTTACTTCAAATGCTTTTAACTAAATACCTACATTTAGAATTCTAGCTAAATTATTTAATAGTATTTATAGGGTAATACTTGTCTGGATAGACATGTTTTATAAAACAGCTTTTCACTAATGCTGAAAAAAATCATTAATTTTAACCATAATTAATGACTGACATTAATGGATTAGTAATTTAGTCAGTAACCCAGATGACATAAGCTCCAATCAAAGGAAACAGCTGATAGTTTAATGGGAAATTCTACCACTGAGGCTTAGCAAGACTATGATAAGATATCCACTCAACTGGATTAGGTTTCCATGCATGTGACTTGATCAACAAAAAATAGGTACACAATGTCAAGCTTTCCCCCTTTTTCTTTCTTTTAAGAGCAGCTCAATAATTTGGAGGAGGTGGTGGTGTGGGTGGTTAGTACAAGACAGAGAACATAGAGGAAAAGTACAAAAAGGCATTTAACATCAATACCAGTACTCATTGCATTATGGTTATACTAAGAATATTATTAATTTTTGTGTTATCCACTTTTCCTTAGAACATAAATCAAAGTTATTTACTGGAACTTGAGGTTTTTACACAATACATACACAACTTTATGCAAAATACTTTTTATAAGTAACATTACATTTTAAAAGAGGAAACTGATTTGTGCTGATTTGTATTTTGACTTAATGAAACAAGAGAACACATTCAACTAGGGAGGGTGATACTGATAATAAAGCTCTTGAAGTTAAATGTTTTCTCTCCCGTTACACTTACCACAGGCCACTCAATGTCCTGAGAGGATTCATTGTAAGAAACACGTCAATCACAGCTTTAAGACCTTGCTTTGGAAGGAACTAATGAGAAAGTAGATTGGGAGTGAGGCTTCATCTTTGTTTTCAAATAAGTGGTCCTAATTTTTCTTCTTATAGAAAAAGTTTAAATCAGTTTATTATAAATATATCTAAACCATGACTTTTTGCAGCTTTCAGGGAAAGTCCAGAACTTCGTTCATACAAAGTCCATGAGAGAGGAGGTCACGGAGATCATCTAATCTTAAATCGTGATATCATCCACTCAAGTCCTTAGCATAACCCCTCGCTAGTAAGAGCACAGCATGCCTGTATGTGCCACTGGTGATCTTTAATAGAAGTTAGTTTCAAAAACTGGGAAATTTCTGCTACAGTCATGCATTCTTTAACGTCTTGCTTATTAGCAAAAATCAGCAATCCAGCTTTCTTTAGGTCCTAGTGGGCTAACATTTTGTAGAGTTCTTCTCTAGTCACAGAAATCCTTTCCCTGTCGGTACTGCCCACAACTATCACAAACTCTGTGTTGGTATAATAAGTGTTGCAGGAAGAACGAAGAGATTCTTGGGCACCAATATCCCACATTAGAAAACGTGTATTATTGACCACTATCTCTTCTACATTACTTCCTATTGTAGGAGACGTACGGACAACTTCCTTCATGGAAAACTGATAAAGAATGATAGTTTTCCCCGCATTATCCAGCCCAACAATGAGAACTTTGTGCTCCTGGTGACTGAACAGCCTCCAGACCCTGGTGAAGAGAATGCCCATTCTCGGGCGGGGACCCCCGCCCCCGCCCCCACCGGGCCGCCCGGCCGCCTGGGGCTCAGGAGCTCTAGGAGCAGAGAGCCGCGCCGGAGCCGCCAACGCTGCCCCGCGCTGGACGCCAGCCCGCTGCCTAGGGAGCGCAGGGAGGAAGCCCAGCCCGGCCCGGCTCCCGCCTGGCGCGCGGACATGGCCGCTGCGTTGTCTGCGACGAGCCTCATGGGCCACCGTCCTCCTCCCCTGGCCGCTCACTGAGGCGACGGCATAGGCGACCTCTTAAAATTCTTGAAATGTAGACTGTTGCATTGGAGCAGGGAACCACTATACCTAACAATTATTTACCTTTGAAATGCAGCACTTACACTAGCAAGGAAAAGATACATTGACAAGCTCCTATTCTTTTTGTTTTTTGACATGCATTCTATTAACATTTCAACATGTCATAAATAAAAGCAAATCACCATTTAGGTCGACTTCATGTTTTGTTTCTTCTGAGATCAAGGATAGGGCATGTGCATTAAACAGAGCTTGTGTTTGTTGGTTGCCCCCCCCCCAATCTGTTAATTAACTTTATCTCCTGATCAGACTCTGACTTGTAAATATTGTCTTTCTTGTCTCCTTAACTTCTGTCCTTTGCATGGTTAGTTATTTTAGAGCAATTGCTTTTTGTATGGATACAGGAAGACAGAAAGAAAAGCCTGTGGCTTGGGGGTTGATTGACTCCAGATAATATACCTCCTGGACATCTGCTTTCTCAACCTAAGTCTCAGTTGCCCTTACTTCCTAGATCCCCCAAATCACAGTCCCAAGCGAGGGACTAAATTGACCCAGGGCAAGTGGTGAGCTATGAGCTACCCTGGCATCAAACTGGGCCTGGAAAAAGTGCCCTAATGCTTAACTCTTAGTTAAGAGCTTGGTCATGGACAAGTTCTGTCATGATCCAAATGTAATAAGTTGATTTGGACCCTGCTGGGGTTAGGAATGATTGATCCTGAGCACTGTAGTCTGAGTCTGTGGTAAGATATACCCAGGAGAGTCACCCAACAAGCGTAAAAGTGTCTATTACTATGTCTGTACAGGATGGTCAATATTAGGAAGGAGAATTGCAAGTCTAAGGAGAGGAGAAATACACTTTAAGAACTATTTTGCTCTTGTTGGCTGCAGGTGGTCTGGAAGTCTGGAAAACCATTTTTGATCACGCTTCCCTTGGGGAGGTGTGGTTGGGGAGGTGTGGTGATAGGATAAAAAAATAGCCGCAGGGAGAAAGGGATGGGTTGGATTGTTGGAAGGAATGGATTGATGGTTGGATTGATGGATTGATTGATTGAAGAAGAGATGGTTACAGAGACAGCAGAGAGAGATAGAGTAAACAGATACAGCGGGAAGAAAGAATTGCGCAGTTAGAGAGACATAGACACACACAGAGAGGGTTGGAGAGAGCTGGGAGAGATGAGACTGAATAAACGGTAACTAACCAGCGACCAGCTTGGCCCATGTTCTTCCTTCGTCGTCCAGGGCAACAACTGTCCCAGGTGGAGAAGTGGCTTGATAGCACCAAAAGAGGGCAGCGAGAGAGAGCCAGCCACCCGGAGGACCCATGAACATCCTTTCATGTGTAATCCCCGCGACAGGGAGGGGCTTACATAGCCTTAGAGGGAGATTTACACAGATCCATAGCCTGTGCAAGCGTGTGAATTTTACACAGTTTCTCATTAAGCAACACGGGGCAATTTTAAGCACAAGATGTTTGAAAGATTTAAGTGGGGGAAAATGATGGCTTCAATAACTAGAGCACCTGGAATTTATATTGATCTCGCTTGTAACAATTTCTGAGTAGTGTATAAAGGTAACAATTAATGTGAGCAGAGAAATCATATACCATGGTTGGGCCAATTTATGCTAAGTACTAATCACTGTGATTAGACGATGCAGCTAGCAAGCAACATGCAAGATATCCCAGAACCATTCACTTTCCATTGATTCCTTTCAAAATCTTCACTTTTAAAATAGAGGTCAGTGCATTCACACACAGGGCAAGAAGCATGAGTATGAGCTGTGTTGCCAGAGCTTCTCAAGGCCTTGAGTATCCTTATCTACAAATTCATGCACATGGCAAGAAGGCAATGAATACGGCAAGACCTTCTTTGCATCATGCTCAGTCAGATGTGCGCCCTCTCCCCTGATGAGACCTGAAGGGTTAAGGATGCCACTGGAGTGCAAGAAACAGACTCCCCTCTCTTATTCTTACACCTCTGACATTATTCTAGGATCTCACGAGGGGGCAATTGTATCTGTAGCTAATATGTGGAGATTCTACCCACTCCAGGTTCACAACCCCCAGAGACCTTGCCCTTCAAGGGAAACATAAAATCCCCTCTGTAGTCTGCTATGCCAAAGGACAGGGTGGGGCCACTTTGTCAAATGCTCCATGAACAAGAGGAATGGGGGGCATACTGGACCTCTGATCAGTCAACCATTCTCCATTAAGCCTCATTGATGTGACAGAATGCGGGGGCTGGGGTTGGTAACTCCTCTGCCTCCAGAATAAACCCCGTATTTTCTGGGATGGGCTGCTGTTATGGGCCTGGGAAATCTGCTAGCAGAAGATCTGTCATGCCTGAATGAGGCCCCAGGACCTTCCTAATTGAAGCAATGTAGACAGATAGAGTTGGTCCCTGACCCTTGTCCATGCCCATCTGCTTCTCCGCTTCCTTAATGTTAGGGTTTGGGACACATGAGCCATAACTACAGGTGGACATAAAGCCCAAGGCAACTTGAGTATGAAATCTTTGTAGTTTCTAAAAGAGGCAGTGAGTTCTGGGTGGGTGTATGGACCTGGGGTGAGGACGTGTGAATCTACAATGACCATAGCTACCTCTCTGCCCATAGCCATACCAGGCCCAACCTGGTTCCCACCCTCAGCCTTTTGACTACAAAAGCTGGGATCTTCTTCCATAAACCCCTAGAGCAGAAACGTGGCTGGACCCTGTGGTGAGAACCTCACCTGTCTATACTGCAAGGGAATTCCTAGCCAGCTCTGGCAGTGAACTAGCACGACAGCACGGTTTGAAAAATCCTCCTTGTACTCCCGTCCATGACATTTTCCCAATATGTAATATTCAGCTTGAGAGAAAGAAAACAGCACGCTGTTAACAAGTGCCCTTGATGGGAGTCAGCAACCTCAGCCCCGGAGAGCTCCTATTTCCCATTCTATAAGGAAAAGGGAGGGTAGCAAATGACTGTCTTCCAAATTTGGGCCCCAGACCAGCCGAGTCCCCCTGCTACTAAGATTGATGCCTAAGACCTTCTCTCCCTGAGAGTCCTTAGCTCCCAGAAGACCTGGCAAGTCCCATCCTGGGGTGCGGGCTCGTGTGTGCCCCTGTGTTTGACACAGGTATGGAAGGAAGGCTGAAGAAGCTCCATGGTACCTACTTTGGGTGTCTGGGGCCAGCTCTGGGGAACTTCAGGCCAGTGTGGGTGTCTGGGACAGTCATTGTGTCTTTGCTACTTGCCAAGTTTGTGTGCCCAGAAGAGAAGGGGCTCATCGCAAACAAGACCCATCCTCTGTCCACCCGTACACCCGCCAAGATGTCCAAGGAGCAATAAGTTTTTCAAGTGGCACAATGTAAGGATGCAGTTAATAGATATACTCAGGGACGCAGGAATCTAAAAACAAATTCAGGAGACAAAAAAGTAAACCAGAGGTCAGGATTTTTAACAATAGAAGATCACATACATGTTTCTTCAAACTTTGGCTTTTGGCAAAACAAGGCATTAACAGGTGCCACAATTCTAATTACGCAATATTCAAGCGTTAGGCACCAGTGTTACAGGCCAACAACACAGTGAAAATCACTCAGAACAAGTAGTCCAGGACATGTCACTACGTTGTGCCATCTGTAACAGAACGTTTAACCGGGCCTTCACTGCATCAAGTTTCTGTCTGTTCAAACTGCCTGGAAAGCTCCCGTCCTCATAGCAATGGACAGGGATAGGATAAACCACACTCTTCAGGTTTACCATGGGTGTTAAACTTTGCAGAAGGTTTTCAAGCGCAGACATTGTGACGGGATTGAGGGCCATGAGGATGACACGGAGGTGAGAACAGCGTGTCAGGACCGGGATGATTATTTCAAGAGCAGAATCTGTGACTTGACAGTTGTTTATTTCCAGATGCTGCAGGGTGTCAGACACCCTCTCCAGCAGAATCTGGAAGGGCTCTTGACCTCCCCAGAATATCAGGTTGTTACTCAGATTCAGTCGCTTTAAGTGGGTGACCTGAGAACACTGCGAGAGCACAGTGAGATCTCTGTTCGAAAGGTCACAGAAAGGCAGGCTCAGGGAGGTCAAATGGATAGGACTCTGTAGGACTCTGTAAACAAAGAAAAGAAAGATTATTCTAGAAAAAGGAAAGATCTGATGATCTCTGACTTACAGTTACCTAAGTCTCTACAGTTATTCATACAACACTTGCAACAGGACGTTCAACCACATGGGCTTTGGATGCTTGAACTTACACATTTAAGGTCCTTATATAATGATTATTCCAACCATACATTCAAGTCTCTTCATCTTTAAAAGTATACATTTAAAACAATATTTTATGGGTAATGGAAATAATGAGATAAAGAGAAACTGAACACCCAACTTAATCACAGAGGGATTCTTTTCAATTATGTAGTGAAAATGTGTCTGAGAAAGCAGCCAACTGAGCACTTCTTATCTTTACTCACCAGGGAGACAATTCAGGGTCTAAGCCTCGACTAAACTATCAAAGCAAAATAATCCAGCAGCTTACTACTATGCTCAGTTCATGGAGATGTGCATTAGTGCTATGGCACAAAACTTTCTCCAGCTGAATATTTACGCCCCTCTCTGAGAGACTGTTCACACCAATAGAGCAAGGACTGCAACTTTTCCCACCAATATATCTGCAAACGTCTCATGGTATCTGCACATAGTTGACTGAGCAACTGAACAGATGAATGAAAAGAGTTTCCTTTCTATCCCTGTCATTCTCCTTGACGCTAGGTGCTTCTAATCTTGCGAGTTTCAAACCCTCAGCATGTCCAAACTGAGGTATGAAGAAAAATAGAGCATGAGCAGTATTTATCATGGGCTCTTTCCTAACCCCACCCTTTTACCTGAGCAATTTGTGCACTCGATCTGAAAGGCAGAAGAAGGACAAGTTGAGTTCTTGCAGGATGTCCAACTTCCCAAGCCAGATGAGAAAAATTTCAAAGTTTGGCCCATTACAAGACTGATATGGAATGCTAGTCAGTTTAAGGCTGTCCAGGTGTTTCAACTGCGGGAAAAGCGTGGTGACTCTCCTCAGATGAACTCGGTTTACTTCCAGGCGGTCAATGCATGCTGGATCCAAAATCTGTAATATATTTGTGTGCACAGAAATTTGATTAATTTGTAAATATCTGCAGCAGAGGTGCAAGGATCCAGAGCTTTGCTCCACTTTACTCTTTAGAAATAAGAGAAATCTCTTTGTTCTCAAAGTCGAATTTAAGGAAAGGTTGATTAATAATTCAGCTGTTTTCCAGACTGTGCCAGGCTCAGATTCAGAAGGAACCACGTCACGGCACTGAACCTCATTCAGGGCTTCTTCTACTTCAAGGATGGAGCGCTCAGAATAAACACATGAGTGGAAACAGACAGCACACTTGGTTCTGTAGGAGCATGTTATTCTACACTCTATGTTCTGTCTTAAATCCAGGATTCTCAGTTTGGGGCCCCTGCAAGGGAGAAAAGAAGATAGAACATGTTAGGGGTAGCAGGTTTCATTTTAACCCAGAAAGTTCAATGATGTGGAAATGGGACAGAGCCGTTTGTCCCTGGTTTTCCATTCACAGGTTATTCAATTAAAAGTTCTTTTCAGTGCTTCCCCCATACATTCCACATTTCTGGTTTTATAAGTCTTGATGTCTATGCCCTTCTAAATAATCCCTTTCAAGAAGTAAGTCCATCAATAGCATTCTTAATCAGTTCTACCCCTACTTGGCCCTGCAAGACTTTGTAGTACTTAAGGTTACTCCATTTGTTGGACAAAAAACACACAGATATTCTAACTATGTGTCAATGTATCAATGGTTACTGTGGGGGAAACTGTTGGTATTCTGATGGTACAGGATCCAGCATGTCAACCTTCAAAATTAGTCTCTAGTAGTCTTACCTTGGGGGAGAGTTCTCCACAGGGAGGAACTGCAGACCATCCACCAAGGCTTCCATTATTTCATAGGGTCGCTCTTGTATTTTCAGTGTTCCGATGTGTAGACAGTGAAAGGGCCAAACTTTGACCATTGCCTTTAGCATCTCCTTCTGTCTGCCCAAGAAAGCAGTCTTGAACAATGGAATGAAGAGATGTTTAGGGAGGACTTCCAGTGCCTGGATAGCTGCAGGCACATTGCTCAGCAAATAATTTTCAGCCAACTCCCACAGTGTGGGTACAGTATTTTTGTTCATTTTCCTTGCTCTAGGGTGAGGAATCTTTCAAAATCCTGAGGAGACATCCAAATACCCGCGTTTCATATTAAGTTGAATCAAAAAGTCATGAAAAAACTATTTGTTGTTTCACATGGGTCACCATGGCTAACCTCAACTAGAGGCATAGAAAAGTATATCTAATTTCATATGTGTACATATACAGATAAACTCACATATTGGTTGGTATATTTTGTGTAAGACAAAAATGCCATAATAGTGTAAGACATGTTGAACACCTAGCTTCCTTTCTTCCACCATTTTTTCCAAAGAATTCAGATCAACAGATGAAAAACTAACAAAAATCAACTGTCATAATCATCTTAAAATATAAAATACCTAAAATAATTGTGAAAAAACCCTGACATCTTAATGTGTAATGTGTCACAGCCTCATAACTACGACTTTGTGGCCAGAAAGACAGATCAAGGAAAGCTACAAGATTCAAAGAGGAAGGAAGAAATAGATAGTTTTATTGTCACAATAAAACTGAAGCCAGAAGGACTAAACACAGAATGTAGCACTGTAGCACTGTCATCAGGTTGTTCAACAATTTGCTCGAGTAATGACCAGTAATGACTCCATTGTGATATTTGCTGTTACTATTTTTGGCATATTGAATATGCCATGTGTAATTTTCCAGGTTCTGCTGTGCTGGCGGATATTCTCGGTAGCTTGCCAGGCACTCTGAGAGCAACAGAGCAATCGAACCAGGGTTGGCCTAGTCAGCCGGGGGCAAGGCAAACGCCCTACTGGCTGTGCTATCAGGCACCATGTGCACTTGGCCACCACACAAACAGAATAAGTTTGGAAATACTAAAAAGAGGACCTGAAATATGAGCATATGATTTCAGGGAAGGAATTCAAAAATATGTACACTAATAGAGAAGTAACAATAGTAAAAAGATGCAATAATTAAAATACATAAATTTCGGGGGGAAATCTGACATCGAGATAATGTCAGGAAAAGGGGAAAAGGCCAAAAAAAGAAGATCCTGTGAAGAAGATATCAGAGATACAAAATTAGAACATTCACCAATTCTCTCCACCACCAAAACCTAGACAAAACTTAAATGGCATGGATTTTTCTACTGTGACATAAAATTATACCATTAAATTAGGTCTTCCTCAAGTAAGCCAGTATCATAGAAACAAAAAGCGGTATTCTACAAAAAAATGTGAGCCCCTCCACACACAAGGATACAAAATAGCATGTGGTACACCATCATGAAGCAGAAAGATACTGTATTTAAATTCCCAAAGAGAAATCTTTTAACACACTTAGACAAGAATAAGAGAATAAGTGGCCTGAGAGATAATATCAGAGACAGTTTGGGGACGGGGGTAAAGTGCTTGCTTTGCAAATGGCCAATCCAAAGTTCAATGCATGGCACTGCATTGGCCCCTTAATCACTTCGGGGACTGATCCCTGAACACAGACCAAGGAGTTAGCCTTGAGCACAACTGTATATGGCCCCAATTCAAATCAAAAATAAAAAAATTGAAGATAAGGGAACAGGAACCCAGAACTTACTTTTAGTAGGACGCTCAACATAAAAAAGATGGGTTGGAATAGAATGGGAGTGGGTGGACACTGGGACAATGGTAAAGGGAAGAGGACACTGATGGAGTTGGATGGCTAGACTGTTTTATTTTCGAAAGCTTACCATTAACATTAACAATACTCTAAACCATAATGACTAAACTAAAATTCATGGAAAAAGAAAATTTGAGGGTATGAAAACCTATTCTGAAACAGAATATTGTAGAATTATAAATAATCTGAAGTGTTTTTAATTGCTATTCAGTCCTGACAGACTGTACTATAAATACTACTGACTGTAGGAAATGGTTTGTAATGCCAAAGAAACGAAAACATTCTATGGATGAAGTTGTCTCCTAAGAAATTTGGAGAATATGGTCCTTCAAACTGTGTGCCCTGGGGCCAATGTAATCCACCATTTGATTTGTAAATGAAGTTCTATTGGAGTATAATTAAGAAAACAATTAACCATTCTCATTGAATAACTTTGCCTTACAGTGACATGGCTGAGTGGTTCTGAGGAACACTGAGGCACACAAATGGGAAATATTTTCCTATGTTTTTCACACACATTGTTTCCCAAGGCAGTCTGTAAAAAACGACTGGGGTTTTCATTCAATATGTGAAGACAAGGAAGATTATTATTAACATCCCTGATGGTGAGCATTTCACATCCAATATTAAAAACAAGGAGGCGGTAAAGTGGGAATACTAAAGTATAGATAAGTTTTGTTGCATAAAAGACGAAGCCATGCAACAAATGTGAGGATTCTGAATAAAAGAGATGAACCAAGAGCCGCGGCACGAGAAGCAGAGCCTCCCGCCTACTGACTGTGATCCTGAGGTCTCCTAACCCATTTTGGCACCAGAGCAGACTCTTGCAGCCATGCATTTTGACTGCGAACTGAACTACAACCTCATGCAGCCCGGGAAGGGATTTTTTTCCCTCTCCACCCCATTTTTCTGAGCGAAAATGGCGGCAGCGGCAGCAGCCACGCGGTGAGAGCCACCCTCTAAGACCCCTACACCAGGAGGTAGGACTTTCTTTAGTGACGTAGCCTGTAGGTGATCCTGGGAGGGGAGGTGTTCCCGGCGCGCCTTCCGCCCAGAGATGAACCAAGAGCCGCGGCACGAGAAGCAGAGCCTCCCGCCTACTGACTGTGATCCTGAGGTCTCCTAACCCATTTTGGCACCAGAGCAGACTCTTGCAGCCATGCATTTTGACTGCGAACTGAACTACAACCTCGTGCAGCCCGGGAAGGGATTTTTTTCCCTCTCCACCCCATTTTTCTGAGCGAAAATGGCGGCAGCGGCAGCAGCCACGCGGTGAGAGCCACCCTCTAAGACCCCTACACCAGGAGGTAGGACTTTCTTTAGTGACGTAGCCTGTAGGTGATCCTGGGAGGGGAGGTGTTCCCGGCGCGCCTTCCGCCCAGAGATGAACCAAGAGCCGCGGCACGAGAAGCAGAGCCTCCCGCCTACTGACTGTGATCCTGAGGTCTCCTAACCCATTTTGGCACCAGAGCAGACTCTTGCAGCCATCCATTTTGACTGTGAACTGAGCTAAAATATTAGAAACCCAAAACCCAAAAGCGATAGCGGCCGCGCGGACTCAAAGTCTTCACCTTTGCCAAGGAAGAGAAATTATTAGATGATGCTTATTCAGCAGGCCTGATTGTTGGGGAAAATTTCCAATCAACAATAGTGAGTTCTGTATGGAAATATGAAATGTACTCAATATATAGAGAGAATAATGGGAATATCATCAGCTACTTAGATGGGGGGAGGGGTGGGAGGGGGGTGTATTGGGGTTCTTGGTGGTGGAACGGGTGCACTGGTTAAGGGATGGTGGTTTAATCAGTATTTGACTGTGACTTAAACCTGAAAGCCTTGTATTTTTTTTGTTTTCACGGTGGTTCAATAAAATATTTCTTTAAATAAAAATAAAAAAAAATTTACAAAAAAAAAATGTTTTTGAAACCTGTTCTTTAACTTTATAAAACAAGATTCTGTAATTTATGATACTGTTTTTTAAAATTTTTTAAATTTTATTGAGTCACCGTGAGATAGTTACAAGTTTTCATGTTTGGGTTACAATCTTACAATTATCAAATACCCATCCTTGTTAATGATGGCTTCTAATGCACATAATTCCAACACCATCCCAAATCCAGTGTACCCAATTCCCTTCCTACAATGCCAGCTGAATGCCAAAATCTTTCAGTCCCTTCACAAATCAATTGTCTGGATCCGTTCTCCCTTTGTGTTGACTTCAGTCATTTGTTATTCCCTTGATGTGTACCTTTAAACCCATATATAAGAGATCATTCTATATTTATACCTTTCTTTCTGACTTAACTCAGGCCAACAAAATTATTGGCAGTAGATAGTGAAGGTAAGAGTGACGAATGCACTTGAGTGGTAATGAAACAGGTAGCAAATGATGAGTTTTAAATTAACATTAAAGACAGTAAAGAACATGTCTAACTAATATTAGACAGATTCAAACAAAGACATACCATGTAGAAATAGACACACTCAAAATGGGTGCGTAGCCATCCTAGAGACTCAAGGGAAGGAGATTTAGCTAAATCAACATAATGTGCAAGAAAAACAGAAAAAATGAAGATCAAATATACAAGTGTCATAAAAAACAAAGAAGGGTATAAAATAGAGGATAGAGAAAAATGACAATTATTATTAAACACCATTTAAATAAAAGTCTATGTTCTGAAGTTGGAGTTGTCAATATGTGATTATCTCCTGGAAACTCTACTTCAGTATCCATAATGGAGGAATATTCCATACAATCCTTTCAAACAAAAGTGCGACAATGCCAGACTCAGTAATAAAAGCAGAAACTGTCTACTTCCACTTGGAAGAAACTCGAAAGACCCTGTTAAACAGGGTTTGTGTTAAAGGAGAGAGACAAACCAATACTATAGAAAATTTTGTAAAAATGACAATGAAAATCGACATTACCAGAACTAAGAGCTAGATCTAAAGCAGCAATAGCAATCATGCTGAGTGAAAAGAGTCAGATAGTGTGGAACATATGTTGGTGTACAACATCTCACAATCTCAGGCCTAGCTAGACTTGAATGTTAAAATTGTTTTCGGTTACTGTTACTTTAATTGACTATGTTTCCCGTTATGTAACTGACTTTGATACTGTTTCCATTGACTAAGTTAATTTGCATATTCTGCCTATGTGTCCGAATATCACTGGTTAGAACATCAAGCTAGTTAATAAAAGGGTCTGAATGGGCTGCTCTCTGGCACAGCACAATACCAGAGACAGTTTTGTGATCCTCCATAAAATATTTCTTTCACGTGCATATCTTAATGCCTCAGACTGTCTAACCAAACCTTACTGCAACAAACATATATAGAATGATGGCACTCATTTGTGGGATATAAAAATAGTATGATGTTAATTTATAAGGCCAGGAAAAACTGGTCAGGAGACTGTTCAATTGTTGGAAGCTTGCCACAAGTGTGTTGGGGGCAAAGGGTATTTAGGATAGAGAGGGGAGCCGTATGATAAAAACAGAAATGATCACTCTGGACAAGAACTGAGTGATATAAGTACGTAAAGGGATATACATGTATATATGATAAGCTTTCATTATCTGAATTCCAAAACATAATGTCAAAAAGGAAAGACAGAGTGGGAGGAGAAGAAAGTAAGAGAATGAGAAGTAGTAGGAGGGAAAAGAAGAGAAGGAGGCCAAAGAAGACTAGGAGAAAGAGGTAATGGAGGAAAGGTAGAAGGAGTAAGATGAA
Source organism: Sorex araneus (assembly GCF_027595985.1). Classification (NCBI taxonomy): domain Eukaryota; kingdom Metazoa; phylum Chordata; class Mammalia; order Eulipotyphla; family Soricidae; genus Sorex; species Sorex araneus. The sequence continues at coordinate 121,601,583 of NC_073313.1, forward strand.
CAGTAGGAGATGGATGAAGACGACGATGAGGAGGAGGAGGAAGAGGAGAAGGCGGAGAAAAAGAAGAAGGGGAAAAAGGAGGGGAGGAGGAAGCATAGAAGAGGAAGATTATGGAAGGTGGTGGAGAGAAAGAAGAAAAATATAGGGAGATGGAGAGAAGGAGGAAGAAAAGAAAGAAGAAGGAAAAGAATAGAGTAAGAAGTAGTAGGAGGAAGATAGATGATAAGTAGAAAAAGGAGAAAAAGGAGGGAAAGAAATATTAGGATGAGGACAAGGAAAGAATGAGGAGGAGGAAGAGGAGGAAGGAGGGAGGTTGGAGGGGAGGAGGAGGATTATGGAAGGGGATTGAAAGGAAGAGAAAGAATGTAGGAGGAATAAAGGAAAGAAGGTAAGGAAGAGGAGGAGATGGAGAAAAATAATAGGAGAAGGATGAGAAGGAGAAGGAGACAGAAGAGTAGCATTAGGAGAAAAAAGAGAAAAAGGACGGGAAGAACAACAATTACAAGGGTGAGGAAGGAGGAAGAGAGAAGGATTATGGAAGTGGGTGGATAGTGGAGAAAGAAAGTAGAAGGAAGGAGAGGAGGAGGAATAGAAGAGAGGAAAAAGAGAACGGGGGTAAGAAGGAAAGGAATAGAGGAGTATGGTGATAAGGAGAAGGAGAAGAGGAGGAGAAGGAGAAGTAGAAAGAGAAGGACAGAAGTAGGGGAAAAACAGGAGGTGGAGTAGAAGCAGGAGAAGCAGGAAGAGGAGAAGGAGGAGGAACAGGGAGATGAGGAAGAGGAGTTGGAGGAGTAGGAGGAGAAAGAGAAGGACAAAGAGAAGGAATAGGAGGAGGATTATGAGGACTAGTAAGGACAGTAGGAGGATTCTGGAAGGGGGTGGAGAGGAAGATGAAGTAGGAGTAAGGAGAGGAAGAGTAGTAGATAAAAGAGAGGAAGGAAAAGAGGAGGGTAGTAAGGAAAGTAATAGAGCAGTAGGGAGATAAGGAGGAGAAGAAAGAGGAGAAGTAGGAGGAGATGAAGGAAGAGAAGGACAAACTTAGGAGTAAAGTAGGAGGAAGAGAAGGAGAAAAATAAGGAGGAGATGAAGGAGGAAGAGGAAGAGAAGGAAAAGTAGAAGGAGGATGAGATGGAGGAGGAAAAGAGGAAAGAGAAAGCCAAGGAGAAGAAGGAGTAAAAGGATTATGAGGATGAGTAAGGAGGAGAGGAGTATTACGGAGGGGGTGGAGCGGAAGAGGAAAAAGGTAGGAGCAAGGGGGGTGAGAAAAAGAAGAGAAATTGAGTAGGCAGAGGAGGGGAAAACAAGGAAATGAAGAGGAGGTGGAGAAGGAGGAAGAGAAGGAGGAGAAGAAAAAGTATTAATAGGAGGAGAAAGGAGGGCGGTAAAGAAGTCAGAGTGGAGAGTATTATAGAAGGGGTGCAGAGGAGGAGGGGAAAAGTACGATGAAGGAGAGGAGGTGCAATGG